>NC_084740.1:44108430-44220930 GCF_033978785.1 Entelurus aequoreus
TGTTGCAAAATATCATATACAGCAAATACATTGGTGTTAAAAGTACAGTGTTAATGCTTTTCAGTGTGAAGTGAATTCTAAAAATATATCTGCTTAGAGTGAGGGATATACAATCCATATAGGAAAGTCATTATACAGGCAATCATGCACTGAAAACACATGTATGCTGTTATGCATATGTCCTTAACAGAGTGGACATATCCCGTGTGTCACCTCTCATTAATATAGCTAAATATACTATGATTTAGGTGCCTGAGTTCGACCAATATGTTTTTCAGCAAGTTACATATGTCATGTATACAATAGAACATAAAAATATTGGTAAATCAACTATTTATTTTTTACAAGTTATGAAGTCCAAATGGCACCCTATAAAAAAAACGACCCACATACCTTTTTGTTACCCTGGGGGGTGATTTGGCGTCGCACCTTTGTGACCAGCTTCAGTGAGCACTGACGCTCGGAGCTGGTAAGTCATGTTTATGTCTCTCTCCTTTTGTTTTTTTTATAAACTTTTTGGTTGTCGTTTTTAAAAGTGTTTTGTGGGAATGCACACTGTTTTGTGACTTGTTGGTGTGCATGTGTGTTGAATTCCCGAATGGCTGTTGAATTGTTGAAAAAAACAAAAACTTTTGTATGCTAAAGGATGTGTAGATTAGCTTGGTTAGCTTACTGCTAGCTGCAGTTGTTGTGGGGTCTCCTGTCTCATGAGTTTGTGCACGGGTCAGGGGTTCTGCTGTGTGTCTGTGTGGACATCTTGTGTGCCGCTGTAGCATTTATATGAGTGTGTATTTTTTTCTTTATTCTTTAGTGGAGAGAGATTCCGTTTGCCGTGGACTGTGTGTGACGCCCTGTTTTTGTTTTTTCCAAAAAAAAGGTATGTCTGTTATGAGTTTTTTTGGCTTAGTTTATTGTATAAAAAATATAAAAAGAATTGATGTGGGTGGGAAAGATGAGGTGTATTGCTGCACATTTAAGGATCCTTTTTCTTAATATATATTGTTATTTGCTGAAGTATATATTTTATATACTGTGTTTTATTTAATTAATTTATTTGAGACCATTATGCTTTTTTTTTTACCTTTATTATTATTATTTCCATTTCCACATTTAAACATGTATAATTGAATTGAGTGAGCACTGACGCTCGGAGCTGTGGAGAGAGATTCCGTTTGCCGTGGACTGTGTGTGACGCCCTGTTTTTGTTTTTTCCAAAAAAAAGGTGAATAAATCCCCGTGATTCAACTCCGGTGTGTGTGCCTCACTAAGAAAATACACAACGCAGAACGCTGACTGTTACAAAATGGTGCCGTGACCCGGATTCTTCAGATCAGCTGCTGCAGATCGCCGAGGTTATGCTGTGAGCAAGTAAGCGTATCGTACAGCAATCAGAAAGGATCCGTTGATCGTTGAGACTTTTGATAAAAAGTGATTTTGTTTTACTGTGGCTGTGTTTTTCCACAATTTATCATTACGTTTCCTCACGTACAGTGTCTTTATACCACGTGTCTCTGTATAGTTAAATTTTATTTTAACGTCATATTTCCACTGTTATATTCATTGTGTTTGAAATATAATGGACTTTACACCATTTGGGAGGGGTAGAGGGTGGATGCAAGCAGGGACTGCAGAGCAAGCTAGGCAGCCAGGCTGTAGCAGCCCTGATGGTACCCCTGTAGCAAGGCAAATGTTTTCCACTCCCACCGTTGCTAATAATGACACCCTGGCACAATTGCGTGACCTTTTAGGGGAGTTGGGAACCCACATTGGTGACACTGTTGTTAGCCGCATATTAGCCAACCAAACACCTTTCCCCACTCTAAGTTGCCCACACCCCATGACACCACCCCCGCTCGAGCCCATACCCTCCCCAGTTGATTTGTCTCGACTGAACATCACGGTGAATGCAGCTGTCAAGGAACCATCGATGTTTAGGGGGGATGGCTCAGACAAATACACCGTACAAGAGTGGATAGATATGATGGACGCTTACCTGCATAAAAAGAATTGTCCGACTACAGAGCAGGCGGATGAAATCCTCAGTCATCTTTTGGGACGAGCTAAGAGTATCGTTAAAGTGGGGCTGAAGAGTAGTGCTGATATCAACACACACCCTGAAGTGGTATACGACATACTCAGAAGATACTTCAGTGACTCTCCCATGTCTGGCTTACCGATGGCTGATTTCTATTCTACACAGTCTGACGCAAATGAGAACCCAGTGGATTACTGGGTTCGGCTCAATACAGCAGCCGAGCACGCTGACCAGCATCTGCGGAAAAGTGGAGAGAAGATGGAGAACATGTCAGCGCAAATTGCTATGATGTTCATCAGGAACTGCCCCAACCCCGAACTCTCCAGTGTGTTCCGATGCAAGCCTATCAGCAAATGGTCAGCCGTGGAGGTGCAAGAAGCTATCGATGAGCACCAGAGGGAGCATCAGGCAAGGAAGAGGGCCATTAGAGCAGAGAAGTTCAAAATGGTGACAGCAGCTACCACTACCTGTCAACCTGTAGTTGAGGAGCTGACTGCAACGAGAGCGGGTGTTCAAGAACCTTCCACACAGACAAAGGTGAGTGCAGTCACCACTTCAGAAGCAGGGTCTTTAGAACGAGTACTAAGCATGCTAGAAGGCGTTTTGGCCAGAGCAGCCTCCCCTGTCCAACAGCCAACCCAGTGGACACGCCCCACTTCTTGCCGTGTATGTGGTGACAAAACTCACATCACACGTGAACACTGCATGAAAGAGAAGAGGTGCTTTGGGTGTCTGGAACCTGGCCACACAAGGAGAGATTGCCCACGGGCCGCTCCACGCCAAACCCAAGCAGAGAACCACACACCCAACCAGGGAAACTGAGTCGCTCACATTGTGGAGGGCAAAGTGTGAGTGCGTCATGTCAGACCCTCAAAACTGAAGAAGACATACATGCAATATATGAAGAGAGCTGCAAGACTGCACCGAATGGTAGTGTCATGATTTTCCAGAATATACACAAACTTGAGAAGGCAGATGATCTATTCTACACTGATGTGCTGGTGAATGACCAAGTTGCTCTATATGCTATGCTAGACACTGGTTCAATGGCTTGTACGATGAGTGAAGAAGCAGAGGAGGAGCTCCACAAGGCAGGGTTGCTGACAGAGGGTGCCCAGTCCACCAAAGACATTTTTCTGGTGGGTTGGGGTGGTGTGCATGTGCGACCCAAGTGCATTCACCAGTTAAAGTTGAAAATCTACGGACAAGAAGCAATCGTGCCCACACTAGTCGTGCCAGGCCAGCGTGACCAAATGATAGTAGGCACCAATTTGCTGAAACACTTGCTACGCCAATTCAACCAAGATCCCAGCTATTGGCGCGTGATGAGTAAAGCTGACTCTACTGGTGAACCAGGCATCGAGCAGTTCTTGAGCATGCTCTCGGGCATAACAAGATGGAAAGGTGACATTATCCCAGACATCATTGGAACTGTGAAGCTTACTAATGCCGTGACACTGGTACCGAAACAGGAGCACATAGTGTGGGGAAAGCTTCCTGGAAAGGCTCCTATCTCAGAGGGAAGTACCATACTGGTGGAACCAGCCAAATCACACTCCAACCGGAAGAGCGTCATGGTAGGGAGAACTGTGGCGTCAATGAGCGGAGACAGGTGGGTTCCTGTGAAGGTTGTGAACCCGAGTGACAAGCCTGTGACACTGAGGAGGAACATGAAGTTAGCTGATGTTTCACCATGTGTGGCACTTGAAGACTTTGACCTTGGAGTGGACTATGTCGCCAGCACGGAGCTAAAAGCACAAGGCCAAAGCGTAAGAGTAGACACTGACCATGTCTCTGACACCTCTGTAAGTGTCGCCCTTCAGGATAAGCTTGCTGATCTTGGATTGGACGACATAGACATCCACTCATGTGAAGTGTCCCCTTATTGGAAGAGTCAACTTGTGGAACTCATACAGAGGAGTGATGGGGTGTTCTCCAAGGACAAGCTGGACTGTGGCCTAGCCAAAGACTTCGTCCACAGGATCCATCTGACTGATGAGCGCCCCTTCCGACTAGCATACCGCCGTGTCCCACCAAGCCAATACCAGAAACTAAGAGAGGTCCTTTCTGAGATGGAGGAGAAGAACATCATACGCAAGTCGTCAAGTGAGTGGGCCTCGCCATTAGTACTGGTTTGGAAAAAGAGTGGGGAACTACGCATTTGTGTGGACTACCGGTGGCTTAATGCACGCACCGTGAAGGATGCCCATCCAGTACCTCACCAAGCTGACTGTTTGGCTGCGCTAGGGGGAAATGCCATATTTAGCGCCATGGACTTGACATCGGGGTTCTACAATGTCCCCATGCACGAACAGGACAAGAAGTTTACTGCCTTCACTACACCAGTAGGCCTCCATGAGTTCAACCGACTACCCCAAGGCCTGTGCAACAGCCCGGCAAGTTTCATGCGCCTCATGATGAGTGTCTTCGGAGACCAAAACTTTTTGACCCTGCTGTGCTACCTCGACGATGTTTTGGTCTTTGCCCCAAATGCAGAGGAAGCCCTCAAAAGACTCGAAATGGTCTTTAAGTGGTTGAAAGGACATGGGCTTAAGTTGGCTCCGAAGAAGTGTCATTTCCTCCGGCGAAGTGTCAAGTTCTTGGGCCACATCATTGATGAGAATGGGGTTTCCACTGATTCTGAAAAGATACAAGTCATTACAGACATAAGTGAAGCGGACTTGATGATGGAGGATGGAGTCACACCTTCAGCAAAAAAGATCAAGTCTTTTCTCGGTATGGTAATGTATTACCAGAGATTCATACAAAACTGTTCCAGTATGGCGAAGCCCCTGTTCTCTCTGACCGCTGCTGCGACTGGAAAGGCCAACGCAAAACGGGCTTCTCACTTTAAAAGGCTCAGCCCAGGGGATTGGGCTCAAGAACAGAGCGACACATTCAACCAACTAAAGGCTGCTCTGTTGAACTCAGTTGTGTTGGCCCATCCGGACTTTGGTCGCCCTTTCATCCTCTCAACCGACGCTTCATTGGATGGATTGGGCGCTGTCCTCTCTCAAGTCCCTGAAGGAGGGAGCAAAGCACGTCCCATAGCCTTCGCAAGCAAAGCCCTGAGTCGCTCACAAACCAAGTATCCAGCCCATCGTTTGGAGTTCCTCGCTCTCAAGTGGTCAGTGTGCGACAAATTCAGCCATTGGCTGAAGGGACACTCCTTCACTGTTTGGACTGATAATAACCCGCTAACCTACATCCTCACAAAGCCAAAGTTGGACGCTTGTGAACAGCGGTGGGTGTCGAAGTTGGCTCCATACGACTTCAGTATCCAATATATCCCAGGCAGTAAGAACATCGTTGCAGATGCCTTGAGCAGGCAACCCTTCATCAAGCCACGGGTCAGCAAGAGACTTATAGCAGAACCATATGAGGCTCTGCTCGAGGAAGCGCAACATATTCGGGATGACAGGATACAGGATGTGTTTCGGCTGAGTACCAACAGCCAAGAGGTAAAACTGGGCGGATCTGAAATGGCATGCAGTTCAATGAGCAGTGAAGAAGTGACGGCAGTCCTGGATGGTCAGATTGAGTGGGGTGAGGGACCCAAAGGGAGAGTGATCTCTTGGCTGGTAAATGATGTACATAAGATTGTTCCACCAGGAGAAAGTGCCTTACCCGTCTTCTCCCTTAAAGAGCTTCAAGACAAGCAACAGGAAGACACTATACTGGCAAGAGTCATTCACTATGTGGCACGTGGCAGGAGGCCATCGAGAAGAGAAAGAGTTAAAGAGCCTCTCAAAGTCCAGAAGACTCTAAAGCAGTGGGAGAAGCTCAAGATGTTGGATGGCATCCTATATAGAGTGAGCAAAGATTCACTAACTGGGAGAAGGCGGTACCAGTATGTTGTGGCTGCATCACTGGCCAAGCAGGCTCTGCAGGGTGTCCATGACGAGGCTGGGCATCAGGGACAGCATAGGACTCTATACCTGGCGAGGCAGAGGTTCTTTTGGATTGACATGGAACGAGATGTCCGTGAATATGTCAAGTCGTGCAAGCGCTGTGTAGTGAGCAAGACACCCGAACCCGAAGGGAGAGCGCCTCTCGAGAGCATCAAAACAACAAGCCCTCTCGAGATGGTCTGCATTGACTTTTGGTCAGCTGAAATCCCAAATGGAAATACTGTGGATGTCCTGGTCGTCACTGACCATTTCACAAAAATGGCTCACGCCTTCCCATGTCATGATCAGTCAGCAAAGCAGGTTGCTCGTCAACTCTGGGATCGATACTTCTGTGTCTACGGCTTTCCAGAGAGAATTCACTCCGACCAAGGAGCCAACTTTGAGAGCCAGTTGATCCGAGAGTTGCTGCTGATCTCTGGGGTAAAGAAGTCGAGGACAACAGCTTATCATCCCATGGGAAAAGGTGTGGTCGAACGCTTTAACCGGACATTGGGAAGCATGATCAGAGCTCTCCCTCCAAGAGCCAAACAAAAATGGCCCCAAATGTTGCAGACATTGACTTTCGCCTACAACTGCACCGCCCATGAGTCGACGGGCTATGCTCCGTTTTATCTAATGTACGGGAGAATTCCCAGACTCCCAGTTGACGTAATGTTCCACAATGTGGAGAGGGACTGTGACATTGCTGACTATGATAAATATGTCCTCAAACTGAGGGAGGAGCTAAAAGAAGCATTATCATCTGCCCAGGCCAATGCTGTCACCAGTCAGCGTCATCAAACTGAACTGTACAACCAAAGGACCAAAGGTCATGACATCGCTGAGGGAGACCAAGTACTCTTGTCAAACAAATGTGAAAGGGCACGCAAGAAGTTGTCGGACAAATGGGAGGCTGTACCGTATGTGGTTGTCTCAAGAGACCCAAGGTGTCATACCTACTGGATAAGGAACACTTGCAGTAGTCATGAAAGGGTTGTCCATCGCAACCGCCTCCTGTGTGTCAACTTTCTTCCACTTAATTTGGAGAATGAAGAGTATGTTGAATCATCATTCACTGAATCATCTGAGTCAAGTCATGTTGAGACACAAAGTCGGGTTTCGGATGTGGTGACGGGAAATGTCACAGAAGACCGAACAGCCAGTTGGATTCTGGACAGTGCTTCTGCCAATTCGCCATCAGAATGTCTGGATGCTGATGAGGAGCTTGAAGACCCTGATCTGGATGAAAGTGCCAGCCAGAGGCCAAGGAGTGTGTCAAATGTGGTTGATAGGACAGGCCATAGCGACGACCCCCTAAGCACAGCAATCGGTGTTGTCTCCCGTATAAGAATGAGGGTGGGTAGGCTGGTGAAACCTGTAGATAGGCTAATTCAGAACATGACCCAGAAGAAAATATCTGTTTGAGTTACAAACCTCTGTAAACCATCAAGTACCATAAGATAGTTGTTTAATCCAATGTTTGGGTTGAACATGTATTACAGTAGCAGTGATAAATATTAGGTACTCCTTGTCTTGTCAAAGGTATATTTTTGTATTACCTTTGTAGAGTAATGTGTAAGGTGGTGTAAAAGGCACCTCTTTTTGCAAGTGTATCCAGGAGGGTTGCGCAGCCCTCCTTGGTCATTTTCTCAGTGATATGAGTAACTAATAAGTTGCATAACGTGAATGTATTGGAGTACTCTGCTAAGTCTTGAAGTATTTTGGTGAAGTTCAGAGGGGAGTATGTAGCCGAGCTAAATTTTATTTTATTTTATTTTAATTTTGGTCAATTATTCACAACATTTTTTGTTGTGAACTTCCCCAAAAGTGTTTCTCATTGTAAATAAGTTCCACTCTATTATTTTCCGTTACATACCTTTTTGTTACCCTGGGGGGTGATTTGGCGTCGCACCTTTGTGACCAGCTTCAGTGAGCACTGACGCTCGGAGCTGGTAAGTCATGTTTATGTCTCTCTCCTTTTGTTTTTTTTATAAACTTTTTGGTTGTCGTTTTTAAAAGTGTTTTGTGGGAATGCACAGTTTTGTGACTTGTTGGTGTGCATGTGTGTTGAATTCCCGAATGGCTGTTGAATTGTTGAAAAAAAAAAAACTTTTGTATGCTAAAGGATGTGTAGATTAGCTTGGTTAGCTTACTGCTAGCTGCAGTTGTTGTGGGGTCTCCTGTCTCATGAGTTTGTGCACGGGTCAGGGGTTCTGCTGTGTGTCTGTGTGGACATCTTGTGTGCCGCTGTAGCATTTATATGAGTGTGTATTTTTTTCTTTATTCTTTAGTGGAGAGAGATTCCGTTTGCCGTGGACTGTGTGTGACGCCCTGTTTTTGTTTTTTCCAAAAAAAAGGTATGTCTGTTATGAGTTTTTTTGGCTTAGTTTATTGTATAAAAAATATAAAAAGAATTGATGTGGGTGGGAAAGATGAGGTGTATTGCTGCACATTTAAGGATCCTTTTTCTTAATATATATTGTTATTTGCTGAAGTATATATTTTATATACTGTGTTTTATTTAATTAATTTATTTGAGACTATTATGCTTTTTTTTTTACCTTTATTATTATTATTTCCATTTCCACATTTAAACATGTATAATTGAATTGAGTGAGCACTGACGCTCGGAGCTGTGGAGAGAGATTCCGTTTGCCGTGGACTGTGTGTGACGCCCTGTTTTTGTTTTTTCCAAAAAAAAGGTCAATCAATCAATCAATCAATGTTTATTTATATAGCCCTAAATCACAAGTGTCTCAAAGGGCTGTACAAGCCACAACGACATCCTCGGTACAGAGCCCACATACGGGCAAGGAAAAACTCACCCCAGTGGGACGTCGGTGAATGACTATGAGAAACCTTGGAGAGGACCGCATATGTGGGTAACCCCCCCACCCCCTCTAGGGGAGACCGAAAGCAACGGATGTCGAGTGGGTCTGACATAACATTGTGAAAGTCCAGTCCACAGTGGATCCAACACATCAGCGGGAGTCCAGTCCACAGCGGGGCCAACAGGAAACCATCCCGAGCGGAGACGGGTCAGCAGCGCAGAGATGTCCCCAACCGATGCACAGGCTAGTGGTCCACCCGGGGTCCCGACTCTGGACAGCCAGCACTTCATCCATGGCCACCGGACCTATGCAACTCCCCCTCGCAAGGGACAGGGGAGAAGAGGAGAGAAGAAAAGAAACGGCAGATCAACTGGTCTAAAAAAGGGGGGTCTATTTAAAGGCTAGATTATACAAATGAGTTTTAAGATGGGACTTAAATGCTTCTACTGAGGTAGCATCTCTAACTGTTACCGGGAGGGCATTCCAGAGTACTGGAGCCCGAATAGAAAACGCTCTATAGCCCGCAGACTTTTTTTTGGCTCTGGGAATCACTAATAAGCCGGAGTTCTTTGAACGCAGATTTCTTGTCGGGACATATGGTACAATACAATCGGCGAGATAGGCTGGAGCTAAACCGTGTAGTATTTTATACGTAAGTAGTAAAACCTTAAAGTCGCATCTTAAGTGCACAGGAAGCCAGTGCAAGTGAGCCAGTATAGGCGTAATATGATCAAACTTTCTTGTTTTTGTCAAAAGCCTTGCAGCCGCATTTTGTACCAACTGTAATCTTTTAATGCTAGACATAGGGAGGCCCGAAAATAATACGTTACAGTAATCGAGACGAGACGTAACGAACGCATGAATAATGATCTCAGCGTCGCTAGTGGACAAGATGGAACGAATTTTAGCGATATTACGGAGATGAAAAAAGGCCGTTTTAGTAACACTCTTAATGTGTGACTCAAACGAGAGAGTTGGGTCGAAGATAATACCCAGATTCTTTACCGAGTCGCCTTGTTTAATTGTTTGGTTGTCAAATGTTAAGGTGGTATTATTAAATAGATGTTGGTGTCTAGCAGGACCGATAATCAGCATTTCCGTTTTCTTAGCGTTGAGTTGCAAAAAGTTAGCGGACATCCATTGTTTAATTTCATTAAGACACGCCTCCAGCTGACTACAGTCCGGCGTGTTGGTCAGCTTTAGGGGCATGTAGAGTTGAGTGTCATCAGCATAACAGTGAAAGCTAACACCGTACTTGCGTATGATGTCACCCAGCGGCAGCATGTAAATACTAAAGAGTGCAGGGCCAAGAACCGAACCCTGGGGAACTCCGCACGTTACCTTGACATAGTCCGAGGTCACATTGTTATGGGAGACGCACTGCATCCTGTCAGTAAGATAAGAGTTAAACCAAGACAAGGCTAAGTCTGACATACCAATACGTGTTTTGATACGCTCTAATAAAATATTATGATCGACGGTATCGAAAGCGGCGCTAAGATCAAGAAGCAGCAACATAGATGACGCATCAGAATCCATCGTTAGCAATAGATCATTAGTCATTTTTGCAAGGGCTGTCTCCGTAGAGTGATTTGCCCTGAAACCGGATTGAAAAGGTTCACAGAGATTGTTAGTCACTAAGTGTTCATTTAGCTGCTGTGCAACAATTTTTTCGAGAATTTTGGAAATAAACGGAAGGTGGGAGACCGGTCGGTAGTTTACCATGAGGTCAGGATCGAGGTTAGGTCTTTTGAGCAGAGGATGAATAACCGCTTTTTTGAATGCTAGGGGAACAGTGCCGGAGGAAAGTGATGAGTTTATAATATTTAACACTGATGGACCTAATAATACAAACAGTTCCTTGATAAGTTTCCCAGGAAGTGGGTCAAGTAAACATGTTGTTTGTTTTATCCCACTTACATGCTGTAATAATTCCTCTAATGTTATTTCATCAAAAATAGAGAGACTATTTTGGAGGGCAGTGTCCGTCGTATATACAGTCGTATTTGTGTTAATAGAAGGTGAATAAATCCCCGTGATTCAACTCCGGTGTGTGTGCCTCACTAAGAAAATACACAACGCAGAACGCTGACTGTTACATATACATACATATATATATATGTGTGTGTGTGTGTGTATATACATACATATATATATACATAAATAAATGATAAATGGGTTATACTTGTATAGCGCTTTTCTACCTTCAAGGTACTCAAAGCGCTTGACACTATTTCCACATTCACCCATTCACACACACATTCACACACTGATGGCAGGAGCTGCCATGCAAGGCGCTAACCAGCAGCCATCAGAGGCAAAGGGTGAAGTGTCTTGCCCAAGGACACAACGGACGTGACTAGGAAGGTAGAAGGTGGGAATTGAACCCCAGTAACCAGCAACACTCCGATTGCTGGCACAGCCACTCTACCAACTTCGCCACGCCGTCCCAATACATATATATTATTATTAATATATACATATATATGTACATATAAATATATACACATATATAAACATACATTTATATGCACACACATATACCACTTTTAATTTTACGGCGACTCCCTGCCAGCTTTTTAGACGTCTTTGTTGTCGCCGGTGTCGTGGCGAGAGAGGCAGCATGTGTACACGCGTGGTCTTCCCGCTGTCCATGGTGCTGAAACAAGCCTCGTGCTTTTTGAACGGCGGTCACATGATCACGGGAAGGCAGAGAAGAGCCGCCAAAACGACGTATTTACATTGCATACAGTGCATCCACTCCCGTCACATGGCCGCGCCGCGGGGACGAGCCTGTCAATGATTAGCGCAGGTAGAGAGAGAGAGAGAGAGAGAGGGGAGGGGGGAGGGATGGAGGAGGAGGGAGGATGCTGCCAGCGGAAAATGGCTGCTGCAACCTGGAGCCTGTCCTGATCCACCGAGACGACACCGAGGCGGGCTGAGCCGAGCCGGGCCGGGTCGTGGCGAGGGGGGGGGGGGTGGTGGTGGTGGTGGTGGTGGCGGCGGTGCTGGCGGGACTGAGACGACGACGACGACGAGGAGGAGGAGGAGAGAGCGGATGCGGGGAGGATGTGAGCGCCATCGGCGTGTGTTTGCGGACCAGAGCAAGAGGAGAGCCCGCTGCGAGCGGCGGCCATGGAGGGCGAGTAAGTCCCGACATCTTTGTCATCCACCAACGTCATCCCCCATGTTGCAAATGGAGCGATAACCGCCAAACATGGCGGGGGGAGGGAGAGGAGGGAGGGAGGGGGGATCGCGCCATTCAAGACGAGGCGTCGTGATTTTTATCAACGTGTCAGCCTTCCATTATGATTTTCCACAGGGGAACTTTATGAATGGAACGTGTTTCCGGCCCTCCTTCGTCCGTCACCCGCGCACGCCTTCTTTTCCCGCCGCTGTCATTCTCGCGATTTGCGCGGAATTTGTCGCGCCTGCTTCTGTCCCATTCATAAAAAAGGGCCGACATGTATGTCTGCTGGGGGGGGGGCGGGGGGGGGGGGCACGACGCTGGAAGCATCGCGAGGTTTTGCGTGTGCACGTTGGAGCAAAACGTGCGCGCGTTCATTGACGTGCGGGGACGGCACGTTCTTTCCTTTTTTGTTGTTGTTGTTGTCCATCCATCCACCCCCCTTCTTTCTCTTCCCGCGCCAGCGTGCGTGTTCGCGCGGTGGTGATGACACGTGACGACTCCAGCGGCGGCTGGGTGCCCCTCGGGGGTGGCGGCCTCAGTCACGTGGTCATATGCAAGGGGCGGAGCAGCGACAGCCGGGGGCGGAGAGAGCACATCATACGCGGGGAGAGGCTGCGAGACCGGGCGGTGAGTCTCACCTTCTCGGCGCGGGGGTCACCACGGCCGCCGCCCCCACTCACTCCGGTTGTGTCTCCAGCCCGTGTTGGAGTGCGCCGTCCAGAGGGGGCTGGTCTACAACAAGGTCAACCCCATCTTTCACCACTGGCGGGTGGACGAGCGCAAGTTTGGACTCACCTTCCAGAGTCCCGCCGACGCCATCTCCTTCGAGAAGGGTCTGCAGGCCATCTTGGACAAGCTGGACCGAGGTGAATAAGCGCCCCCCGAGACGTAGACCTGCGCCGTCAACAAGTAGAACCGCCGCTCTGCTGATGTCTTTCAGGCTCCGACTCGCCCTCGTCGTCCACGCCGGAGGAGGCAGACACTGAAGATGACGGCCAAGCTGTGAGTACACCGCTTTGTGACTCGGACTATACATTTGGGGGGCCTTTTCTAGCATGACGGTACCTTTTGCGGGTCCAAAATGGTACATAAAAATGTAGATCCAAGAGTAGAAAAGGTAACAATCCAGGGACCGATTTGGATCGTGTACAATAAACAGAAGTGTACCAAGAGTCCATCCCCCCTTAAAGCAGACCGTGGCCCCCAGTACTCCAAGGTGTATATTGGTACCTTTTACAGGTCCAAAGATGTTATACGAATATAAATCCAAGGGTACAAAAGGTGGAAACCCAGGGACTGATTTGGACCTTGTACATAAACTAAAGTGTACCAGTAGTCCATCCACCCTTAAAGGCCTACTGAAATGAATGTTTTTATTTAAATGGGGATAGCAGATCCATTCTATGTGTCATACTTGATCATTTCGCGATATTGCCATATTTTTGCTGAAAGGATTTAGTAGAGAACATCGACGATAAAGTTCGCAACTTTTGCTCGCTGATAAAAAAAAGCCTTGCCTGTACCGGAAGTAGCGTGACGTCACAGGTTGAAAGGCTCCTCACATTCCCCTTTGTTTACACCAGCAGCGAGAGCGATTCGGACCGAGAAAGCGACGATTACCCCATTAATTTGAGCCAGGATGAAAGATTTGTGGATGAGGAACGTGAGAGTGAAGGACTAGAGTGCAGTGCAGGACGTATCTTTTGTCGCTCTGACCGTAACTTAGGTACAAGCTGGCTCATTGGATTCCACACTCTCTCCTTTTTCTATTGTGGATCACGGATTTGTATTTTAAACCACCTCGGATACTATATCCTCTTGAAAATGAGAGTTGAGAACGCGAAATGGACATTCACAGTGACTTTTATCTCCACGACAATACATCGACGAAACACTTTAGCTACGGAGCTAACGTGATAGCATCGTGCTTAACTGCATATAGAAACAAAATAAATAAACCCCTGACTGGAAGGATAGACAGAAAATCAACAATACTATTAAACCATGGACATGTAAATACACGGTTAATGCTTTCCAGCCTGGCGAAGGTTAACAATGCTGTTGCTAACGACGCCATTGAAGCTAACTTAGTATAACGGGACCTCACAGAGCTATGATAAAAACATTAGCGCTCCACCTACGCGCTCATCAACACCCGTGCTCACCTGCGTTCCAGCAATCGACGGAAGGATGAAGGACTTCACCCGATCATCCGTGCGGTCGGCGGCTAGCGTCGGATAGCGCGTCTGCTATCCATCTCAAAGTCCTCCTGGTTGTGTTGCTGCAGCAGGCTGCTAATACACCGATCCCACCTACAGCTTTCTTCTTTGCAGTCTCCATTGTTCATTAAACAAATTGCAAAAGATTCACCAACACAGATGTCCAGAATACTGTGGAATTATGAGATGAAAACAGAGCTTTTTTGTATTGGATACAATGTGTCCCAATACTTCCGTTTAACTAGTGACGTCACGCGCATACGTCATCATACATAGACGTTTTCAAGCGGAAGTGTGGCGGGAAATTTAAAATGTCACTTTATAAGTTAACCCGGCCGTATTGGCATGTGTTGCAATGTTAAGATTTCATCATTGATATATAAACTATCAGACTGCGTGGTCGCTAGTAGTGGCTTTCAGTAGGCCTTTAAAGCAGACCGTGGTCCCCAGTACTCCGAGGTGAATATTGATACCTTTTACAGGTCCAAAAAGATACAACTATGTTGCAAAGGTGTAAAAGTCAAGTGTATAAAAGGTAACAATCCAGGGACCGATTTGGACCTTGTACAATAAACAGAAGTGTACCAGAAGTCCATCCCCCCTTAAAGCAGGCCGGGGTCCCCAGTACTCTGAGGTGAATATTGGTACCTTTTACAAGTCCAAAAAGATACAACTATGGTCCAAAATTCTTAAAGTCAAGTGTACAAAAGGTAACGAGCCAGGGACAGTTTTGGACCTTGTACAATGAAACAGAAGTGTACCAGGAGTCCGCCCCCCCCCCCCCCCCCTTAAAGCAGACCGGGGTCCCCAATACTCCAAGGTGACTATTGGTAATGTACAACTACATTATGCTCCAAAATTCTAAAAGTTAATTGTACAAAAAGTAACAACCCAAGAACAGTTTGAACCTTGTACAATGAAACGGGAACATACCAAGAGTCTATCCCTTCAGGCAGCCAGGGGAGCCCCAGTACTCCAGAGTTAACATTGATACCTTCTTAAAAGACCCAAAAAGATACAACTATGCTCCAAAATTGTAAAAGTCAAGTTTATAAAAGGTAACAATCCAGGTACAGTTTTGGACCTTGTACAATGAAACAAAAGTGGACCAGGAGTCCATCCACCCTTAAAGAAGGCCAGGGTCCCCAGTAGTCCAAAGACAATATTGGTACCTTTTACAGGTCCAAAAGTGTACAACAAGACATGTTCCAAAATTCTAAAAGTTAAATGTACAAATGAACAGTCTTGAAACTTGTACAATGAAATGGGGAAGTACCAAGAGTCTATCCCTTAAGGCAGTCCAGTGTCCCCAGTACTACGAGGTGAATGATGGTACCTTTTACAGGTCCAAAAAGGTACAACTATGTTGCAAAGGTGTAAAAGTCAAGTGTACAAAAGGTAACAATCCAGGGACAGTTTTGGACCTTGTACAATAAACAGAAGTGTACCAGAAGTCCATCCCCCCTTAAAGCAGGCCGGGGTCCCCAGTACTACGAGGTGAATATTGGTACCTTTTACAGGTCCAAAAAGGTACAACTATGTTGCTAAGGTGTAAAAGTCAAGTGTACAAAAGGTAACAAAAAATGTTTTGGACCTTGTACTATGAAGTGTACTACAGTGAACCAGGAGTCTATCCTTTAAGTCCTTCCAGGGTCACAGGGTACTCCAGTGTAACCAATGGTACCTTTTCAAGATCTAAAAAGACACTAGTGTGTTCCCAACCTGTAAAGCCAACCAAAGGACCAGTTAAAGAACCCCTAAGGGTACAAAAATCAACAAGAGTCTACACATCCTGGTACAACGACACCAAAATACCCCATAAGAGTAAAATTAGTCTCTCGGGTAACTATTTGTACCATTTCAATGTCGAAAAAGGAACTAGTATGCAAAAATCAAATGTGTGTAGAAGAAGAACTTTAGAAAAATAGCAACCAAAAAACAAGATTTTGGATCTTGTTAATGTACCTCAGAGGACTAAATAATTACTGGACCCCGATGGAAATGTTTGTACTTGTTCCAGGTCCAAAAAGTCAGGTATTGTTATTGTTACCAGGGACAAGCGGTAGAAAATGGATGGCTGGATGGATATTGTATGTTTTCAAACAATAAATTGTACCCCTAAAAGTACAAGAAGCACATCCTGGATACAAAAGGTAATAACAAAGGGACGTAAACAGTGAAAGAGTGTAGTCCCCCAACCACAGGGTTGGTACTTTTCCCAGAAGCAAATGTCAGGGTTACACAAGTAGGACAAGCTAGCGTAGTCTTCCTGAGTGTTGAGTCATATATGATGATGATGTGCGGCCTCTGCCAGTCCCATACAGGAAGTGAGTCCTCGTCCAATAGCAGGAAGGAGATGCTCCCCAAACCCATCACCATAGTGACCAGCGAGTCATCCGCCACCTGCTTCGTGCGGACCGAGGAGTTCAGTTTCGGATCCGGCGGAACCATGCAGACGCCTGCTCAGGTGCGACAGGGTTGGTTGGTACCCTAATGAAGGGGGCTAAGTAGGGATGATGTTTGATAAGAAATTATCGAGTTCGAGCCTATTATCGAATCCTCTTATCGAACAGATTCCTTATCGATTCTCTTATCGAATCCAGATAGGTTGTTGTATATGGAAAAAAACCACAATATTTGGTTTAACAAAAGCTCACTTTTATTTTATAAGAAAAAAATAAAATAAATAAATATTGACTGTTACCCGCCCAAACAAATAAAATATATAAATATTGACTGTTGTTACCCAAAGTATATTAAGTGGGATTTTTCAGAAAAACAAATATATACAGTAACACAAAAACAACCTGTCTCTGTGATCACTATAGGTGTATAAATAATAATATAGTGCTAAATAAAATCAGTCCTTTGGGCACAAAACTGAAATTAATACAGCTCTCCAAAAAGTGCACTTCTGCTGCTATTGGAACATACTAACTACACACACAGGCAGACAGCTAACAAACAATCCAAGACGTCTAATAAAGTTCCAAAGCAGATTAATCCATTTAGGCTCTTTATTGTTGTTTTTACTATAGTGGTCTCGATAACAGGTACCGGTTTTCAAAAAGGGATTCGAGTCCGAGGACTGGGTTCTTTTCTTATCGAACAACCGGGAAAACCGGTTTCGAGCATCATCCCTAGGGCTAAGAAGGTGACTTCAGTGACAATACAAGCACGCATTTTGCTTTGTGCTGAACTGATCTTGGTGGAGTCTGGTCTTGGTGTAGGGATCAGGCTTAAGTTGATTGTTTGGGCCTTCCCCGAGTCCAGTGTCTGCTTGTACAGGAAGTCAAATTAAGAGGAAAGTGACCTCTGCTCGGATTGAATGTGAGATGTGAGATAAGTGGTCCTCAGCGGGACATTCTGTTCCTGACTCTGTAACTCTACACCGTCTCTGCAGATCCACACCAGGCCGGGACAGCAAACGACCACTCCGTTAAATCCCCTGGCTCCGCTGCCGCCTGCTCCACCCTCCCCTCCGGCCTCGTCGCCTCTGTCGCCTACCATCTCGCTGCTGGAGGAGGGGGACCTGCGCAGCGTGGATCCCTGCAAGGACCTGTGGGGGTCCAGAGGGTACGAGGACTACCGGCGAGCCGGAGCCACCAGGACTATGGTCGGGGGACTGACCGGGGGCGTGGTGGTAGAGAGCGGGGGGAGTCATCAGGACAAGACGGAGTTGTGCGTGGTCCGCTTCGAGAAGGAAGCGGGGACGGCGGGCTGCGAGGTGACCGTGAGTTTGGACAGCAAGGCCGCCCAGCGTCTGTCCTCCTCCTCGCCCACCTGCATGTCCATCCCCAACGCTGTGTCCGGCGTGTCCTCAGGGGCCGGCTCCCCCCAGGAGACCGGCAAAGGCTCCCCTTCGCCCTGCTGCATACACACCTCCTTGGCAACGCCTCGGTCGCGGACTCGTAAGAGGGGAGGAGGGGACCCCGGGGCCGTCTCTCCCGACGACGACAGCCCGTGTCCCCAGGCGTCGTCGTCGTGCTCGTCCCGCTGCGTGTACTGCCGCTCCGTGTTCAGCGCCTCTGAAAACGGGCGGGGCCGCTGCAGGGACGCCCCGGACCCGGCCCTGCACTGCCTGCGCCAGTGGACCTGCGTGTGGTGCGCAGAGAGCCTGCTCTACCACTGCATGTCGGACTCTGAGGGGGAGTTCTGGGAGCCGTGCTCGTGCGATGACTCCCTGGGGGGCCACCCGCACCCCCTCTGCTGCGCCCGCTGGTTGGCCCTCGTGGTCCTGTCGCTCTTCGTGCCCTGCATGTGCTGCTACATGCCTCTGCGCGCCTGCCTGCGCTGCGGCGAGAGGTGCGGCTGCTGCGGGGGGAAGCACAAGGCGGTCCGGTGAGACCGGGCTCGGGTCGGGAGGGCTCTCTCGGCGAGGGTGCGGAGCCTGGAAGCCCCTCCGCTGCATTCCGCTCTCTTCTCAACCCGGGGGCCTTCTGGACTCGTCCACGCCCGCCGAGGAGGCCGCTCGGCCCGGGTTCTGTGGCGCCGCACGGAGCCTTGGACCCCGCTGATGTAGAATTAGCGAGCAGAGACTTGTCAACGCAAAGGACCAGGGGGGGTAACCACAATGTGCTCCTTTAGACAAACAAAGATGGTCGGTCTATTTTAGTACACGTCAGACACGCCACCACACACACGGGAGGGGAAACGCTTTCGTGTTCGCCTGCGTCATCTGTGGTCAGATGAGTCGCCCTTTACCTCCAAACTTTACCTCACGCCACACGTCCACGAGCTGGAGGAGGGACAATTACTAGCTGCAATGACAACCGTGACGGTGCTTTGTAACTGTGGGGAGTTCAAGGAAGTGAGAAGAATCACCTTTTCATCTCCCCCAAAGAAAAACCAACCCCGCTAATAATCGGAGGATATAAAAAAGTGCAATGAAGGAGAATTTTTGGACGCCGACTTCGGGCAAAAAGTGAAACCTGTCGCGTGCGAACTGGCAAGGGGCCGCAACATTAGGTACGCCTGCATGACGGTACAAAAACTAAAGAGGACACGTTAGGAAGCGCTGGTGTGCCTAATCAAGTGGCTTCTGAGGACGGAGTGAAATTACTCCACAAGCATCTTTTTACTCACACCCAACTGTTCACAAACTATATTCTTCCATTAATATTTGCAAGTCAAAAAATTAAATTTTCTTCAATTAAAAAACGATTCATAAGTAAAAAAAAAAAACTATTTTCTTCAAGTAAAAAATGATTCATAAGTAAAAAAACTAAACAATTTTCTTCAAATAAAAAACGATTCAACGAACGGTTAAAACGATTTAAAAAACAAAACAATTTACTTAAAAAAAAAAAAGATTCACAAGTAAAAAAACACAATTTTCTTCCATTAAAAACTATTTAAGTTAAAAAAAAAAAATTCTTCAATTAAAAACCGATTTATAAGTAAAAAAAACAAAATTTTCTTAAATTAAAAAACGATTCATAAGTTAAAAAAAAAATTCTTCAATTAATAAGTTATTTGCAAGTATACATTTTTTTTTCTTCAAATAAAAAACGATTCAACGAACGATTCAAACGATTAAAAAACAACAACAATTTACTTCAATTAAAAAAAAGTTATAAGTAAAAATACACAATTTTCTTAAATAAAAAAAACATTCATAAGTTAAAAAAACAATTTTTCAATTAAGAAATGATTTGCAAGTAAAAAAAGTTATTCGATTACAAAAATGATTTGCAAGTAAAAAAAAAATTAAATTAAAACGATTCATAAGTAAAAAAACAAAACCATTTTCTTCAAATAAAAAACGATTCAACGAACGATTAAAACGATTTAAAAAACAAAACAATTTACTTCAAATAAAAAAAGATTCACAAGTTAAAAAACACAATTTTCTTCCATTAAAAACGATTTGCAAGTTTAAATTTTTTTTTTCTTCAATTAAAAACCGATTTATAAGTAAAAAAAACAAAATTTTCTTAAATTAAAAAACGATTCATAAGTTTTAAAAAAAATTCTTCAATTAATAAATTATTTGCAAGTATAAAAAAAATTTCTTCAATTAAAAACGATTCTTAAGTAAAAAAACTAAACAATTTTCTTCAAATAAAAAACGATTCAACAAACGATTGAAACGATTAAAAAACAACAACAATTTACTTCAATTAAAAAACGAGTTATAAGTAAAAATACACAATTTTCTTAAATAAAAAAACGATTCATAAGTTAAAAAAACAATTCTTCAATTAAAAAAATGATTTGCAAGTAAAAAAAAGTTCTTCGATTACAAAAATGATTTGCAAGTAAAAAAAAAAAATTAAATTAAAACAATTCATAAGTTTAAAAAAAACTATTTTCTTCAAGTAAAAAATGATTCATAAATAAAAAAAACAAAACCATTTTCTTCAAATAAAAAACGATTCAACGAACGATTAAAACGATTTAAAAAAAACAAAACAATTTACTTCAAATAAAAAAAGATTCACAAGTAAAAAAACACAATTTTCTTCCATTAAAAACGATTTTCAAGTTAAAAATTTTTTTTTCTTCAATTAAAAACCGATTTATAAGTAAAAAAAACAAAATTTTCTTAAATTAAAAAACGATTCATAAGTTAAAAAAAAATTCTTCAATTAATAAGTTATTTGCAAGTATAATTTTTTTTTCTTCAAATAAAAAACGATTCAACGAACGATTGAAAAACAACAACAATTTACTTCAATTAAAAAACGAGTTAAAAGTAAAAATACACAATTTTCTTAAATAAAAAAGCGATTCATAAGTTAAAAAAACCAATTCTTCAATTAAGAAATGATTTGCAAGTAAAAAAAAGTTCTTCGATTACAAAAATGATTTGCAAGTAAAAAAAAAAAATTCAATTAAAACGATCCATAAGTAAAAAAACAACTATTTTCTTCAAGTAAAAAATGATTCATAAGTAAAAAAACAAAACCATTTTCTTCAAATAAACGATTCAACGAACGATTAAAACGATTTAAAAAACAAAACAATTTACTTCAAATAAAAAAAGATTCACAAGTAAAAAAACACAATTTTCTTCCATTAAAAACGATTTGCAAGTTAAAAAAAATGTTTTTCTTCATTTAAAAACCGATTTATAAGTAAAAAAACTAAATTTTCTTAAATTAAAAAAACGATTCATAAGTTAAAAAAAAATCTTCAATTAATAAATTATTTGCAAGTATAATTTTTTTTTTCTTCAATTAAAAACGATTCTTAAGTAAAAAAAACAAAACAGTTTTCTTCAAATAAAAAACGATTCAACGAACAATTCAAACGATTAAAAAACAACAATTTACTTCAATTAAAAAACAAGTTATAAGTAAAAATACACAATTTTCTTAAATAAAAAACGATTCATAAGTTAAAAAAACAATTCTTCGAATAAAAAAATGATTTGCAAGTAAAAAAAGTTCTTCGATTACAAAAATGATTTGCAAGAAAAAAAAAATTCAATTAAAACGATTCATGAGTAAAAAAAAAACTTTTCTTCAAGTAAAAAATGATTCATAAGTAAAAAAACAAAACCATTTTCTTCAAATAAAAAACGATTCAACGAACGATTAAAACGATTTAAAAAACAAAACAATTTACTGCAAATAAAAAAAGATTCACAAGTAAAAAAACACAATTTTCTTCCATTAAAACGATTTTCAAGTTAAAAAATTTTTTTTTCTTCAATTAAAAACCGATTTATAAGTAAAAAAAACTAAATTTTCTTAAATTAAAAAACGATTCATAAGTTAAAAAAAAAATCTTCAATTAATAAGTTATTTGCAAGTATACATTTTTTTTTCTTCAAATAAAAAACGATTCAACGAACGATTTAAACGATTAAAAAACAACAACAATTGATTGAATTAAAAAACGAGTTATAAGTAAAAATACACAATTTTCTTAAATAAAAAAACGATTCATAAGTTAAAAAAACAATTCTTCAATAAAAAAATGATTTGCAAGTAAAAAAAGTTCTTCGATTACAAAAATGATTTACAAGTAAAAAAAAAAATTTCAATTAAAACGATTCATAAGTAAAAAAAAAACTATTTTCTTCAAGTAAAAAATGATTCATAAGTAAGAAAACAAAACCATTTTCTTCAAATAAAAAACGATTCAACGAACGATTAAAACGATTTAAAAAACAAAACAATTTACTTCAAATAAAAAAAGATTCACAAGTAAAAAACAATTTTCTTCCATTAAAAACGATTTGCAAGTTAAAAAAAATGTTTTCTTAATTTAAAAACCGATTTATAAGTAAAAAAACAACATTTTCTTAAATTAAAAAACGATTCATAAGTTTAAAAAAAATTCTTCATTTAATAAATTATTTGCAAGTATAATTTTTTTTTCTTCAATTAAAAACGATTCTTAAGTAAAAAAAACAAAGCAGTTTTCTTCAAATAAAAAACGATTCAACGAACGATTCAAACGATTAAAAAACAACAATTTACTTCAATTAAAAAACGAGTTATAAGTAAAAATACACAATTTTCTTAAATAAAAAAACGATTCATAAGTTAAAAAAAACAATTCTTCAATTAAAAAAATGATTTGCAAGTAAAAAAAAGTTATTCGATTACAAAAATGATTTGGAAGTAAAAAAAAAATTAAATTAAAACGGTTCATAAGTTAAAAAAAACCCCACAATTTTCTCAAATAAAAAATGATTCAACGAACGAATCAAACGATTAAAACATTTTTTTTACTTAAAAAAAAATACAAATATTCACAAGTAAAAAAAATATTTTCTTCCATTAAAAATGATTTGCAAGTAAAAAATAAATAAAACATTTATTCAATTAAAAAACGATTCATAAGTAAAAAAACACAATTTTCTTAAATTAAGAAATTATTTGCAAGTTAAAAAAAATGTATTTAATTAAAAACGATTCTTAAGTAAAAAAAAAAAAAGTTCTTCAATTACAAAAATTATTTGCAAGTAAAAAAAAAAAAATTCAATTAAAAAACGATTCATAAGTAAAAAAAATTCTTCAATGAAAAAAATATTTGCAAGTCAATTTTTTTTCTTCCATTAGAAAACGATTAATAAGTAAAAATAACAAAACAATTTTTTTCTATTAAAAAATTATTTGCAAGTGAAAAAAAAATGTCTTCCATTAAAAAAACAATTCATAAGTAAAAAAAAAAATGTATTCAATGAAAAAATGATTTGCAAGTAAAAAAAAAAATTCTTCAATTAAAAAAATATTCGGAAGTAAAAGAAAACACAATTTTCTTCCATTAAAAAATTATTTTCAAGTAAAAAAAAACAATAATTTTCTTGAATTACAAAACCTACTTTCTTCAATTAAAAAAAACGATTCACAAGTATTAAAAAATATTTTATTTAATAAAAAAACAATTAGCAATTATAAAACCAATTTTCTTCAATAAAAATGATTCGCAAGTAAAAAAAAGTTTTCTGCAAGCAAAAAAAATATTTGTAAGTATAAAGACGATTTCTGAAAGTAAAAAAACACCTTGTGGGAAAAAAAACATGTCAACAAGTAAAAAAAAAAAAGATTTGCAAGTATAAAAACTATTTTTCTTTCATTTAAAAAATCATTAGCAATTATATAAAAAAAAATCTTTCAATAAAAATAATAATATGCAAGTAAAAATCAAATTTTCTGCAAGTACATTTGTTTTTGCAAGTATAAAAACTATTTTCTGCAAGTAAAAAATGCCTGGAAAAAAAAAACGTTCTGCAAGTAAAAAAACGATTCGCAAGTATGAAAACTGTTTTCTTCAATAAAAAAAAAAAAGATTTGCTCCAAAAAAATTTCTTCAGTTTGAAAAAACGACAAGCAAAATAAAATTTTCTGCTAGTAAAAAGCAGCATTTGTAAGTATAAAAACTATTTTCTTTAATTAAAAAAATTATTTCTAAATATAAAAACTATTTTTTGCCAGTAAAAAAACGCCTCGCAAAAAATCAACCTAATTTTATGCAAGTAAAAAAACGATTCGCAAGTATACTTTTTTCTTCTTCAATTTACAAAACGATTCGAAAGTAAAAATAAAATTTTCTATAAGTAAAATAAAAATTCTGCAAGTAAAAAAACTATACGGGGATACAAAAACTATTTGTCGATTGAAAGAAACAATTTGCAAGTATAAAAACTGTTTTCTTCAAGCATTAATATTCCACCCTGTGCCATCCACAACCACAAGCTCAACCTGTAAGTTTCCCCTCTCTTCTGTCCTGCCTCTTCTTCTTTGTTATTTTGGGCGGACGGCACCATGCGCAAACAACAGTAGCTCTGACGGCCTTAAATTGACTCAGCAGCGCCACCTGTCGTTGTAGAGGGTGCTCTGAGTGAAAAGTGTGTGCGGAATATTACTGACAAAACTTAAAGAAAATAGTTTTTAGACACGCCAATCGTTTATTACTTGCAGAAAATGTCTTTTATACTTGAGAATCGGGTTTTTTTAATGGAAGAAATGTATTTTTATATGGTGGGGTGTGAGTAACAACACGTTTGGCAGTGATTTCACTCAAACGGCGGCGACGCGCTCGCAGACAAACGTGAACTAACTTGAAATCCTCCCTCCTCTCGCTCACTTTTCACCGCCGCTGGTCACATTTTGCAGAGTCGGGACATTTTTCTGCAGGCGTGATAACGACAAGCACCACATTTCACTTGTAATGATTTGAATAGATCAAATTAGCGACGGATCAAACGAGACTGAAGCACCGATGCCTTATGAAACTGACACCGTGTCACAGGACGTGTGTGTGTCACTTTAAGAGAACACACGTGAAGGATATGACTTCTTCGGACCGTACGACGTGGAGAAGGAGTGGCGTCCATTTCAGAGAAAAAACCCAAAGTGTGGCACCATTTTAACCCTATGGCGCCAAATAAGGTCATTTTTTTCTCTTCGCTATTTAGCTTATTGACCAGAATTGTACGTATCATATTCCTTTCTGCATAGATATCCCTTAAAAAATATTGTACGCCAAATATGACCGACAGATGACCATTATGAAACACGAACACAGTATCAGCGCAGGTAGTGAGTGTGCCATACACTCACTGGTGAAAATAACGTAGTTAAAAATGCTTGCATGAATCATTCATACACAGATGATTTTGATGGCACTTTTCACTTCAGAATAGATCAAACCGTTACCAAGTTTTGAGCAAATACATGATTTAAGTGGACATTTAAAAAGTAAAAGTGCATTTGTGTCCATCTATTGGGCTCTTTTTGGAGTTGATGCAAGGTAGTTTTCAGCGGCGATTCATCCAAATTGGAAAGCTAGATTAATCTGATTAAAAATGTCATCATATATAATCTTACTAACAGTTATTTTCCCTCGCCAAACTACCAGTTTACAATTTGCTCTTTTTTTAAAGCGTATTCTACGTACTTAATGGCCTAAATTACGCATTTTTCTTTATAAAGCAGTGTCATGTCTCATAATGGTCATAATAAACTGTTTTTTATGCTCCAACTATAAAAATGTTCCATTTACAACCAATAATTCCTACTTTGCGAAAGCTAATTTACCCACGGTCAGGCCCGGAACCAATTAACAGCCAGGGATTACAGTAGCCAATGACATTCTGAGGCACAAGTCTGTCGACCAATCAGCAGACAAGAGTGTGTTTAGCTCCGCCCTTCACGAGCGTAGCGGCGCCTCAAAGAAGCTGCAAAAACAGACGACACACAGACGTCAAGTTTTGTTCTGGAAAGTTCTCTCAGCAAATTGCGCTGTCGCCATGACGACGAATCAGACGTGGAGCAGACTGAATGGGTTAAAGATGGAAGCATGACGGAAGTTATTATCCTCTCAGTATTGTACAAAGGGAAATTACACACAAAAATGCTTTTAGTCACGCCCAACACAACAAACTATTTTGCATTTTAAAAATGATTAGCAAGCACGAAAACTATTTTCGTCAATTAAAAGAATGATTCGCAAGTAAAAAAAAACAATTTTCTTCAATTAAAAAACGATTTGCAGGTTACATTTTTTTTTCTTCAATTAAAAAAATGATTCGCAAGAAAAATAACTAATTTCTTCAATTAAATGAACGATTTGCAAGTAAAAAAAACGATTTCCTGCTAGTTAAAAATTTATAAAAAAGTATAAAAACAATTTCCTCAATTAAAAAAAATATTTTTCAAATAAAAAAAAACGATTCGCAAGTTTAAAAACAATTTTCTTCATTTAAAATAATTATTCGTAAGTAAAAAACACATTTCTTCGATTGAAAAAATTTCTCAAGCAAAAAACAAATTTCTTTAAAAAAAAAAAAGATTTTCTGCTAGTAAAAAACGATTCATAAGTATAAAAATTATTTTCTTCAAATAAAAAAAAAAAGTTTTGTAAGTAAAAAAACAAATGTCTTCGATTAAAAAAATAATTTCTTCAACTAAAACATTATTGACAAGCAAAAAACAATTTTCTTCAATAAAAAACGATTAGCAAGTTAAAAAAAACTATTTTCTGCTATTAAAAAAATTATTCATAAACATAAAAATAATTTTCTTCAACAAAAACACTGATTTGCAAACATAATTTTTTTCAATTAAAAAACGACTCAAGTAAAAAAACGATTTTCTTCAATTAAATGAACTATTTGTGAGTATAAAAACTATTTTCTGTATCTAAAAAACAATTCCTAAGTATAAAAACACATTTCTTATAATAAAAAAATGTCTTCATTCAAAAAAAGATTCGTAAAAAAAAAAAGTTCTTCAATTAAAAAAAGTATAAAATAATTTTCTTCAAAAAACCGATTCGTAAGTAAAAAAAAACAAAAACTAATTTCTTCAAATAAAAACCGATTCGCATGTTTAAAAAAAAATACTTTCTGCTAGTAAAAAAATTAATAAGCATAAAAATAATTTTCTTCAATAAAAACACTGATTTGCAAACAGAATTTTTTTCAATTAAAAAACGACAAGTAAAAAACTATTTTCTTCAATTAAATGAACTATTTGTGACTATAAAAACTATTTTCTGTATCTAAAAAACAATTCCTAAGTATAAAAACACATTTCTCATAATGAAAAATGTCTTCATTCAAAAAACGATTCGTAAAAAAAAACCAAAGTTCTTCGATTAAAAAAAGTATTAAAATAATTTTCTTCAAAAAAACGATTTGTAAGTTAAAAAAACAAACACATTTCTTCAAATAAAAACCGATTCGCAAGTTTAAAAAAAATACTTTCTGCTAGTAAAAAAATTCTTCATAAGCATAAAAATTATTTTCTTCAATAAAAACCACAGATTCGCAAAACATTTTTTTCAAAGAAAAAACGACTCAAGTAAAAAAACTATTTTCTTTAATTAAATGAACTATTTGTAAGTATAAAAACTATTTTCTGTGTCTAAAAAACAATTCCTAAGTATAAAAACACATTTCTTCAATGAAATGAGCGATTCGTAAGTATAAAAAATCAGTTTCAACTTCCCCTCTCTTCTATCCCCACCCTAATTCTTCTTATTTTGGGCAGACGGCACCATGCGCCAACAACAGTCGTTCCTTAAATGGACTTAGCAGCGCCACCTGTGGTTGTAGAGTGCAGGTGTGTGGATCACATAAAATATTACTGCCAACACTTTCAACTTGAACACGGTTTTCACACTTGCCGATCCTTTTTTTAATTGAAGAAAACATTTCTTATACTTTGGAATCCTGTTCATTTTTAATGAAAGAAACATGTTTGGTTTTTTTTACTTGCTAATCATGAAACATGTTTTGTTTTTTTACTTGCCAATCATGAAACATGTTTTTTTTTTTTTTACTTGCCAATCATGAAACATGTTTTTTGTTACTTGCCAATCATGAAACATGTTTTTTTTTGTTTTTTACTTGCCAATCATGAAACATGTTTTTTTTTTTACTTGCCAATCATGAAACATGTTTTTTTTTTTTTTACTTGCCAATCATGAAACATGTTTTTTTTTTTTTTTTACTTGCCAATCATGAAACATGTTTTTTTTTTTTTTTACTTGCCAATCATGAAACATGTTTTTTTTTTTTTAACTTGCCAATCATGAAACATGTTTTTTTTTTTTTTTTACTTGCCAATCATTGGGCGTGAGTAACAATGTTTTTGTGAGTTTGGGCAGTAGTTTGGCTCTATAGTATTGCGTTCAATTAGGCCACGCCCCTTGTCACCTCTACCTTCCTAACGAGGTTGTTCCAGGAAAGTAAAACTGCCATTCCACACACACACACACACACACACACACACACACACACACACACACACACACACACACACACACACACACACACTGACTTGAAGATGCAGATGGACCAAAGCAGTAAAGCCATCGTGCACACCTTCCTTCCTTCCTTCCTTCCTTTCTACATTCCTTCCTTCCTTCCTTGATGCTGCCCCCCCCCCTCCCCTCATCCCCATTCTTCTTACATCTTAATAAATGTGCCTTTTGATTTGAGTAATCAATCCCTTTTTGATTTCCAAGTAACTCTGTACTCACCACTCTTTGATTTCTGCCAATGTGCATCTTTTCCAATGTAGTATTTATGAGTTGGAAAGTACTATTTATTTATGGAGATATTTATTCTGATGATCTTTATTTGCTTTGGAGGCAGGTTTTTACTCTTCCGTGCTGTCTTACTTCTGACTTTGTGCCAATGTGCTGCTTTGAGGTGTTACATATGGTGGGTTTGTATCGTTATTAAACCCTCACTCTATATTTTACACGCTGCTGTCCTTTTTACACCAACTTTTGGGGGATGAATGAGAAAAAAAATTGCGATTTATTGCATCAATCTTCATCATCATAATGATAATACAAAAGCCAAAAGTAGTGAAGTCGTCACGTTGTGTAAATGCTAAATAAAAAGAGAATACAACAAATCCTTTTCAACTTATATTCAATTGAATAGACTGCAAAGACAAGATATTTCAGGTTCACACTGAGAAACTTTGGTATTTTTTGCAAATATTAGCTCATTTGGAATTTGATGCCTGCAGCGTGTTTCAAAAAAGCTGGCACAAGTGGCAAAAAAGAGTGAGAAAGTTGAGGAATGCTCATCAAAGACTTATTTGGAACATCCCACAGGTGAACAGGCTAATTGGGAACAGGGTTGAACCGTGAAAATGCTGAGCCATTCACAAACAAGGACGGGGCGAGAGGTCACCACTTTGTCAACAAATGCCTGAGCAAATTGTTGAAGAACAACATTTCTCAAGCAGCTATTGCAAGGAATTTAGGGATTTCACCATCTACGCTCCGTAATATCATCAAAAGGTTCAGAGAATCTGGAGAAATCACTGATGATATTACACACCTTGTATCCCTCAGGCAATACCGCATCAAAAACTGACATCAGTGTGTAAAGGATATCACCACATGGGCTCAGGAACACTTCAGAAACCCACAGTCAGTAACTACAGTTGGTCGCTACATCTGTAAGTGCAAGTTAAAACTACTATGCAAAGCCAAAGCCATTTATCAACAACACCCAGAAACGCCGCCGTCTTCGCTGGGCCCGAGCTCATATAAGATGGACTGATGCAAAGTGGAAAAGTGTTCTGTGGTCTGACGAGTCCACATTTCAAATTGTTTTTGGAAACTGTGGACGTGGTGTCCTCCGGACCAAAGAGGAAAAGAACCACCCGGATTGTTCTAGGGTGAAAGTGTAAAAGGCAGCATGTGTGATGGTATGGGGGTGTATTAGTGTCCAAGACATGGGTAACTTACACATCTGTGAAGGCACCATTAATGCTGAAAGGTACATACAGCTTTTGGAGCAACATATGTTGCCATCCAAGCAACGTTACCATGGACGCCCCTGCTTATTTCAGCAAGACGATGCCAAGCCACGTGTTACATCAACGTGGCTTCATAGTAAAAGAGTGCAACTTAAGCTTTTCATCAAGCAAGAATGGGAAAGAATTCCACTTCAAAAATGTGTCTCCTCAGTTCCCAAACCTTTACTGAGTGTTGTTAAAAGGAAAGGCCATGTAACACAGTAGTAAAAATGCCCCTCTGACAACTTTTTTGCAATGTGTTGCTGCCATTAAATTCTAAGTTAATGATTACTTGCTAAAAAATACCAAAGTTTGTCAGTGTGAACATGAAATATCTTGTCTTTGCAGTCTATTCAATTGAATATAAGTTGAAAAGGATTTGTTGTATTCTCTTTTTATTTACCATTTACACAAGGTGACAACTTATGTAGTAGGAATGCAGTGTTTTACTTAGCAGTGTACATGTGCTGCCTTTTGTGCTTGAGGATCTCTGTGGGCGTGAGGGTCAGGTCTTGGTGGCAAACGTCGCAGTGGTAAACTCTGCTCAGGCTGGAGTGAGACGAAGACGCTGGCTTTACGTCGTCTTCCCCTACAAAATAAGAGTATTTTTGAAATACAGGGGGGAAAAAAAACAACAACAAAAAAAGCTGCAGACCTTCGTCCTGCTGCTGTTCGCCCGCCGGCCTGCAGGTGGTCTCGTGCTGCATGCGCTCCAGAGGGGTCAGCGGCATGTACAGGTCACAGTGGGGACAGTTCCAGAAAGTCCGCAGGCACTGGCTGTACAGGTCTCTGGAGTCCTGCAGAGGCCAGCAACACACTTAGAGCCGCAGATCATTGTTTAACAGCCCTCAGCACATGGAAACACACTGCAGGACCGTTTGTATCGCACATGATATCACACACAAGTAAACACGCTGCAGGACTGCTTGTATCTCACATGATATCACACACACATGTAAACACACTGCAGGACCGCTTGTATCGCACATGATATCACACACAAGTAAACACTCTGCAGGACCACTTATATCGCACATGATATCACACACATGTAAACACTCTGCAGGACCACTTGTATCTCACATGATATCACACAAACATGTAAACACTCTGCAGGACCGCTTGTATCGCACATGATATCACACACAAGTAAACACTCTGCAGGACCACTTGTATCGCACATGATATCACACACAAGTAAACACTCTGCAGGACCACTTGTATCACACATGACATCAGACACAAGTAAACACTCTGCAGGACCACTTGTATCGCACATGATATCACACACAAGTAAACACTCTGCATGACCACTTGTATCGCACATGATATCACACACATGTAAACACTCTGCAGGACCACTTGTATCGCACATGATATCACACAAATGTAAACACTCTGCAGGACCACTTGTATCGCACATGATATCACACACAAGTAAACACTCTGCAGGACCACTTGTATCGCACATGATATCACACACAAGTAAACACTCTGCAGGACCACTTGTATCGCACATGATATCACACACATGTAAACACTCTGCAGGACCACTTGTATCGCACATGATATCCATCCATCCATCCATCTTCAACCGCTTATCCGGAATCGGGTCGCGGGGACAGCAGCTCCAGCAAAGACCCCCAGACTTCCCTCTCCAGAGCAACATTTGCGACTTCCTCCTGGGGAATCCCGAAGCGTTCCCAGGCCAGAGAGGAGATGTAATCCCCCCATCTGGTCCTTGGCCTGCCGCGGGGCCTCCTCCCAGTGGGACGTGCAACGAGGACCTCCCTAGGGAGACGCTCGTGAGGCATCCGCACGAGATGCCCGAACCACCTAAGCTGGCTCCTTTCCAAGCGAAGGAGCAGCGGCTCTACTCCGAGTCTCTCTCGGGTGACTGCACTTCTCACCCTATCTCTAAGGGAGATGCCAGCCACCCTTCTGAGGAAACTCATTTCGGCCGCTTGTATCCGCGATCTTATTCTTTCGGTCATTACCCACACTTCATGACCATAGGTGAGAGTAGGAATGTAGATAGCTCGGTAGACCGAGAGCTTTGCCTTCTGGCTCAGCTCCCGTTTCGTCACAACAGTGCGGCAGAGAGACTGCAATACTGCCCCAGCTGCTCCGATTCTCCGGCTGATTTCCTTCTCCATCTTTCCCTCACTCGTGAACAAGACCCCGAGATACTTAAACTCCTCCACCTGGGACAGAGTCCTGTCCCCTACCCGGACTGTACAAACCATCGGTTTCCTGCTGAGAACCATGGCCTCAGATTTGGAGATGCTGATCCTCATTCCAGCCGCTGAACACTCGGCTGCGAACCGATCCAGTGAGAGCTGAAGGTCACGAACCGAAGGTGCCATCAGGACCACATCATCTGCAAACAGCAGTGACGCAACCTTTAGCCCCCCGAGACGTATACCCTCTCCGCCATGGCCACGACTCCGCCTAGAAATCCTGTCCATGAAAATCACAAACAGGATAGGTGACAGAGCGCAGCCCTGGCGGAGACCAACCCCCACTGGAAACGGATCCGACTTACATCCAAGCACCCGGACACAACTCTCGCTTTGGTTGTACAGAGATTGGATGGCCCTCAGCAGGGTTCCCCTCACTCCGTACTCCCTCAGCACCTCCCACAAGATCTCCCGAGGGACGCGGTCATATGCCTTCTCCAAATCCACAAAACACATGTAGACTGGATAGGCATACTCCCAGGCCCTCTCCAGGATTCCCGCAAGCGTAAAGAGTTGGTCAGTTGTTCCACGACCAGGACGGAATCCACATTGCTCCTCTTGAATCTGAGGTTCGACTATCGGCCGGACCCTCCTTTCCAGTACCTTGGCGTAAACTTTCCCAGGGAGGCTGAGTAGTGTGATACCCCTGTAATTAGCACACACCCTCTGGTCCCCCTTTTTGAAAAGGGGAACCACCACCCCAGTCTGCCACTCCCTCGGCACTGTCCCAGACTTCCACGCAATGTTGAAAAGGTGTTTACTTGTGTGTGAATATCATACACAAGTAAACACTCTGCAGGACCACTTGTATCACACATGACATCAGACACAAGTAAACACTCTGCAGGACCACTTGTATCACACATGACATCAGACACAAGTAAACACTCTGCAGGACCACTTGTATCGCACATGATATCACACACAAGTAAACACTCTGCAGGACCACTTGTATCGCACATGATATCACACACAAGTAAACACTCTGCAGGACCACTTGTATCGCACATGATATCACACACATGTAAACACTCTGCAGGACCACTTGTATCGCACATGATATCACACAAATGTAAACACTGCAGGACCACTTGTATCGCACATGATATCACACACAAGTAAACACTGCAGGACCACTTGTATCGCACATGATATCACACACAAGTAAACACTCTGCATGACCACTTGTATCGCACATGATATCACACACATGTAAACACTCTGCAGGACCACTTGTATCACACATGATATCACACACAAGTGAACACTCTGCAGGACCACTTGTATCGCACATGATATCACACACAAGTTAACACTCTGCAGGACCACTTGTATCGCACATGATATCACACACAAGTAAACACTCTGCAGGACCACTTGTATCACACATGACATCAGACACAAGTAAACACTCTGCAGGACCACTTGTATCGCACATGATATCACACACAAGTAAACACTCTGCATGACCACTTGTATCGCACATGATATCACACACATGTAAACACTCTGCAGGACCACTTGTATCGCACATGATATCACACAAATGTAAACACTCTGCAGGACCACTTGTATCACACATGACATCAGACACAAGTAAACACTCTGCAGGACCACTTGTATCACACATGACATCAGACACAAGTAAACACTCTGCAGGACCACTTGTATCGCACATGATATCACACACAAGTAAACACTCTGCATGACCACTTGTATCGCACATGATATCACACACATGTAAACACTCTGCAGGACCACTTGTATCACACATGATATCACACACAAGTGAACACTCTGCAGGACCACATGTATCGCACATGATATCACACACAAGTTAACACTCTGCAGGACCACTTGTATCGCACATGATATCACACACAAGTAAACACTCTGCAGGACCACTTGTATCACACATGACATCAGACACAAGTAAACACTCTGCAGGACCACTTGTATCGCACATGATATCACACACAAGTAAACACTCTGCATGACCACTTGTATCGCACATGATATCACACACATGTAAACACTCTGCAGGACCACTTGTATCGCACAAATGTAAACACTGCAGGACCACTTGTATCGCACATGATATCACACACAAGTAAACACTGCAGGACCACTTGTATCGCACATGATATCACACACAAGTAAACACTCTGCAGGACCACTTGTATCGCACATGATATCACACACATGTAAACACTCTGCAGGACCACTTGTATCGCACATGATATCACACACATGTAAACACTCTGCAGGACCACTTGTATCACACATGATATCACACACAAGTGAACACTCTGCAGGACCACTTGTATCGCACATGATATCACACACAAGTTAACACTCTGCAGGACCACTTGTATCGCACATGATATCACACACAAGTAAACACTCTGCAGGACCACTTGTATCGCACATGATATCACACACATGTAAACACTCTGCAGGACCACTTGTATCGCACATGATATCACACATAAGTAAACACTCTGCAGGACCACTTGTATCGCACATGATATCACACACAAGTAAACACGCTGCAGGACCACTTGTATCTCACATGATATCACACACATGTAAACACTCTGCAGGACCGCTTGTATCTCACATGATATCACACACATGTAAACACTCTGCAGGACCGCTTGTATCGCACATGATATCACACACTTGTAAACACTCTGTAGGACCGCTTGTATCTCACATGATATCACACACATGTAAACACTCTGCAGGACCACTTGTATCGCACATGATATCACACACATGTACACACTCTGCAGGACCGCTTGTATCGCACATGATATCACACACAAGTAAACACTCTGCAGGACCGCTTGTATCGCACATGATATCACACACACAAGTAAACACACTACAGGACCACTTGTATCGCACATGATATCACACACATGTAAACACTCTGCAGGACCACTTGTATCTCACATGATATCACACATATGTAAACACTCTACAGGACCGCTTGTATCTCACATGATATCACACACATGTAAACACTCTGCAGGACCACTTGTATCGCACATGATATCAGACACATGTACACACTCCGCAGGACCGCTTGTATCGCACATGATATCACACACAAGTAAACACGCTGCAGGACCACTTGTATTGCACATGATATCACACACAAGTAAACACGCTGCAGGACCGCTTGTATTGCACATGATATCACACACAAGTAAACACGCTGCAGGACCACTTGTATTGCACATGATATCACACACAAGTAAACACGCTGCAGGACCACTTGTATTGCACATGATATCACACACAAGTAAACACGCTGCAGAACCACTTGTATTGCACATGATATCACACACAAGTAAACACTCTGCAGGACCGCTTGTATCTCACATGATATCACACACATGTAAACACTCTGCAGGACCACTTGTATCGCACATGATATCACACACATGTAAACACTCTGCAGGACCACTTGTATCTCACATGATATTACACACATGTAAACACTCTGCAGGACCGCTTGTATCGCACATGATATCACACACATGTAAACACTCTGCAGGACCACTTGTATCGCACATGATATCACACACAAGTAAACACTCTGCAGGACCGCTTGTATCACACATGATATCACACACACAAGTAAACACACTGCAGGACCACTTGTATCGCACATGATATCACACACATGTAAACACTCTGCAGGACCGCTTGTATCTCACATGATAACACACACATGTAAACACTCTGCAGGACCGCTTGTATCTCACATGATATCACACAAACATGTAAACACTCTGCAGGACCGCTTGTATCGCACATGATATCACACACAAGTAAACACTCTGCAGGACCACTTGTATCGCACATGATATCACACACAAGTAAACACTCTGCAGGACCACTTGTATCACACATGACATCAGACACAAGTAAACACTCTGCAGGACCACTTGTATCGCACATGATATCACACACAAGTAAACACTCTGCATGACCACTTGTATCGCACATGATATCACACACATGTAAACACTCTGCAGGACCACTTGTATCGCACATGATATCACACAAATGTAAACACTCTGCAGGACCACTTGTATCGCACATGATATCACACACAAGTAAACACTCTGCAGGACCACTTGTATCGCACATGATATCACACACAAGTAAACACTCTGCAGGACCACTTGTATCGCACATGATATCACACACATGTAAACACTCTGCAGGACCACTTGTATCGCACATGATATCCATCCATCCATCCATCTTCAACCGCTTATCCGGAATCGGGTCGCGGGGACAGCAGCTCCAGCAAAGACCCCCAGACTTCCCTCTCCAGAGCAACATTTGCGACTTCCTCCTGGGGAATCCCGAAGCGTTCCCAGGCCAGAGAGGAGATGTAATCCCCCCATCTGGTCCTTGGCCTGCCGCGGGGCCTCCTCCCAGTGGGACGTGCAACGAGGACCTCCCTAGGGAGACGCTCGTGAGGCATCCGCACGAGATGCCCGAACCACCTAAGCTGGCTCCTTTCCAAGCGAAGGAGCAGCGGCTCTACTCCGAGTCTCTCTCGGGTGACTGCACTTCTCACCCTATCTCTAAGGGAGATGCCAGCCACCCTTCTGAGGAAACTCATTTCGGCCGCTTGTATCCGCGATCTTATTCTTTCGGTCATTACCCACACTTCATGACCATAGGTGAGAGTAGGAATGTAGATAGCTCGGTAGACCGAGAGCTTTGCCTTCTGGCTCAGCTCCCGTTTCGTCACAACAGTGCGGCAGAGAGACTGCAATACTGCCCCAGCTGCTCCGATTCTCCGGCTGATTTCCTTCTCCATCTTTCCCTCACTCGTGAACAAGACCCCGAGATACTTAAACTCCTCCACCTGGGACAGAGTCCTGTCCCCTACCCGGACTGTACAAACCATCGGTTTCCTGCTGAGAACCATGGCCTCAGATTTGGAGATGCTGATCCTCATTCCAGCCGCTGAACACTCGGCTGCGAACCGATCCAGTGAGAGCTGAAGGTCACGAACCGAAGGTGCCATCAGGACCACATCATCTGCAAACAGCAGTGACGCAACCTTTAGCCCCCCGAGACGTATACCCTCTCCGCCATGGCCACGACTCCGCCTAGAAATCCTGTCCATGAAAATCACAAACAGGATAGGTGACAGAGCGCAGCCCTGGCGGAGACCAACCCCCACTGGAAACGGATCCGACTTACATCCAAGCACCCGGACACAACTCTCGCTTTGGTTGTACAGAGATTGGATGGCCCTCAGCAGGGTTCCCCTCACTCCGTACTCCCTCAGCACCTCCCACAAGATCTCCCGAGGGACGCGGTCATATGCCTTCTCCAAATCCACAAAACACATGTAGACTGGATAGGCATACTCCCAGGCCCTCTCCAGGATTCCCGCAAGCGTAAAGAGTTGGTCAGTTGTTCCACGACCAGGACGGAATCCACATTGCTCCTCTTGAATCTGAGGTTCGACTATCGGCCGGACCCTCCTTTCCAGTACCTTGGCGTAAACTTTCCCAGGGAGGCTGAGTAGTGTGATACCCCTGTAATTAGCACACACCCTCTGGTCCCCCTTTTTGAAAAGGGGAACCACCACCCCAGTCTGCCACTCCCTCGGCACTGTCCCAGACTTCCACGCAATGTTGAAAAGGTGTTTACTTGTGTGTGAATATCATACACAAGTAAACACTCTGCAGGACCACTTGTATCACACATGACATCAGACACAAGTAAACACTCTGCAGGACCACTTGTATCACACATGACATCAGACACAAGTAAACACTCTGCAGGACCACTTGTATCGCACATGATATCACACACAAGTAAACACTCTGCAGGACCACTTGTATCGCACATGATATCACACACAAGTAAACACTCTGCATGACCACTTGTATCGCACATGATATCACACACATGTAAACACTCTGCAGGACCACTTGTATCGCACATGATATCACACAAATGTAAACACTGCAGGACCACTTGTATCGCACATGATATCACACACAAGTAAACACTGCAGGACCACTTGTATCGCACATGATATCACACACAAGTAAACACTCTGCAGGACCACTTGTATCGCACATGATATCACACACATGTAAACACTCTGCAGGACCACTTGTATCGCACATGATATCACACACATGTAAACACTCTGCAGGACCACTTGTATCGCACATGATATCACACACAAGTTAACACTCTGCAGGACCACTTGTATCGCACATGATATCACACACAAGTAAACACTCTGCAGGACCACTTGTATCGCACATGATATCACACACATGTAAACACTCTGCAGGACCACTTGTATCGCACATGATATCACACATAAGTAAACACTCTGCAGGACCACTTGTATCGCACATGATATCACACACAAGTAAACACGCTGCAGGACCACTTGTATCTCACATGATATCACACACATGTAAACACTCTGCAGGACCGCTTGTATCTCACATGATATCACACACATGTAAACACTCTGCAGGACCGCTTGTATCGCACATGATATCACACACTTGTAAACACTCTGTAGGACCGCTTGTATCTCACATGATATCACACACATGTAAACACTCTGCAGGACCACTTGTATCGCACATGATATCACACACATGTACACACTCTGCAGGACCGCTTGTATCGCACATGATATCACACACAAGTAAACACTCTGCAGGACCGCTTGTATCGCACATGATATCACACACACAAGTAAACACACTACAGGACCACTTGTATCGCACATGATATCACACACATGTAAACACTCTGCAGGACCACTTGTATCTCACATGATATCACACATATGTAAACACTCTACAGGACCGCTTGTATCTCACATGATATCACACACATGTAAACACTCTGCAGGACCACTTGTATCGCACATGATATCAGACACATGTACACACTCCGCAGGACCGCTTGTATCGCACATGATATCACACACAAGTAAACACGCTGCAGGACCACTTGTATTGCACATGATATCACACACAAGTAAACACGCTGCAGGACCGCTTGTATTGCACATGATATCACACACAAGTAAACACGCTGCAGGACCACTTGTATTGCACATGATATCACACACAAGTAAACACGCTGCAGGACCACTTGTATTGCACATGATATCACACACAAGTAAACACGCTGCAGAACCACTTGTATTGCACATGATATCACACACAAGTAAACACTCTGCAGGACCGCTTGTATCTCACATGATATCACACACATGTAAACACTCTGCAGGACCACTTGTATCGCACATGATATCACACACATGTAAACACTCTGCAGGACCACTTGTATCTCACATGATATTACACACATGTAAACACTCTGCAGGACCGCTTGTATCGCACATGATATCACACACATGTAAACACTCTGCAGGACCACTTGTATCGCACATGATATCACACACAAGTAAACACTCTGCAGGACCGCTTGTATCACACATGATATCACACACACAAGTAAACACACTGCAGGACCACTTGTATCGCACATGATATCACACACATGTAAACACTCTGCAGGACCGCTTGTATCTCACATGATAACACACACATGTAAACACTCTGCAGGACCGCTTGTATCTCACATGATATCACACACATGTAAACACTCTGCAGGACCACTTGTATCGCACATGATATCACACACATGTACACACTCTGCAGGACCGCTTGTATCGCACATGATATCACACACAAGTAAACACTCTGCAGGACCGCTTGTATCGCACATGATATCACACACACAAGTAAACACACTGCAGGACCACTTGTATCACACATGATATCACACACATGTAAACACTCTGCAGGACCACTTGTATCTCACATGATATCACACATATGTAAACACTCTGCAGGACCGCTTGTATCTCACATGATATCACACACATGTAAACACTCTGCAGGACCACTTGTATCGCACATGATATCACACACATGTACACACTCTGCAGGACCGCTTGTATCGCACATGATATCACACACAAGTAAACACTCTGCAGGACCGCTTGTATCGCACATGATATCACACACACACAAGTAAACACACTGCAGGACCACTTGTATCGCACATGATATCACACACAAGTAAACACGCTGCAGGACCACTTGTATTGCACATGATATCACACACAAGTAAACACGCTGCAGGACCGCTTGTATTGCACATGATATCACACACAAGTAAACACGCTGCAGGACCACTTGTATTGCACATGATATCACACACAAGTAAACACGCTGCAGGACTGCTTGTATTGCACATATCACACACAAGTAAACACGCTGCAGGACCACTTGTATTGCACATGATATCACACACAAGTAAACACGCTGCAGAACCACTTGTATTGCACATGATATCACACACAAGTAAACACTCTGCAGGACCGCTTGTATCTCACATGATATCACACACATGTAAACACTCTGCAGGACCACTTGTATCGCACATGATATCACACACATGTAAACACTCTGCAGGACCACTTGTATCTCACATGATATCACACACATGTAAACACTCTGCAGGACTGCTTGTATTGCACATATCACACACAAGTAAACACGCTGCAGGACCACTTGTATTGCACATGATATCACACACAAGTAAACACGCTGCAGAACCACTTGTATTGCACATGATATCACACACAAGTAAACACTCTGCAGGACCGCTTGTATCTCATATGATATCACACACATGTAAACACTCTGCAGGACCACTTGTATCGCACATGATATCACACACATGTAAACACTCTGCAGGACCACTTGTATCTCACATGATATCACACACATGTAAACACTCTGCAGGACCGCTTGTATCGCACATGATATCACACACATGTAAACACTCTGCAGGACCACTTGTATCGCACATGATATCACACACAAGTAAACACTCTGCAGGACCGCTTGTATCACACACACAAGTAAACACACTGCAGGACCACTTGTATCGCACATGATATCACACACACAAGTAAACACACTGCAGGACCACTTGTATCGCACATGATATCACACACACAAGTAAACACGCTGCAGGACCGCTTGCATCATACATGATATCACACACAAGTAAACACACAGGACCACTTGTATCACACATTATATCACACACACAAGTAAACACGCTGCAGGACCACTTGTATTGCACATGATATCACACACAAGTAAACACGCTGCAGGACCACTTGTATTGCACATGATATCACACACAAGTAAACACTCTGCAGGACCACTTGTATCGCACATGACATCACACACACATGTAAACACGCTGCAGGACCACTTGTATTGCATATGATATCACACACAAGTAAACACGCTGCAGGACCACTTGTATTGCACATGAAATCACACACAAGTAAACACGCTGCAGGACCACTTGTATTGCACATGATATCACACACAAGTAAACACGCTGCAGGACCACTTGTATTGCACATGATATCACACACAAGTAAACACGCTGCAGGACCACTTGTATTGCACATGATATCACACACAAGTAAACACTCTGCAGGACCGCTTGTATCTCACATGATATCACACACATGTAAACACTCTGCAGGACCACTTGTATCTCACATGATATCACACACATGTAAACACTCTGCAGGACCGCTTGTATCGCACATGATATCACACACATGTAAACACTCTGCAGGACCACTTGTATCGCACATGATATCACACACAAGTAAACACTCTGCAGGACCGCTTGTATCGCACATGATATCACACACACAAGTAAACACACTGCAGGACCACTTGTATCGCACATGATATCACACACACAAGTAAACACACTGCAGGACCACTTGTATCGCACATGATATCACACACACAAGTAAACACACTGCAGGACCACTTGTATCGCACATGATATCACACACACAAGTAAACACGCTGCAGGGCCGCTTGCATCATACATGATATCACACACAAGTAAACACACAGGACCGCTTGTATCACACATGATATCACACACACAAGTAAACACTCTGCAGGACCACTTGTATCGCACATGATATCACACACACAAGTAAACACACTGCAGGACCACTTGTATCGCACATGATATCACACACACAAGTAAACACGCTGCAGGACCGCTTGCATCATACATGATATCACACACAAGTAAACACACAGGACCGCTTGTATCACACATTATATCACACACACACACAAGTAAACACGCTGCAGGACCACTTGTATTGCACATGATATCACACACAAGTAAACACGCTGCAGGACCACTTGTATTGCACATGATATCACACACAAGTAAACACGCTGCAGGACCACTTGTATTGCACATGATATCACACACATGTAAACACTCTGCAGGACTGCTTGTATTGCACATGATATCACACACAAGTAAACACGCTGCAGGACTACTTGTATTGCACATGATATCACACACAAGTAAACACTCTGCAGGACCACTTGTATCACACATGACATCACACACACATGTAAACACGCTGCAGGACCACTTGTATTGCACATGATATCACACACAAGTAAACACGCTGCAGGACCACTTGTATCACACATGATATCACACACAAGTAAACACGCTGCAGGACCACTTGTATTGCACATGATATCACACACAAGTAAACACGCTGCAGGACTGCTTGTATCACACACAAATAAACACACTGCAGGACTGCTTGTATCGCACATGATATCACACACATGTAAACATGCTGCAGGACTGCTTGTATCGCACATGATATCACACACACATGTAAACATGCTGCAGGACTGCTTGTATCGCACATGATATCACAAACAAGTAAACACACTGCAGGACTGCTTGTATTGCACATGATATCACACACAAGTAAACACTCTGCAGGACCACTTGTATCGCACATGATATCACACACACATGTAAACACGCTGCAGGACTGCTTGTATCACACATGATATCACACACAAGTAAACACTCTGCAGGACTGCTTGTATCACACATGATATCACACACAAGTAAACACGCTGCAGGACTGCTTGTATCGCACATGATATCACACACAAGTAAACACTCTGCAGGACCACTTGTATCGCACATGACATCACACACACATGTAAACACGCTGCAGGACCACTTGTATTGCACATGATATCACACACAAGTAAACACGCTGCAGGACCACTTGTATCACACATGATATCACACACAAGTAAACACGCTGCAGGACCACTTGTATTGCACATGATATCACACACAAGTAAACACGCTGCAGGACTGCTTGTATCACACACAAATAAACACACTGCAGGACTGCTTGTATCGCACATGATATCACACACATGTAAACATGCTGCAGGACTGCTTGTATCGCACATGATATCACACACACATGTAAACATGCTGCAGAACTGCTTGTATCGCACATGATATCACAAACAAGTAAACACACTGCAGGACTGCTTGTATTGCACATGATATCACACACAAGTAAACACTCTGCAGGACCACTTGTATCGCACATGATATCACACACACATGTAAACACGCTGCAGGACTGCTTGTATCACACATGATATCACACACAAGTAAACACTCTGCAGGACTGCTTGTATCACACATGATATCACACACAAGTAAACACGCTGCAGGACTGCTTGTATCACACACAAATAAACACTCTGCAGGACTGCTTGTATCACACATGATATCACACACAAGTAAACACGCTGCAGGACTGCTTGTATCGCACATGTTATCACACACAAGTAAACACGCTGCAGGACTGCTAGTATCGCACATGATATCACACACATGTACAAACACTGCAGGACTGCTTGTATCGCACATGATATCACACACAAGTAAACAGGCTGCAGGACTGCTTGTATCGCACATGATATCACACACATGTAAACACTCTGCAGGACTGCTTGTATCGCGCATGATATCCCATCACACATTTGACATACAATCCCATACTTGTTTGTTTGCTGCTATCGGACTAATATCCGATATCAATATAGGATGGGGACTCCAACAGTCCAAACGTGGATGACGTCATGGTGTGATGGCATACTTGGCCATGACAGATGTAATAGTTTGAAAAGGTTGAGAAACATTGAGGTGCACATGGCAGTTAACAACAGATAATATATAAATATGTGATTTACCTCAAGATTTTGTTACACAATTGTATATTTTTGTGTAAAAAAAAAAGATTTTGCAGTAAAAAAAAAAACATGGCAGGTCAGTCGCCAGAATTTTACTGTAAAGTTGAGTTACTGCATATTACTGTAAATGGAAAAAACAGGGTCTTTGAATAATGTCTGATGGCATAATTGGCCATGACACATGTTCAAAAATATCCAAGATATATTTAACAACAAATCTTGCTCGGTTGTTGCTATACTTTATGTCCACAACATTGCTGGATGAAGTGTGTCAACTTACAGTTGTTGCTGTACTTTATGTCCACAACATTGCTGGATGAAGTGTGTCAACTTACAGTTGTTACAACTTACAGTTGTTGCTGTACTTTATGTCCACAACATTGTTGGATGAAGTGTGCCAACTTACAGTTGTTACAACTTACAGTTGTTGCTGTACTTTATGTCCACAACATTGCTGGATGAAGTGTGTCAACTTACAGTTGTTACAACTTACAGTTGTTGCTGTACTTTATGTCCACAACATTGCTGGATGAAGTGTGCCAACTTACAGTTGTTACAACTTACAGTTGTTGCTGTACTTTATGTCCACAACATTGCTGGATGAAGTGTGTCAACTTAGAGTTGTTGCTGTACTTTATGTCCACAACATTGCTGGATGAAGTGTGTCAACTTACAGTTGTTGCTGTACTTTATGTCCACAACATTGCTGGATGAAGTGTGTCAACTTACAGTTGTTACAACTTACAGTTGTTGCTGTACTTTATGTCCACAACATTGCTGGATGAAGTGTCAACTTACAGTTGTTACAACTTACAGTTGTTGCTGTACTTTATGTCCACAACATTGCTGGATGAAGTGTGTCAACTTACAGTTGTTGCTGTACTTTATGTCCACAACATTGCTGGATGAAGTGTGTCAACTTACAGTTGTTACAACTTACAGTTGTTGCTGTACTTTATGTCCACAACATTGCTGGATGAAGTGTGTCAACTTACAGTTGTTACAACTTACAGTTGTTGCTGTACTTTATGTCCACAACATTGCTGGATGAAGTGTGTCAACTTACAGTTGTTGCTGTACTTTATGTCCACAACATTGCTGGATGAAGTGTCAACTTACAGTTGTTACAACTTACAGTTGTTGCTGTACTTTATGTCCACAACATTGCTGGATGAAGTGTGTCAACTTACAGTTGTTGCTGTACTTTATGTCCACAACATTGCTGGATGAAGTGTGTCAACTTACAGTTGTTACAACTTACAGTTGTTGCTGTACTTTATGTCCACAACATTGCTGGATGAAGTGTGTCAACTTACAGTTGTTGCTGTACTTTATGTCCACAACATTGCTGGATGAAGTGTGCCAACTTACAGTTGTTACAACTTACAGTTGTTGCTGTACTTTATGTCCACAACATTGCTGGATGAAGTGTGTCAACTTACAGTTGTTGCTGTACTTTATGTCCACAACATTGCTGGATGAAGTGTGTCAACTTACAGTTGTTACAACTTACAGTTGTTGCTGTACTTTATGTCCACAACATTGCTGGATGAAGTGTCAACTTACAGTTGTTACAACTTACAGTTGTTGCTGTACTTTATGTCCACAACATTGCTGGATGAAGTGTGTCAACTTACAGTTGTTGCTGTACTTTATGTCCACAACATTGCTGGATGAAGTGTGTCAACTTACAGTTGTTACAACTTACAGTTGTTGCTGTACTTTATGTCCACAACATTGCTGGATGAAGTGTGTCAACTTACAGTTGTTACAACTTACAGTTGTTGCTGTACTTTATGTCCACAACATTGCTGGATGAAGTGTGTCAACTTACAGTTGTTACAACTTACAGTTGTTGCTGTACTTTATGTCCACAACATTGCTGGATGAAGTGTGTCAACTTACAGTTGTTGCTGTACTTTATGTCCACAACATTGCTGGATGAAGTGTGCCAACTTACAGTTGTTACAACTTACAGTTGTTGCTGTACTTTATGTCCACAACATTGCTGGATGAAGTGTGTCAACTTACAGTTGTTGCTGTACTTTATGTCCACAACATTGCTGGATGAAGTGTGTCAACTTACAGTTGTTACAACTTACAGTTGTTGCTGTACTTTATGTCCACAACATTGCTGGATGAAGTGTCAACTTACAGTTGTTACAACTTACAGTTGTTGCTGTACTTTATGTCCACAACATTGCTGGATGAAGTGTGTCAACTTACAGTTGTTGCTGTACTTTATGTCCACAACATTGCTGGATGAAGTGTGTCAACTTACAGTTGTTACAACTTACAGTTGTTGCTGTACTTTATGTCCACAACATTGCTGGATGAAGTGTGTCAACTTACAGTTGTTACAACTTACAGTTGTTGCTGTACTTTATGTCCACAACATTGCTGGATGAAGTGTGTCAACTTACAGTTGTTACAACTTACAGTTGTTGCTGTACTTTATGTCCACAACATTGCTGGATGAAGTGTGTCAACTTACAGTTGTTACAACTTACAGTTGTTGCTGTACTTTATGTCCACAACATTGCTGGATGAAGTGTGTCAACTTACAGTTGTTGCTGTACTTTATGTCCACAACATTGCTGGATGAAGTGTCAACTTACAGTTGTTACAACTTACAGTTGTTGCTGTACTTTATGTCCACAACATTGCTGGATGAAGTGTGTCAACTTACAGTTGTTGCTGTACTTTATGTCCACAACATTGCTGGATGAAGTGTGTCAACTTACAGTTGTTGCTGTACTTTATGTCCACAACATTGCTGGATGAAGTGTGTCAACTTACAGTTGTTACAACTTACAGTTGTTGCTGTACTTTATGTCCACAACATTGCTGGATGAAGTGTCAACTTACAGTTGTTACAACTTACAGTTGTTGCTGTACTTTATGTCCACAACATTGCTGGATGAAGTGTCAACTTACAGTTGTTACAACTTACAGTTGTTGCTGTACTTTATGTCCACAACATTGCTGGATGAAGTGTGTCAACGTACAGTTGTTGCTGTACTTTATGTCCACAACATTGCTGGATGAAGTGTGTCAACTTACAGTTGTTACAACTTACAGTTGTTGCTGTACTTTATGTCCACAACATTGCTGGATGAAGTGTCAACTTACAGTTGTTACAACTTACAGTTGTTGCTGTACTTTATGTCCACAACATTGCTGGATGAAGTGTGTCAACTTACAGTTGTTGCTGTACTTTATGTCCACAACATTGCTGGATGAAGTGTGTCAACTTACAGTTGTTACAACTTACAGTTGTTGCTGTACTTTATGTCCACAACATTGCTGGATGAAGTGTGTCAACTTACAGTTGTTGCTGTACTTTATGTCCACAACATTGCTGGATGAAGTGTGTCAACTTACAGTTGTTGCTGTACTTTATGTCCACAACATTGCTGGATGAAGTGTGTCAACTTACAGTTGTTACAACTTACAGTTGTTGCTGTACTTTATGTCCACAACATTGCTGGATGAAGTGTGCCAACTTACAGTTGTTACAACTTACAGTTGTTGCTGTACTTTATGTCCACAACATTGCTGGATGAAGTGTGTCAACTTACAGTTGTTGCTGTACTTTATGTCCACAACATTGCTGGATGAAGTGTGTCAACTTACAGTTGTTACAACTTACAGTTGTTGCTGTACTTTATGTCCACAACATTGCTGGATGAAGTGTGTCAACTTACAGTTGTTACAACTTACAGTTGTTGCTGTACTTTATGTCCACAACATTGCTGGATGAAGTGTCAACTTACAGTTGTTACAACTTACAGTTGTTGCTGTACTTTATGTCCACAACATTGCTGGATGAAGTGTGTCAACTTACAGTTGTTGCTTTACTTTATGTCCACAACATTGCTGGATGAAGTGTGTCAACTTACAGTTGTTACAACTTACAGTTGTTGCTGTACTTTATGTCCACAACATTGCTGGATGAAGTGTGTCAACTTACAGTTGTTGCTGTACTTTATGTCCACAACATTGCTGGATGAAGTGTGTCAACTTACAGTTGTTACAACTTACAGTTGTTGCTGTACTTTATGTCCACAACATTGCTGGATGAAGTGTGTCAACTTACAGTTGTTACAACTTACAGTTGTTGCTGTACTTTATGTCCACAACATTGCTGGATGAAGTGTGTCAACTTACAGTTGTTGCTGTACTTTATGTCCACAACATTGCTGGATGAAGTGTCAACTTACAGTTGTTACAACTTACAGTTGTTGCTGTACTTTATGTCCACAACATTGCTGGATGAAGTGTGTCAACTTACAGTTGTTGCTGTACTTTATGTCCACAACATTGCTGGATGAAGTGTGCCAACTTACAGTTGTTACAACTTACAGTTGTTGCTGTACTTTATGTCCACAACATTGCTGGATGAAGTGTGTCAACTTACAGTTGTTGCTGTACTTTATGTCCACAACATTGCTGGATGAAGTGTGTCAACTTACAGTTGTTACAACTTACAGTTGTTGCTGTACTTTATGTCCACAACATTGCTGGATGAAGTGTCAACTTACAGTTGTTACAACTTACAGTTGTTGCTGTACTTTATGTCCACAACATTGCTGGATGAAGTGTCAACTTACAGTTGTTACAACTTACAGTTGTTGCTGTACTTTATGTCCACAACATTGCTGGATGAAGTGTGTCAACGTACAGTTGTTGCTGTACTTTATGTCCACAACATTGCTGGATGAAGTGTGTCAACTTACAGTTGTTACAACTTACAGTTGTTGCTGTACTTTATGTCCACAACATTGCTGGATGAAGTGTGTCAACTTACAGTTGTTGCTGTACTTTATGTCCACAACATTGCTGGATGAAGTGTGTCAACTTACAGTTGTTGCTGTACTTTATGTCCACAACATTGCTGGATGAAGTGTGTCAACTTACAGTTGTTACAACTTACAGTTGTTGCTGTACTTTATGTCCACAACATTGCTGGATGAAGTGTGTCAACTTACAGTTGTTACAACTTACAGTTGTTGCTGTACTTTATGTCCACAACATTGCTGGATGAAGTGTCAACTTACAGTTGTTACAACTTACAGTTGTTGCTGTACTTTATGTCCACAACATTGCTGGATGAAGTGTGTCAACTTACAGTTGTTGCTGTACTTTATGTCCACAACATTGCTGGATGAAGTGTGTCAACTTACAGTTGTTACAACTTACAGTTGTTGCTGTACTTTATGTCCACAACATTGCTGGATGAAGTGTGTCAACTTACAGTTGTTGCTGTACTTTATGTCCACAACATTGCTGGATGAAGTGTGTCAACTTACAGTTGTTGCTGTACTTTATGTCCACAACATTGCTGGATGAAGTGTGTCAACTTACAGTTGTTACAACTTACAGTTGTTGCTGTACTTTATGTCCACAACATTGCTGGATGAAGTGTGCCAACTTACAGTTGTTACAACTTACAGTTGTTGCTGTACTTTATGTCCACAACATTGCTGGATGAAGTGTGTCAACTTACAGTTGTTGCTGTACTTTATGTCCACAACATTGCTGGATGAAGTGTGTCAACTTACAGTTGTTACAACTTACAGTTGTTGCTGTACTTTATGTCCACAACATTGCTGGATGAAGTGTGTCAACTTACAGTTGTTACAACTTACAGTTGTTGCTGTACTTTATGTCCACAACATTGCTGGATGAAGTGTGTCAACTTACAGTTGTTACAACTTACAGTTGTTGCTGTACTTTATGTCCACAACATTGCTGGATGAAGTGTCAACTTACAGTTGTTACAACTTACAGTTGTTGCTGTACTTTATGTCCACAACATTGCTGGATGAAGTGTGTCAACTTACAGTTGTTGCTTTACTTTATGTCCACAACATTGCTGGATGAAGTGTGTCAACTTACAGTTGTTACAACTTACAGTTGTTGCTGTACTTTATGTCCACAACATTGCTGGATGAAGTGTGTCAACTTACAGTTGTTGCTGTACTTTATGTCCACAACATTGCTGGATGAAGTGTGTCAACTTACAGTTGTTGCTGTACTTTATGTCCACAACATTGCTGAATGAAGTGTGCCAACTTACAGTTGTTGCTGTACTTTATGTCCACAACATTGCTGGATGAAGTGTGTCAACTTACAGTTGTTACAACTTACAGTTGTTGCTGTACTTTATGTCCACAACATTGCTGGATGAAGTGTGCCAACTTACAGTTGTTACAACTTACAGTTGTTGCTGTACTTTATGTCCACAACATTGCTGGATGAAGTGTGTCAACTTACAGTTGTTGCTGTACTTTATGTCCACAACATTGCTGGATGAAGTGTGTCTACTTACAGTTGTTACAACTTACAGTTGTTGCTGTACTTTATGTCCACAACATTGCTGGATGAAGTGTCAACTTACAGTTGTTACAACTTACAGTTGTTGCTGTACTTTATGTCCACAACATTGCTGGATGAAGTGTGTCAACTTACAGTTGTTGCTGTACTTTATGTCCACAACATTGCTGGATGAAGTGTGTCAACTTACAGTTGTTACAACTTACAGTTGTTGCTGTACTTTATGTCCACAACATTGCTGGATGAAGTGTGCCAACTTACAGTTGTTACAACTTACAGTTGTTGCTGTACTTTATGTCCACAACATTGCTGGATGAAGTGTGTCAACTTACAGTTGTTGCTGTACTTTATGTCCACAACATTGCTGGATGAAGTGTGTCAACTTACAGTTGTTGCTGTACTTTATGTCCACAACATTGCTGGATGAAGTGTGTCAACTTACAGTTGTTGCTGTACTTTATGTCCACAACATTGCTGGATGAAGTGTGTCAACTTACAGTTGTTACAACTTACAGTTGTTTGTGTACTTTATGTCCACAACATTGCTGGATGAAGTGTGCCAACTTACAGTTGTTACAACTTACAGTTGTTGCTGTACTTTATGTCCACAACATTGCTGGATGAAGTGTCAACTTACAGTTGTTACAACTTACAGTTGTTGCTGTACTTTATGTCCACAACATTGCTGGATGAAGTGTGTCAACTTACAGTTGTTACAACTTACAGTTGTTGCTGTACTTTATGTCCACAACATTGCTGGATGAAGTGTGTCAACTTACAGTTGTTGCTGTACTTTATGTCCACAACATTGCTGGATGAAGTGTGTCAACTTACAGTTGTTACAACTTACAGTTGTTGCTGTACTTTATGTCCACAACATTGCTGGATGAAGTGTCAACTTACAGTTGTTACAACTTACAGTTGTTGCTGTACTTTATGTCCACAACATTGCTGGATGAAGTGTGTCAACTTACAGTTGTTGCTGTACTTTATGTCCACAACATTGCTGGATGAAGTGTGTCAACTTACAGTTGTTACAACTTACAGTTGTTGCTGTACTTTATGTCCACAACATTGCTGGATGAAGTGTGTCAACTTACAGTTGTTACAACTTACAGTTGTTGCTGTACTTTATGTCCACAACATTGCTGGATGAAGTGTGTCAACTTACAGTTGTTGCTGTACTTTATGTCCACAACATTGCTGGATGAAGTGTCAACTTACAGTTGTTACAATTTACAGTTGTTGCTGTACTTTATGTCCACAACATTGCTGGATGAAGTGTGTAAACTTACAGTTGTTGCTGTACTTTATGTCCACAACATTGCTGGATGAAGTGTGCCAACTTACAGTTGTTACAACTTACAGTTGTTGCTGTACTTTATGTCCACAACATTGCTGGATGAAGTGTGTCAACTTACAGTTGTTGCTGTACTTTATGTCCACAACATTGCTGGATGAAGTGTGTCAACTTACAGTTGTTACAACTTACAGTTGTTGCTGTACTTTATGTCCACAACATTGCTGGATGAAGTGTCAACTTACAGTTGTTACAACTTACAGTTGTTGCTGTACTTTATGTCCACAACATTGCTGGATGAAGTGTGTCAACGTACAGTTGTTGCTGTACTTTATGTCCACAACATTGCTGGATGAAGTGTGTCAACTTACAGTTGTTACAACTTACAGTTGTTGCTGTACTTTATGTCCACAACATTGCTGGATGAAGTGTGTCAACTTACAGTTGTTGCTGTACTTTATGTCCACAACATTGCTGGATGAAGTGTGTCAACTTACAGTTGTTGCTGTACTTTATGTCCACAACATTGCTGGATGAAGTGTGTCAACTTACAGTTGTTACAACTTACAGTTGTTGCTGTACTTTATGTCCACAACATTGCTGGATGAAGTGTGTCAACTTACAGTTGTTACAACTTACAGTTGTTGCTGTACTTTATGTCCACAACATTGCTGGATGAAGTGTCAACTTACAGTTGTTACAACTTACAGTTGTTGCTGTACTTTATGTCCACAACATTGCTGGATGAAGTGTGTCAACTTACAGTTGTTGCTGTACTTTATGTCCACAACATTGCTGGATGAAGTGTGTCAACTTACAGTTGTTACAACTTACAGTTGTTGCTGTACTTTATGTCCACAACATTGCTGGATGAAGTGTGTCAACTTACAGTTGTTGCTGTACTTTATGTCCACAACATTGCTGGATGAAGTGTGTCAACTTACAGTTGTTGCTGTACTTTATGTCCACAACATTGCTGGATGAAGTGTGCCAACTTACAGTTGTTACAACTTACAGTTGTTGCTGTACTTTATGTCCACAACATTGCTGGATGAAGTGTGTCAACTTACAGTTGTTGCTGTACTTTATGTCCACAACATTGCTGGATGAAGTGTGTCAACTTACAGTTGTTACAACTTACAGTTGTTGCTGTACTTTATGTCCACAACATTGCTGTATGAAGTGTGTCAACTTACAGTTGTTACAACTTACAGTTGTTGCTGTACTTTATGTCCACAACATTGCTGGATGAAGTGTGTCAACTTACAGTTGTTACAACTTACAGTTGTTGCTGTACTTTATGTCCACAACATTGCTGGATGAAGTGTGCCAACTTACAGTTGTTACAACTTACAGTTGTTGCTGTACTTTATGTCCACAACATTGCTGGATGAAGTGTGTCAACTTACAGTTGTTGCTGTACTTTATGTCCACAACATTGCTGGATGAAGTGTGTCAACTTACAGTTGTTACAACTTACAGTTGTTGCTGTACTTTATGTCCACAACATTGCTGGATGAAGTGTGTCAACTTACAGTTGTTGCTGTACTTTATGTCCACAACATTGCTGGATGAAGTGTGTCAACTTACAGTTGTTGCTGTACTTTATGTCCACAACATTGCTGAATGAAGTGTGCCAACTTACAGTTGTTGCTGTACTTTATGTCCACAACATTGCTGGATGAAGTGTGTCAACTTACAGTTGTTACAACTTACAGTTGTTGCTGTACTTTATGTCCACAACATTGCTGGATGAAGTGTGCCAACTTACAGTTGTTACAACTTACAGTTGTTGCTGTACTTTATGTCCACAACATTGCTGGATGAAGTGTGTCAACTTACAGTTGTTGCTGTACTTTATGTCCACAACATTGCTGGATGAAGTGTGTCTACTTACAGTTGTTACAACTTACAGTTGTTGCTGTACTTTATGTCCACAACATTGCTGGATGAAGTGTCAACTTACAGTTGTTACAACTTACAGTTGTTGCTGTACTTTATGTCCACAACATTGCTGGATGAAGTGTGTCAACTTACAGTTGTTGCTGTACTTTATGTCCACAACATTGCTGGATGAAGTGTGTCAACTTACAGTTGTTACAACTTACAGTTGTTGCTGTACTTTATGTCCACAACATTGCTGGATGAAGTGTGCCAACTTACAGTTGTTACAACTTACAGTTGTTGCTGTACTTTATGTCCACAACATTGCTGGATGAAGTGTGTCAACTTACAGTTGTTGCTGTACTTTATGTCCACAACATTGCTGGATGAAGTGTGTCAACTTACAGTTGTTGCTGTACTTTATGTCCACAACATTGCTGGATGAAGTGTGTCAACTTACAGTTGTTGCTGTACTTTATGTCCACAACATTGCTGGATGAAGTGTGTCAACTTACAGTTGTTACAACTTACAGTTGTTTGTGTACTTTATGTCCACAACATTGCTGGATGAAGTGTGCCAACTTACAGTTGTTACAACTTACAGTTGTTGCTGTACTTTATGTCCACAACATTGCTGGATGAAGTGTGCCAACTTACAGTTGTTACAACTTACAGTTGTTGCTGTACTTTATGTCCACAACATTGCTGGATGAAGTGTGTCAACTTACAGTTGTTGCTGTACTTTATGTCCACAACATTGCTGGATGAAGTGTGTCAACTTACAGTTGTTACAACTTACAGTTGTTGCTGTACTTTATGTCCACAACATTGCTGGATGAAGTGTCAACTTACAGTAGTTACAACTTACAGTTGTTGCTGTACTTTATGTCCACAACATTGCTGGATGAAGTGTGTCAACTTACAGTTGTTGCTGTACTTTATGTCCACAACATTGCTGGATGAAGTGTGTCAACTTACAGTTGTTGCTGTACTTTATGTCCACAACATTGCTGGATGAAGTGTCAACTTACAGTTGTTACAACTTACAGTTGTTGCTGTACTTTATGTCCACAACATTGCTGGATGAAGTGTCAACTTACAGTTGTTAAAACTTACAGTTGTTGCTGTACTTTATGTCCACAACATTGCTGGATGAAGTGTGTCAACTTACAGTTGTTACAACTTACAGTTGTTGCTGTACTTTATGTCCACAACATTGCTGGATGATGTGTGTCAACTTACAGTCAGACAGTTGTAGGTGAAGAAGCTGCTGACGCGCAGGCCTCCCTTCACGGGGTCGGGTTTGACCTCCTGGCCCGGAAACAGCGGCGTGACGCCAAGGGCCACCTCTGACTCCGCCTGGGGTCCCACGTACAGGTTCTGCGTCTGGAGGGCCGTCAGCCTCTGCAGGCTGTAGCTGGTCTGAAGACGGCAGACATCAGGACCGCACCAGGAAGCGTCCGGCGGACGTGGTCCTTACCTCGGTGTACAGCAGGAAGCGGACCAGGCGCTCGCTCAGCTTCTCCGTGGCCCGGCGGGACACGCCGGCCAGACCCCGCGCCAGCTGGGCCTGCAGGAGACGCTCCCACTCGGCCCGGAGGCTGAGGGCGTCCGACAGCACCTTGAGCGCCTCCTCCGGCCGCTTCAGCTGCAGCTCCAGCCAGCCGTCCAGCAGCAGACGCGAGCAGTCGGCGTTGCTGTCCACCGAGTTGGCCACCAGCAGCAGGGCCTGAGGACCCGGGAGGTCAGAACACGATCTCTCCGTCCTGGTCTGGGTCACGCCCCTCGCCGGACTCACCTGCAGCGCGGGAACACGCACGCAGTTGGACAAGTACGGCCTGTTGGTCTCCAGCAAGGTGACGAAGGCCAGCAGCTGATGTTTGCTGCTGTCTCGCCGCTCTGCTGCTGCGGGACAACAACGTAGGAGGTTCTTCTGCAGCTCTTTTTACATTTGAATACATAAAACACCTTTTCTTCACATATCAATTACTGTCAGGAAGAAGAAAACATTATAAATAGCATACATTTTTCTATTAAATTATTAGAAGTACACTTCTGCATACATTGTTAATATAAAAAAGAAAGAAAAATACATAAATTTACAACAAATAATAACATTGTTTTTAGTTTGTAACAGAAATAAAAAATTAATTTTTAAACATTTTTTTGACTGACTTGAACCATTAGATGATGAAAAATAGAATTAAAAAAGTTCAAAAAATAATACTGAATTCAAATTGATGCACAAGTCTGTCGACCAATCAGCAGACAAGAACGCGTTTAGCTCCGCCCTTCACGAGCGTACCACAGTAAGGGCGCTTTAAAAATAAAATAATAATAATACATAATTTTCTTCAATTAAAAAAAACGATTTGCAAGTAAAAAAAAAACGTTTTTCCAATAAAAAAAAACTGATTCGCAAACATTATTTTTTTCAATTAAAAAAATTATTCGCAAGCAAAAAACTATTTTCTTCAATTAACCGAACGATTCGCGAGTATAAAAACAATTTTCTTCATTTAAAAAACGATTTGTAAGTAAAAAAAAAAAAAAGATTCGCAAATTTCAAAAAATGACTAATTTTATCAACTTACAAAGAATAACATTGTTTTTAGTCTGTAACAGAAAAGATTTAAAGTGCATCAATTTGCCTGAAATTAAAAAAAAAAAATCTTTATTTAAAAACTATAAAAATTTTTTGACTGACTTGAACCATTAGATGATGAAAAATAGAATTAAATAAGGTCAAAAAATGATAATGAATTCAAATTGATGCGCAAGTCTGTCGACTTCCCTTCACGAGCGTACCACAGTAAGAGCGCTTTAAAAATAATAATAAAATACATTATTTTCTTCAATAAAAAAAAACGATTTGCAAGTAAAAAAAATTAATTTTTTCCAATAAAAAAAATTATTCGCAAACATAATTTTTTTCTACTAAAAAAATGATTCGCAAGCTAAAAACAAATTTCTTCAATTAAATGAACGATTTGCGAGTATAAAAACAAATTTCTTCATTTAAAAAACGATTTGTAAGTTGAAAAAAAGAAAGATTCGCAAATTTTAAAAAATTACTAATTTTATCAACTTACAACAAAGAATAACATTGTTTTTAGTCTGTAACAGAAAAGATTTAAAGTGCATCAATTTGCCTGAAATTTAAAAAAAAAAAATCTTTATTTAAAAACTATTAAAAAAATTTGACTGACTTGAACCATTAGATGATTAAAAATAGAATTAAATAAGGTCAAAAAATGATAATGAATTCAAATTGATGCACAAGTCTGTCGACTTTCCTTCACGAGCGTACCACAGTAAGAGCGCTTTAAAAATAATAATAAAATACATAATTTTTTTCAATAAAAAAAAAACGATTTGCAAGTAAAAAAAAAAAAAGTTTTCCAATAAAAAAAACTGATTCGCAAACAATTTTTTTCTATTAAAAAAATGATTCGCAAGCAAAAAACACATTTCTTCAATTAAATGAACGATTCGCGAGTATAAAAACAAATTTCTTCATTTAAAAAACGATTTGTAAGTTAAAAAAAAGAGAGATTCGCAAATTTTAAAAAATTACTAATTTTATCAACTTACAACAAAGAATAACATTGTTTTTAGTCTGTAACAGAAAAGATTTGCCTGAAATAAAAGATAAAAACTATAAACAGTTTTTGACTGACTTGAACCATTAGATGATGAAAAATAGAATTAAATAAGTTCAAAAAATAATAATGAATTCAAATTGATGCACAAGTCTATCGACCAATCAGCAAACAAGAACGTGTTTAGCTCCGCCCTTCACGAGCGTACCACAGTAAGAGCGCTTTAAGAATAATAATAAAATAGTACATCATTTTCTTCAATTAAAAAAAACGATTTGCAAGTAAAAAAAAAAGTTTTTCCAATAAAAAAAACTGATTCGCAAACAATTTTTTTTAATTAAAAAAATTATTCACAAGCAAAAAACTAATTTCTTCAATTAAATGAACGATTCGCGAGTATAAAAACAATTTTCTTCATTTAAAAAACGATTTGTAAGTATAAAAAAAATTATTCGCAAATTTTAAAAAATTACTAATTTTATCAAGTTACAACAAAGAATAACATTGTTTTTAGTCTGTAACAGAAAAGATTTAAAGTGCATCAATTTCCTGAAATTAAAAAAAAATGTAATTCTTATTTTAACTATAAACATTTTTTGACCGACTTGAACCATTAGATGATGAAAAATAGAATTATAGGTCAATAAATAATAATGAATTGAAATTGATGCACAAGTCTGTTGACCAATCAGCAGACAAGACTGCGTTTAGCTCCGCCCTTCACGAGCGTACCGCAGTAAGAGCGTCTCAAAAATAATAATAAATAATTTTCTTCATTTAAAAAAAACGATTCGCAAGTCTCAAAATATTTTTTTTCCCATTAAAAAAACTAATTCGCAAACGTAATTTTTTTCAATTAAAAAAACTATTTGCAAGCAAAAAACACATTTATTCAATTAAATGAACGATTCACAAGTATAAAAACTATTTTCTTCATTTAAAAAACGATTTGTAAGTAAGAGAAAATAAAATGATGTGCAAATTAAAAAAAAAATTGTTTTATCAACTGACAACAAAGAATAGTTGACATTGTTTTTAGTCTGTAACAGAAAAGATTTAAAGTGCATCAATTTGCCTGAAATAAAAAAAAAAAATCCTTATTTAAACTATAAACATTTTTTGAGCGACTTGAACCATGAGATAATGAAAAATAGAATTAAATGAGGTCAATAAATAATAATGAATTTAAATTTATGCACAAGTCTGTTGACCAATCAGCAGACCAGACTGCATTTAGCTCCGCCCTTCACGAGCGTACCGCAGTAAGAGCGCCTCAAAAAAAAAAAAAATTGCTTCATTTAAAAAAAAATATTCTGAAGTATCAAAATATTTTTTTTCCATTAAAAAAACTAATTCGCAAACATAATTTTTTTCAATTAAAAAAACAATTCGCAAGTAAAAAACAAATTTTTCAATTAAATGAACGATTCGCAAGTATAAAAACAATTAACATTGCTGTATGTATACTTTTGACCCTCACATTTTCAGTAGACCCATAATAAATTCATAAAAGAAGCAAACTTCATGAATGTTTTTGTGACCAACAAGTATGTGCTCCAATCACTACATCACAACAAAATAAGAGTTGTAGAAATGATTGGAAAGTCAAGACAGCCATGACATGATGTTCTTTACAAGTGTATGTACACTTTTGACCACCACTGTAGGTGCCAGAGTGGCTTGTACGGATAAATCAAGAAATGAATTTGATCAGGTGGGAGGAAAAAATAATGGAGAAACGCTGCCTTAGATGAAGGTGTGCATTATTCATATTATTATGTCAGGTAAAGGTAAGGAAGCTTACCTCGGTCCTGGACGCCATCCTGAAGCGGGTGCAACACCTCAGGGTCGCTGGCAAACACGCTAGTGGGATGGATGACGATGCCCTGCTTGTTCTTGGTGTGGAACACCTGCAGGGAAACGTGAGACGTGGCCTTGGAGCAGGGGTCACCAACGCGGTGCCCGCAGGCACCAGGTAGCCCGTAAGGACCAGGGGCCGTACTTATCAAGCTTCTTAGAGTGCCATTTTACACTTAAGTCCTGAGAATTTGCGAAATTTAGTCCTACTCTCAAACTTAAGAATAAAAGCTCTTTATCAACGTTCTTAAGTCTAAGAATCACTCCTACTCTCCACGATATTTAAGAGACCTTCAGAGGTGTCTTAAGTGGTTAGGAGTTGCCAGCAGGGGATGGCACTGAGGCGAGAGAGACGTGCGCGAACGTTCAGGGAACGGAACAATGTTTGTTTTTTTTTGATGACGAGCAGCTGATCAAACGGTATCGTTTAGACAGAGCGGATATTATTTTTGTCACAGATTTAATACTTTTCGATTCCTTGTTGATTTCTGCATGTGTCTGCAGTGGGCTATTATATATAGAGCCACCCACACCAGTTTCAAATTAGTTGCGTAATTAATCAATTGGAAAGAAAATGTTATGACAGTAGCGTATGTGTGTGGCCGTGAGGTGAGTGACGTCAGTGAGTGTGTGGGCGATAGAAGAGGGAGCGGTAGCGTGAGTGCCGGCGGGGACTAGTTTGTTTTGTATTATTTTGTAGTTTATTGTCAAAATATACACTCCCATTGTCCACTTAAATATTTCCAAGATATTTCTTTATTCTTAGACAACGGATTCCCTTCCGTGATTGGTCATTTCTATGGACACAGAAATTACGTCACGTAAAATTCCGTTTACGGCACATAGTAATGTCGTAATTCAGCTCTGAGTGTGACACTTAAGATTCAGTCCTACACTTCGCTGAAAGTGTGAGTAAGACGCTTGATAACTAACTTTTAAGTGCAGCTTTCAGCGAAGAATTTATTTACTCTTAAGTTAACTCTTAGAAGACTTCTTAGGAGTAATTCTAAGAAGCTTGATAAGTACGGCCCCAGATGAGTAGCCCGCTGGCCTGTTCTAAAAATAGCTCAAATAGCAGCACTTACCAGTGAGCTGCCTCTATTTTTAAAATTTTATTTATTTACTAGCAAGCTGGTCTCGCTTTGCTCTACATTTTTAATTCTAAGAGAGACAAAACTCAAATAGAATTTGAAAATCCAAGAAAATATTTTAAAGACTTGGTCTTCACTTGTTTAAATAAATTCTTTTTTTTTTTTTACTTTGCTTCTTATAACTTTCAGAAAGACAATTTTAGAGAAAAAAATACAACCTTAAAAATGATTTTAGGATTTTTAAACACATATACCATTTTACCTTTTAAATTCCTTCCTCTTCTTTCCTGACAATTTAAATCAATGTTCAAGTAAATTTATTTTTTTTATTGTAAAGAATAATAAATTTTTTTAAATTTAATTCTTCATTTTAGCTTCTGTTTTTTCGACGAAGAATATTTGTGAAATATTTCTTCAAACTTATTATGATTAAAATTCAAAGAAATTATTCTGGCAAATCTAGAAAATCTGTAGAATCCAATTTAAATCTTATTTCAAAGTCTTTTGAATTTCTTTTAAAAATTTTGTTCTGGAAAATCTAGAAAAAATAATGATTTGTCTTTGTTAGAAATATAGCTTGGTCCAATTTGTTATATATTCTAACAAAGTGTAGATTGGATTTTAAGCTATTTAAAACATGTCATCAAAATTCTAAAATGTATCTTAATCAGGAAAAATTACTAATGATGTTCCATAAAAAGATTCGAATTAGCTAGTTTTTCTCCTTTTTTTCGGTTGAATTTTGAATTTTTAAGAGTCGAAATTGAAAATAAACTGTTTCAAAATGTAATTGTCATTTTTTTTCGTGTTTTCTCCTCTTCTAAACCGTTCGATTAAGTGTAAATATCATTAATTATTAATAATAACATAGAGTTAAAGGTGAATTGAGCAAATTGGCTATTTCTGGCAATTTATTTAAGTGTGTATCAAACTGGTAGCCCTTCGCATTAATCACTACCCAAGAAGTAGCTCTTGCTTTCAAAAAGGTTGGTGACCCCTGCCTTAGAGACACCTTTTCGGGGGGGAGGGTAGAGAACGGCGGCCGGGCCTCGGACCTGCTCGGTGTCCTTGCGGGCGGCGTTGTGGTCGTCGGGCAGAGCCAGCTGAGGGTAGAGGCCGCGGCACAGCAGCAGCTTGAGGAGCGCCTGGCGGCGGGACGTCAGGTCCTGGCTGGCGTTGACGGCGCCCTGGAGCTCCGATACGTTGTGACGCAGCTTGAACTTCACTTCCTGTGGCGAAAGGGACAGTTCAGCTTGGATCTTTTCATGGAGAGTCACGCCACATGGTGCAGTTCTGGATTAAGGTGTTCATTCAATAGATGGCGCTATGGTGAATTAGGACTGGAGTGCAACTGCTGATTTCCCAAGCAGGTTTTAGTGCCACGAAGACATGTCCCACCTGGATGTCCACCGATCCCTCCTTGTCCTTCTTCCTGTTCCGCCTCCTTCCCGCCTGCTCCGTGTCCGACCCGGAGGAGAACTCTCCCTCCTGGCCCTCTTCCAGCCTGAGGACTTTCCGCTTGGTGCCTTCCTGCTGCTCGTGTTCCCTCTTCATCTGATGAAGCTTCCGCCTCTCCATCCGACGCTCGCGGCGCTGCTGGCGGTCCTCGCCACCGCCGTCGTCGTCGCCGTCGGCGGTCTCCAGCAGGCCGTGGCTCCTCAGCAGCTCCTGGTCACCACCGGGCGGCCGATCAGATCGCTTTTGAGGTCATCAGATTTTGATGGCGACCTTCACCTTGAATTGCCGGCGCAGGTTGACCATCTCGTAAAGACGCTGCTCCTCCAGGCCTCGCCGCCGACACCACTTCCTGGACTCGCCGCCTCTCTCGCCCTTCACCTAAAGCAGGGGTCGGCAACCCAAAATGTTGAAAGAGCCATATTGGACCAAAAACACAATTCAAAAAATCTGTCTGGAGCCGCAAAAAATGAAAAGTCTTATATAAGTGTTATAATGAAGGCAACACATGATGTGTCTATATTAGCCCACTATCAAAATGACTTTAAAAGTCTTATATAAGTGTTATAATGAAGGCAACACATGATGTGTCTATATTAGCCTACTATCAATGTTATAATGAAGGCAACACATGATGTGTCTATATTAGCCTACTATCAAAATGACTTTAAAAGTCTTATATAAGTGTTATAATGAAGGCAACACATGATGTGTCTATATTAGCCTACTATCAAAATGACTATACAAGTCCTATAAGTGTTATAATGAAGGCAACACATGATGTGTCTATATTAGCCTACTATCAAAATGACTTTAAAAGTCTTATATAAGTGTTATAATGAAGGCAACACATGATGTGTCTATATTAGCCTACTATAAAAATGACTATACAAGTCCTATAAGTGTTATAATGAAGGCAACACATGATGTGTCTATATTAGCCTACTATCAAAATGACTATACAAGTCCTATAAATGTTATAATGAAGGCAACACATGATGTAAGTGTCTATATTAGCCTACTATCAAAATGACTTTAAAAGTCTTATATAAGTGTTATAATGAAGGCAACACATGATGTGTCTATATTAGCCTACTATCAAAATGACTATACAAGTCCTATAAATGTTATAATGAAGGCAACACATGATGTGTCTATATTAGCCTACTATCAAAATGACTTTAAAAGTCTTATGTAAGTGTTATAATGAAGGCAACACATGATGTAAGTGTCTATATTAGCCTACTATCAAAATGACTTTAAAAGTCTTATATAAGTGTTATAATGAAGGCAACACATGATGTGTCTATATTAGCCTACTATCAAAATGACTATACAAGTCCTATAAGTGTTATAATGAAGGCAACACATGATGTAAGTGTCTATATTAGCCTACTATCAAAATGACTTTAAAAGTCTTATATAAGTGTTATAATGAAGGCAACACATGACGTGTCTATATTAGCCTACTATCAAAATGACTTTAAAAGTCTTATATAAGTGTAATAATGAAGGCAACACATGATGTGTCTATATTAGCCTACTATCAATGTTATAATGAAGGCAACACATGATGTGTCTATATTAGCCTACTATCAAAATGACTTTAAAAGTCTTATATAAGTGTTATAATGAAGGCAACACATGATGTGTCTATATTAGCCTACTATCAAAATGACTATACAAGTCCTATAAGTGTTATAATGAAGGCAACACATGATGTAAGTGTCTATATTAGCCTACTATCAAAATGACTTTAAAAGTCTTATATAAGTGTTATAATGAAGGCAACACATGATGTGTCTATATTAGCCTACTATCAAAATGACTATACAAGTCCTATAAGTGTTATAATGAAGGCAACACATGATGTAAGTGTCTATATTAGCCTACTATCAAAATGACTTTAAAAGTCTTATATAAGTGTTATAATGAAGGCAACACATGATGTGTCTATATTAGCCTACTATCAAAATGACTATACAAGTCCTATACGTGTTATAATGAAGGCAACACATGATGTAAGTGTCTATATTAGCCTACTATCAAAATGACTTTAAAAGTCTTATATAAGTGTTATAATGAAGGCAACACATGATGTAAGTGTCTATATTAGCCTACTATCAAAATGACTATACAAGTCCTATAAGTGTTATAATGAAGGCAACACATGATGTAAGTGTCTATATTAGCCTACTATCAAAATGACTTTAAAAGTCTTATATAAGTGTTATAATGAAGGCAACACATGATGTGTCTATATTAGCCTACTATCAAAATGACTTTAAAAGTCTTATATAAGTGTTATAATGAAGGCAACACATGATGTGTCTATATTAGCCTACTATCAAAATGACTATACAAGTCCTATAAGTGTTATAATGAAGGCAACACATGATGTCAGTGTCTATATTAGCCTACTATCAAAATGACTTTAAAAGTCTTATATAAGTGTTATAATGAAGGCAACACATGATGTATTAGCTATATTAGCCCAGTGTTTCCCACACATTCATTTATTTGTGGCGGCCCGCCACAAAAGAATTACGTCCGCCACAAATAATTTTTTTTTTTTTAAAATATATATTTTTTTGTCCTGTCCAGCTTCTCAGGCAAATCATATAGTTGATGTAGATGCCCATATCGGCTGTTCAGATTTACTTTACAAAAGAGAAGTGTAGGATACTTCTCTTGTTGCCTTATTTGTATTTGACCACTACTGTTTTCTGTTTATTTGTTACTGACTGTGGCAGGACACCTCTGCCTCTGTTTCACTTTATGTTGCTGGTAAATAATATGGTTGTAGTAGTAGGCTAAAGTTAAATTATTTAGTATGCACTAATTAAAGGGGCGGAGCTTTAAGAGACATTTTAGCTTTTATATTTTATAAGATATAGTTTTTGTAAGAACCACAATTAATAAATATATTTCAGTGAATAACTTATTGTTCAAATCTGTATATAAATATGTACATAAAGTGTTGTAATTATATTGTAAAATGGATGGATGGATGGATGGATGGACGTTTAAAACAAAACTGTTATTATTAATTAGTAAGTATACATTTTTTGAGCCTTTTTAGAGAAAATCATATCATTGTAGTAAATTATGCAAATTACTCGATGATGTCATGGTGACTACGCCCATAGCCACGCCCCCACCGCCACAGGTATCTTGGCAGTTTATGGGAAACACTGTTAGCCTACTATCAAAGGCCGACGCAAATATTCGTTGACAGAAATTTTGTATCTTAATTTTTATTCTACACATTTTTGCAACATTGGAAATCATTAGTAAAATGGAGGCTTCTCACAGGATGAGATAACTCCTGGAAATGACTGGCTCAGAATGACCAAAGGTATAGATGTGTGTCCAAGTTAAAGGAAACGGCAGGCTGTCTTCTTCTAATAAGATTTATTACCGAAGTAAACTGTCAATAAATGTTTTTTAAGTACAAATGGATATACAGTGTCACTACTTTAGTCATCATTTTTGCGCTTACAAAACTTCTCGATGGCCTTCGCTCCCAAACTTCTTCTGTTGGTTTGATATCACCAAAATGATTCCCGGGCGCGGCGCCGCTGCTGCCCACTGCTCCCCAAGGGTATGGGACAAATGCAGAGGACAAATTTCACCACATCTAGTGTGTGTGTGACAATCATTGGTACTTTAATCTTAATTAATCTTAGTTTCATAGACTTCAAAAAGGCATTTGACTCGATACATCGAGGCACGATGGTGAAGATCTTGAAGGCATACAGTATTCCTCCGAACCTACTCCGAGCAATAGAGTCCATGTACGCAGGAACAAGGGCCAGGGTGGTGACCCCAGATGGCAACAGCGAGGAGTTTGACATCCTGGCTGGAGTTATACAAGGGGATACACTAGCCCCCTTCCTCTTCATCATAGTCCTTGATCATGCGCTCAGGAAGGCAATAAATGGGCGAGAGCAGGAACTTGGCTTCACGCTGACACCAAGGAAGTCGAGTCGACAACCGGCAGTGGTCCTGACAGACCTTGACTATGCGGATGACATCAGTCTGCTCTCCAACAACGTGGAACAAGCACAAGAACTCCTACACAGGGTAGAGCTAGAGTGCGCCAAGGTTGGCCTTAGGCTAAATGCCAAGAAAACTGAGGTCATGACCTACAATGTTCCACCAGAACATCAACCTCTGATAACAGCAGGAGGCACTGTGCTGAAAGAAGTTGAGGACTTCAAATACCTGGGCGGATGGGTCAACTCAACTGAGCAGGATTTAAAAGTGAGGAAGGCACTTGCATGGAGGGCCCTGAACGGCATGACCAGTGTATGGAGCTCCAACCTCCCCCGCCAAATCAAACTCAGCTTCTTCTACGCGACAGTTGAGTCCGTTCTCCTCTATGGCAGCGAATGCTGGACCCTGAAGCCAACCCTGGAGAGGTCTCTGGATGGTTGCTACACCAGGATGCTGCGTGCAGTGCATAACATCAACAAGAGTGCGCACGTAACCAACAGAGTCCTCTACAGGGGAATACCAAGGGTGAGCGAGAAGATTGCTGTAAGGAGAATGAGACTAGCAGGGCACTGCCAAAGGCATCAGGAGCTGCCAGCCAGCAAATTGGTACTGTGGGAACCAACACATGGGCATCGGTCAAGAGGACGTCCCACACTAACATACGTGGACATACTCAAGAAGGATGCAGGAGCTCAGAGTACCAAGGAACTGGCCAAATGTATGGAGAATCGGGATGACTGGAAGCAACGATGGAAGGCTCGTCTGAGGACGACCTAGAGAGAATCTTAATATTGTCATTACTGGCACAAGTGGTAGAAAAGTGTATTACAACCGAATACCGCTGCGGCCATTACGGAGGCCTACTGAAATGAATTTTTTTTATTTAAACGGGGATAGCAGATCCATTCTATGTGTCATACTTGATCATTTCGCGATATTGCCATATTTTTGCTGAAAGGATTTAGTAGAGAACAACGACGATAAAGTTCGCAACTTTTGGTCGCTGATAAAAAAAAAGCCTTGCCCCTACCAGAAGTAGCGTGACGTCACAAGCTGGAGGGCTGCTCACATTTTCCTATTGTTTACACCAGCAGCGAGAGAGATTCGGACCGAGAAAGCGACGATTATCCCATTAATTTGAGCGAGAATGAAAGATTTGTGGATGAGGAACGTAAGAGTGAAGGACTACAGTGCAGTGCAGGACGTATCTTTTTTTCGCTCTGACCGTAACTTAGGTACAAGCTGGCTCATTGGATTCCACACTTTCTCCTTTTTCTATTGTGGATCACGGATTTGTATTTTAAACCACCTCGGATACTATATCCTCTTGAAAATGAGAGTCGAGAACGCGAAATGGACATTCAGTGACTTTTATCTCCACGACAATACATCGGCGAAACACTTTAGCTACGGAGCTAACGTGATAGCATCGGGTTCAAATGCAGATAGAAACAAAATAAATAAACCCCTGACTGGAAGGATAGACAGAAGATCAACAATACTATTAAACCATGAACATGTAAATACACGGTTAATGCTTTCCAGCTTGGCGAAGCTTAAAAATGCTGTTGCTAACGACGCCATTGAAGCTAACTTAGCAACGGGACCTCACAGAGCTATGATAAAAACATTAGCGCTCCACCTACGCCAGCCAGCCCTCATCTGCTCATCAACACCCGTGCTCACCTGCGTTCCAGCGATCGACGAAAGGACGAAGGACTTCACCCGATCATCCGTGCGGTTGGCGGCTAGCGCGTCTGCTATCCAAGTCAAAGTCCTCCTGGTTGTGTTGCTACAGCCAGCCGCTAATACACCGATCCCACCTACAGCTTTCTTCTTTGCAGTCTTCATTGTTCATTAAAGGCCTACTGAAAGCCACTACTACCGACCACGCAGTCTGATAGTTTATATATCAATGATGAAATCTTAACATTGAAACACATGCCAATACGGCCGGGTTAACTTATAAAGTGACATTTTAAAATTCCCGCCACACTTCCGGTTGAAAATGTCCTTTGGATATGATTTATGCGCGTGACGTCATAAAATGCACGGAAGTGTTTGGGCCCTATTGGACACAATACACAAAGCTCTGTTTTCTTCGACAAAATTCCACAGTATTCTGGACATCTGTGTTGGTGAATCTTTTGCAATTTGTTTAATGAACAATGGAGGCTGCAAAGAAGAACGTTGTAGGTGGGATCGATCGGTGTCTTAGCGGCTAAGTACAATACTTACAGCAACACAACAAGGGCTACTTACCCTGATAGCAGACGCCTAGCTGATGCTTGCCGCCAAACCCACGGATGAAGTCCTTCGTCGCGCCGTTGATCGCTGGAACGTAGGTGAGCACGGCTGTTGATGGGAAGATGAGGGCTGGCTGGCTGGCGTAGGTGGAGCGCTAATGTTTTATCATAGTTCTGTGAGTTCCGGTTGCTAAGTTGCTAAATTAGCCTTAGCGTCGTTAACAACAGCATTGTTAAGCCTTACCAGGCTGAGAATTTTTAACCGTGTAGTTACATGTACATGGTTTAATAGTATTTTTGCTCTTCTGTCTATCCTTCCAGTCAGGGGTTTATTTATTTTGTTTCTATCTTCATTTGAGAACGATGCTAGCACGTTAGCTCAGTAGCTAAGTGTGTCACCGATGTATTGTCTTGGAGATAAAAGTCACTTTAAATGTCCATTTCGCGTGCTCGACTCTCATTTTCAAGAGGATATGGTATCTGAGGTGGTTTAAAATACAAATCTGTGATCTACAATAGAAAAAGGAGAGTGTGGAATCCAATGAGCCAGCTTGTACCTAAGTTACGGTCAGAGCGAAAAAAGATACGTCAATCACTGCCTCTCAAGTCCTTCACTGTAACGTTCCTCATCTACGAATCTTTCATCCTCGCTCAAATTAATGGGGTAATCGTCACTTTCTCGGTCCGAATCTCTCTCGCTCCATTGTAAACAATGGGGAATTGTGAGCAGCACTACCGCTTGTGACGTCACGCTACTTCCGGTACAGGCAAGGCTTTTTTTTATCAGCGAGCAAAAGTTGCGAACTTTATCGTCGATTTTCTCTACTAAATCCTTTCAGCAAAAATATGGCAATATCGCGAAATGATCAAGTATGACACATAGAATGGATCTGTTATTCCCGTTTAAATTTAAAAAAATCATTTCAGTAGGCCTTTAAACAAATTGCAAAAGATTCACCAACACAGATGTCCAGAATACTGTGGAATTATGTGGTGAAAACAGAGCTTTTTTGTATTGGATTCAATGGGTCCCAATACTTCCGTTTAACTAGTGACGTCACGCGCATACGTCATCATACATAGACGTTTTCAAGCGGAAGTTTAGCGGGAAATTTAAAATGTCACTTTATAAGTTAACCCGGCCGTATTGGCATGTGTTGCAATGTTAAGATTTCATCATTGATATATAAACTATCAGACTGCGTGGTCGCTAGTAGTGGCTTTCAGTAGGCCTTTACGGACCACGGCTGAGAAACTGGTATTTTTAGGCGGCCCTCTAGGCGGCGCTCCCAATGGTTAAGAAGCACTGGCCAAACGAACTGGACTCAGGGGTGGTTATTGGTGCATTTATGGCTGTAGCTACCTCCACCCAGGCGTTGAAGGTGTTGAGCAGAGTGAAAGGGTCTCCCTGGCTGCAGTGCAGGGGCTGGCGGGCGGTGGCGCAGTCCGGGTTGTGCTGGGAGCTGCGCAGGAAGGGCGACTGGACGCTGAGGGCGGCGGCCACTGTCAACACAGGCTCCACCAGATTGAACAAGGAGCCCAGCACCAGCATCTTCCCTGAGGGACAAACACACACTGGAGTCTCCATCACGTGTGTCCAGGATGTTGATCATTCCTGAGAGAATACCGATGACCACGTCGACCGGCAGCTGAGCGAGCAGACTCCCGATAGAGGTCAGCTCACAGCGGTGGTCCAGCGCCCCCTGCTCCTTGAGGTAGGTAATCGCGGTCTGGATGCTGGCGGCGGGCGGCGGATCGATGAAGACGAAAGACAGCGGATCTCCGAGTCCCATGCTCTTCATCTGTGCGAACAAGGCGTGTCAAGTGCTGGGACAGGAAGGCGCGGCCACACTCCACACACCTGAAGAACCAGCGAGTCCAGTGCCACCCGGTGGATCTCGGGCACGGCGTAGGAAGCGAAGGCGTCGTAGTCGGACTCGGCGTAGAGGCGGTAGCACACCCCGGGACCCGTACGGCCGGCGCGACCTTTCCTTTGCTCCGAGCTGGCTCGGCTGATCCAGAACTCTTGCAGACGCTGCATCTTGGCCTTGGGGTCGAAACTCATCTCTTTCACCTTGCCTGCCAAACACAACACACGTTTGACTTTTGTTTGTGGGCCAAACCCTAACAGATAACTGTTGATTCATTTAACATTAAACGGCCTTCTTTCATCTCCGTAATATCGCTAAAATTCGTTCCATTTTGTCCACTAGCGACGCTGAGATCATTATTCATGCGTTCGTTACGTCTCGTCTCGATTACCGTAACCTATTATTTTGGGGTCTCCCTATGTCTAGCATTAAAAAATTACAGTTGCTACAAAATGCGGCTGCTAGACTTTTGACAAGAACAAGAAAGTTTGATCATATTACGCCTATACTGTATATACCTTAACTTTAACTTTATATATATATATATATATATATATATATATATATATATATATATATATATATATATATATATATATATATATATATATATATATACCTATACTGGCTCACCTGCACTGGCTTCCTGTGCACTTAAGATGTGATTTTAAGGTTTTACTACTTACGTATAAAATACTACACGGTCTAGCTCCATCCTATCTTGCTGATTGTATTGTACCATATGTCCCGACAAGAAATCTGCGTTCAAAGAACTCCGGCTTATTAGTGATTCCCAGAGCCCAAAAAAAGTCTGCGGGCTATAGAGCGTTTTCTATTCAGGCTCCAGTACTCTGGAATGCCCTCCCGGTAACAGTTAGAGATGCTACATCAGTAGAAGCATTTAAGTCCCATCTTAAAACTCATTTGTATACTCTAGCCTTTAAATAGACCCCCTTTTTAGACCAGTTGATCTGCCGTTTCTTTTCTTTTCTCCTCTGCTCCCCTCTCCCTTGTGGAGGGGGAGTTACACAGGTCCTGTGGCCATGGATGAAGTGCTGGCTGTCCAGAGTCGGGACCCCGGGTGGACCGCTAGCCTGTGCATCGGTTGAGGACATCTCTGCGCTGCTGACCCGTCTCCGCTCGAGATGGTTTCCTGCTGGCCCAACTATGGACTGGATTCTCACTATTATGTTAGATCCACTATGGACTGGACTCTCTCACTATTATGTTAGATCCACCATGGACTGGACTCTCTCACTATTATGTTAGATCCACTATGGACTGGACTCCCACTATTATGTTAGATCCACTATGGACTGGACTCTCACTATTATGTTAGATCCACTATGGACTGGACTCTCTCACTATTATGTTAGATCCACCATGGACTGGACTCTCTCACTGTTATGTTAGATCCACTATGGACTGGACTCTCACTATTATGTTAGATCCACTATGGACTGGACTCACACTATTATGTTAGATCCACTATGGACTGGACTCTCACTATTATGTTAGATCCACTATGGACTGGACTCTCACTATTATGTTAGATCCACTATGGACTGGACTCTCACTATTATGTTAGATCCACTAAGGACTGGACTCTCACTATTATGTTAGATCCACTATGGACTGGACTCTCACACTATTATGTTAGATCCACTATGGACTGGACTCTCACTATTATGTTAGATCCACTATGGACTGGACTCTCACTATTATGTTAGATCCACTATGGACTGGACTTTCACTATTATGTTAGATCCACTATGGACTGGACTCTCACTATTATGTTAGATCCACTATGGACTGGACTCTCACACTATTATGTTAAATCCACTATGGACTGGACTCTCACTATTATGTTAGATCCACTATGGACTGGACTCACACTATTATGTTAGATCTACTATGGACTGGACTCTCACTATTATGTTAGATCCACTATGGACTGGACTATCACTATTATGTCAGATCCACTAAGGACTGGACTCTCACTATTATGTTAGATCCACTATGGACTGGACTCTCACTATTATGTTAGATCCACTATGGACTGGACTCTCACACTATTATGTTAGATCCACTATGGACTGGACTCTCACACTATTATGTAAGATCCACTATGGACTGGACTCTCTCACTATTATGTTAGATCCACTATGGACTGGACTCTCTCACTATTATGTTAGATCCACCATGGACTGGACTCTCACTATTATGTTAGATCCACTATGGACTGGACTCACACTATTATGTTAGATCCACTATGGACTGGACTCTCACTATTATGTTAGATCCACTATGGACTGGACTCTCACTATTATGTTAGATCCACTATGGACTGGACTCTCACACTATTATGTTAGATCCACTATGGACTGGACTCTCACTATTATGTTATATCCACTATGGACTGGGCTCTCACTATTATGTTAGATCCACTATGGACTGGACTCTCACACTATTATGTTAGATCCACTATGGACTGGACTCTCACTATTATGTTAGATCCACTATGGACTGGACTCTCACACTATTATGTTAGATCCACTATGGACTGGACTCTCACAATTATGTTGTATCCACTATGGACTGGACTCTCACTATTATGTTGGATCCACTATGGACTGGACTATCACTATTATGTTAGATCCACTATGGACTGGACTCTCACACTATTATGTTAGATCCACTATGGACTAGACTCTCACTATTATGTTAGATCCACTATGGACTGGACTCTCTCACTATTATGTTAGATCCACTATGGACTGGGCTCTCACTATTATTTTAGATCCACTATGGACTGGACTCTCACTATTATGTTGGATCCACTATGGACTGGACTCTCACTATTATGTTAGATCCACTATGGACTGGACTATCACTATTATGTTAGATCCACTATGGACTGGACTCTCACACTATTATGTTAGATCCACTATGGACTGGACTCTCACTATTATGTTAGATCCACTATGGACTGGACTCTCTCACTATTATGTTAGATCCACTATGGACTGGACTCTCACTATTATTTTAGATCCACTATGGACTGGACTCTCACTATTATGTTAGATCCACTATGGACTGGACTCTCACTGTTATGTTAGATCCACTAAGGACTGGACTCTCACTATTATGTTAGATCCACTATGGACTGGACTCTCACTATTATGTTAGATCCACTATGGACTGGACTCTCACTATTATGTTAGATCCACTATGGACTGGACTCTCACACTATTATGTTAGATCCACTATGGACTGGACTCTCACACTATTATGTAAGATCCACTATGGACTGGACTCTCTCACTATTATGTTAGATCCACTATGGACTGGACTCTCTCACTATTATGTTAGATCCACCATGGACTGGACTCTCACTATTATGTTAGATCCACTATGGACTGGACTCACACTATTATGTTAGATCCACTATGGACTGGACTCTCACTATTATGTTAGATCCACTATGGACTGGACTCTCACTATTATGTTAGATCCACTATGGACTGGACTCTCACACTATTATGTTAGATCCACTATGGACTGGACTCTCACTATTATGTTATATCCACTATGGACTGGGCTCTCACTATTATGTTAGATCCACTATGGACTGGACTCTCACACTATTATGTTAGATCCACTATGGACTGGACTCTCACTATTATGTTAGATCCACTATGGACTGGACTCTCACACTATTATGTTAGATCCACTATGGACTGGACTCTCACAATTATGTTGTATCCACTATGGACTGGACTCTCACTATTATGTTGGATCCACTATGGACTGGACTATCACTATTATGTTAGATCCACTATGGACTGGACTCTCACACTATTATGTTAGATCCACTATGGACTAGACTCTCACTATTATGTTAGATCCACTATGGACTGGACTCTCTCACTATTATGTTAGATCCACTATGGACTGGGCTCTCACTATTATTTTAGATCCACTATGGACTGGACTCTCACTATTATGTTGGATCCACTATGGACTGGACTCTCACTATTATGTTAGATCCACTATGGACTGGACTATCACTATTATGTTAGATCCACTATGGACTGGACTCTCACACTATTATGTTAGATCCACTATGGACTGGACTCTCACTATTATGTTAGATCCACTATGGACTGGACTCTCTCACTATTATGTTAGATCCACTATGGACTGGACTCTCACTATTATTTTAGATCCACTATGGACTGGACTCTCACTATTATGTTAGATCCACTATGGACTGGACTCTCACTGTTATGTTAGATCCACTAAGGACTGGACTCTCACTATTATGTTAGATCCACTATGGACTGGACTCTCACTATTATGTTAGATCCACTATGGACTGGACTCTCACTATTATGTTAGATCCACTATGGACTGGACTCTCACACTATTATGTTAGATCCACTATGGACTGGACTCTCACACTATTATGTAAGATCCACTATGGACTGGACTCTCTCACTATTATGTTAGATCCACTATGGACTGGACTCTCTCACTATTATGTTAGATCCACCATGGACTGGACTCTCACTATTATGTTAGATCCACTATGGACTGGACTCACACTATTATGTTAGATCCACTATGGACTGGACTCTCACTATTATGTTAGATCCACTATGGACTGGACTCTCACTATTATGTTAGATCCACTATGGACTGGACTCTCACACTATTATGTTAGATCCACTATGGACTGGACTCTCACTATTATGTTATATCCACTATGGACTGGGCTCTCACTATTATGTTAGATCCACTATGGACTGGACTCTCACACTATTATGTTAGATCCACTATGGACTGGACTCTCACTATTATGTTAGATCCACTATGGACTGGACTCTCACACTATTATGTTAGATCCACTATGGACTGGACTCTCACAATTATGTTGTATCCACTATGGACTGGACTCTCACTATTATGTTGGATCCACTATGGACTGGACTATCACTATTATGTTAGATCCACTATGGACTGGACTCTCACACTATTATGTTAGATCCACTATGGACTAGACTCTCACTATTATGTTAGATCCACTATGGACTGGACTCTCTCACTATTATGTTAGATCCACTATGGACTGGGCTCTCACTATTATTTTAGATCCACTATGGACTGGACTCTCACTATTATGTTGGATCCACTATGGACTGGACTCTCACTATTATGTTAGATCCACTATGGACTGGACTATCACTATTATGTTAGATCCACTATGGACTGGACTCTCACACTATTATGTTAGATCCACTATGGACTGGACTCTCACTATTATGTTAGATCCACTATGGACTGGACTCTCTCACTATTATGTTAGATCCACTATGGACTGGACTCTCACTATTATTTTAGATCCACTATGGACTGGACTCTCACTATTATGTTAGATCCACTATGGACTGGACTCTCACTGTTATGTTAGATCCACTAAGGACTGGACTCTCACTATTATGTTAGATCCACTATGGACTGGACTCTCACTATTATGTTAGATCCACTACGGACTGGACTTTCATAATATTATGTCAGACCCACTCGACGTCCATTGCATCCAGTCTCCCCTAGGGGGAGGGGTCACCCACATATGCGATCCTCTCCAAGGTTTCTCATAGTCATTCACATCGACATTCCATTGGGGTTGTGAGTTTTTCCTTGCCCTCATGTGGGCTCTGTACCGAGGATGTCGTTGTGGCTTGTGCAGCCCTTTGAGACACTTGTGATTTAGGGCTATATAAATAGACATTGATTGATTGATTGATTGATTGAACATGTATTTATATCAATAACAACTATAATAATACATATTCCTCAAATTACATTTGTTAATTTCTGATACAATATTGATATTGGAGCCTTGAGTATTGGCCGATACCGATATCGATGCTATACGACATCAGCAGTAATCATACATACTTGTATCATTTTAGCTGCAAAAAGCTCTGATCTGATTTGAAATACTATCTCTTATGTTTCCGTTAGCAAAGGATTGTGGGTAATCCTCCCGGCAGCCGCCATCTTTTGGGTCATAACTTTGTTTATTCGCCTGCGGCAGTTTTCCAAACATTTTTCGCACTTTTGCTTCGGACAGTGACGTCAACTTCGGGGAATTTGAAAGAGGAACGTGAAAGTTTCCTACAGACAGACGTTGGATGGGGTTTGGGATGTTGGCGATAAAGATCCGTACGAGATGAGAAAATACGAATGGACTACTGATTTGGAATCTTACCCCTTTACAATGACTTTAGGAATATCGTAGTGCTTTGTGCTTCCTTTTCCTGAATTTGCGCCATTTCTACAACCCTGCACGACATATAAGTGACCCATTTTGCACAAAAATCAAATAAAATAAAATCAACTTTATTTATAAAGCACATTTAAAATTTACCACAGGGGTAGCCAAAGTGCTGTACAATGGGCAGGTTAAAAATAACACGAGAGCCGAGCAAACAACACAACACAAACAGAACACGATAAAAAAATAAATAAATAAAATATAAAAACATAAAAACAGGTTCACAGCAGGTGTATTATGGGGCGCCATTGCAGGATGGGTATCACTCAGTGTTAAAAGCCATGGAATAAAAGTATGTTTTTAAGAGAGATTTAAAAACAGGAAGAGAGGAGGCTTGTCTAACACTAAGAGGTAGGTCGTTCCAGAGCTTGGGAGCAGCAGTGGCGAAAGCTCTGTCACCTTTAAGCTTCAGCCTTGTGTCCGGGACCGTCAGTAGCAGCTGATCGGCTGATCTTAGGGATCGGGTGGGGCAGTAAGGCTGAAGGAGGTCGGAGAGATATGTTGGCGCGAGGTTGTTTAGACATTTAAAAACAAATAAAAGGAGTTTAAAATTGATTCTGTAACGCACAGGGAGCCAGTGAAGGGACGCTAATATAGGGGTGATATTAGCGTCCCTTCACATTAAAATAACAAGAGGCGTGCTTGGTTAAAAGTGTTTGCGTACACGCTTCGCTTAGTTTTGACACACAAGATGGCGGATGTCATCGGATGACGCAGGCATGTGATTTGAACCTAATGAAAAAGACAGAAAATAAGCCGGTGCCCTGGTGGGGGTGAGGGGGGGGGGGGAGAAGGAGCTCCCCCGAAGCCCAACATTCTCTTATACAAGCGCTTAGGCCACATGTGTCAAACTCAAGGCCCGGGGGCCAGATCTGGTCCGCTGCATCATTTTATCTGGGGCCGTACTTATCAAGCTTCTTAGAATTACTCCTAAGAAGTCTGCTAAGAGTTGACTTAAGAGTAAATAAATTATTCGCTGAAAGCTGCACTTAAAAGTTAGTTATCAAGCGTCTTACTCACACTTTCAGCGAAGTGTAGGACTGAATCTTAAGTGTCACACTCAGAGCTGAATTACGACATTACTATGTGCCGTAAACGGAATTTTAGGTGACGTCATTTCTGTGTCCATAGAAATGACCAATCACGGAAGGGAATCCGTTGTCTAAGAATAAAGAAATATCTTGGAAATATTTAAGTGGACAATGGGAGTGTATATTTTGACAATAAACTACAAAATAACACAAAACAAACTAGTCCCCGCCGGCGCTACCGCTCCCTCTCTTCTCTCGCCCACACACTCACTGACGTCACTCACCTCGCGGCCACACACATACGCTACTGTCAAAACATTTTCTTTCCAATTCATTAATTAGGCAACTAATTTGAAACTGGTGTGGGTGGCTCTATATATACTAGCCCACTGCAGCCACATGCAGAAATTACCAAGGAATCGAAAAGTATTAAATCTGTGACAAAAATAATACCCGCTCTGTCTAAACCAGGGGTCACCAACGCGGTGCCCGCGGGCACCAGGTAGCCCGTAAGGACCAGATGAGTAGCCCGCTGGCCTGTTCTAAAAATAGCTCAAATAGCAGCACTTACCAGTGAGTGAGTGATTTATTTACTAGCAAGCTGGTCTCACTTTGCCCGACATTTTTAATTCTAAGAGAGACAAAACTCAAATAGAATTTGAAAATCCAAGAAAATATTTTAAAGACTTGGTCCTCACTTGTTTAAATAAATTCTTTTTTTTTTTTTACTTTGCTTCTTATAACTTTCAGAAAGAGAATTTTAGAGAAAAAATCCAAACTTAAAAATGATTTTAGGATTTTTAAACACATATACCTATTTACCTTTTAATTTCCTTCCTCTTCTTTCCTGACAATTTAAATCAATGTTCAAGTAATTTTCATTTTTTTTATTGTAAAGAATAATAAATACATTTTAATTTAATTCTTCATTTTAGCTTCTGTTTTTTCGACAAAGAATATTTGTGAAATATTTCTTCAAACTTATTATGATTAAAATTCAAAGAAATTATTCTGGCAAATCTAGAAAATCTGTAGAATCAAATTTAAATCTTATTTCAAAGTCTTTTGAATTTATTTTAAAACTTTTGTCCTGGAAAATCTATAAGAAATAATGATTTGTCTTTGTTAGAATTATAGCTTGGTCCAATTTGTTATATATTCTAACAAAGTGTAGATTGGATTTTAACCTATTTAAAACATGTCATCAAAATTTTAAAATTGATCTTAATCAGGAAAAATTACTAATGATGTGCCATAAATAATTTTTTTAATTTTTTCCAAAAGATTCGAGTTAGCTAGTTTTTCTCTTCTTTTTTTCGGTTGAATTTTGAATTTTAGAGAATCGAAATTGAAGATAAACTATGTTTCAAAATTTAATTGTAATTTTTGTCGTGTTTTCTCCTCTTTTAAACCATTCAATTAAGTGTAAATATCATTAATTATTAATAATAACATAGAGTTAAAGGTAAATTGAGCAAATTGGCTATTTCTGGCAATTTATTTAAGTGTGTATCAAACTGGTAGCCCTTCGCATTAATCACTACCCAAAAAGTAGCTCTTGGTTTCAAAAAGGTTGGTGACCCCTGGTCTAAACGATACCGTTTGATCAGCTGCTCGTCATCAAACAAATCCAGGACATCGTTCCGCTCCCTGAACGTTCGCGCACGTCTCTCTCGCCTCAGTGCCATCCCCTGCTGGCAACTCCTAACCACTTAAGACACCTCTGAAGGTCTCTTAAATATCGTGGAGAGTAGGAGTGATTGTTAGACTTAAGAACGTTGATAAAAAGCTTTTATTCTTAAGTTTGAGAGTAGGACTAAATTTCGCAAATTTTCAGGACTTAAGTGTAAAATGGCACTCTAAGAAGCTTGATAAGTACGGCCCCAGGCCTGCAAACACCTGGAAATAATATGTGTCAACAAAAAACTTCAGATTTTCTCACTAAATGATTGTTTTCATTTTGCCAGAAAAAATATATGTACTGCTTGAAATTGCATAACTTTTCAACTTTAATAGTATCCAGTATTGCAACAAATATTACAGTATATTATCATACTTTCCAAACATTTTTAGTCTAAATAAAAATAAATATCTGCTTGACTTGTGATTTTACAGCAAACTACCCATCAATTGAATAAAAATGACAATACATTTGACGGTGTTCTTTACAGCATCTTACTGTAAATTGAAAAAAAACTACACATTTTTTGCGTTAAAATTCTGGTGCATGGTCAGGATTGTACCACCTCTGCCTCAATTTAAGTCAGGAAAAAGTTATTAGGTACAGTCGTGGTCAAAAGTGTACATACACTTGTAAAGAACATCATATCATGGCTGTCTTGAGTATCTAATCATTTTTACAACTCTTATTTTTTTGTGATGTAGTGATTGGAGCACATACTTGTTGCTCACAAAAAACATTCATGAAGTTTGCTTTTATGAATTTATTATGGCTCTACTGAAAATGTGAGCAAATGTGCTGGGTCAAACAGCTAATTTTTTGTTTCATCTGACCACAGAACTTTCCTCCAGAAGGTCCTACTATGTGATGTCAGATGAAACAAAAATTGAGCTGTTTGGTCACAATACCCAGCAATATGTTTGGAGGAGAAAAGGTGAGGCCTTTAATCCCAGGAACACCATACCTACCGTCAAGCATGGTGGTGGTAGTATTATGCTCTGGGCCTGTTTTGCTGCCAATGGAACTGCTGCTTTACAGAGAGTAAATGGGACAATGAAAAAGGAGGATTACCTCCAAATTCTTCAGGACAAGCTAAAATCATCAGCCCGAAGGTTGGGTCTTGGGCGCAGTTGGGTGTTCCAACAGGACCATGACCCCAAACACACCTCAAAAGTGGTAAAGGAATGGCTAAATCAGGCTAGAATGAATGTTTTAGAATGGCCTTCCCAAAGTCCTGACTTAAAGGTGTGGACAATGCTGAAGAAACTAGTCCATGTCAGAAAACCAACAAAATTAGCTGAACTGCACCAATTTGGTCAACAGGAGTGGTCAAAAATTCCAGCAGAAGCTTGTGGATGGCTACCAAAAGCGCCTTATTGCAGGTAAACTTGCCAAGGGACATGTAAGCAAATATTAACATTGCTGTATGTATACTTTTGACCCTCACATTTTCAGTAGAGCCATAATAAATTCATAAAAGAAGCAAACTTCATGAATGTTTTTTGTGACCAACAAGTATGTGCTCCAATCACTACATCACAACAAAATAAGAGTTGTAGAAATGATTGGAAACTCAAGGCAGCCATGACATGATGTTCTTTACAAGTGTATATACACTTTTGACCACCACTGTATTTTAATGATTAACCTCTTAAAGCCCTACTGTTTTTTTTACATGCTTTTTTTATTTCTCTTTGCTATTTGGGCTTATTGGACCCTAATTAGAATAAAAAAACTAAGAATCAACTTTTGATAGGATGTACTTAGTCCATAAGTAACAAACGTGTACTTCATGCTAATTCTTATTTTTACACTTTTTTTTCCAAATTCCATTGTATGTTATACTCTTCTGACACCACCAGATGGCAGTATAAGTGTCCACATAAGCGGCCATAAGACCCCAATTCAGTAGTGTACACAATTTTGGAAATAAGAGCTAAAAGGTGCTGTCCACGCATGTGGCCACTAAGCCTTTAGAGCAGGGGTCACCAACCTTTTTGAAACCAAGAGCTACTTCTTGGGTAGTGATTAATGCGAAGGGCTACCAGTTTGATACACACTTAAATAAATTGCCAGAAATAGCCAATTTGCTCAATTTACCTTTAACTCTATGTTATTATTAATAATTAATGATATTTACACTTAATTGAACGGTTTAAAAGGGAAGAAAACACGAAAAAAATGACAATTAAATTTTGAAACATAGTTTATCTTCAATTTCGACTCTTTAAAATTCAAAATTCAACCGAAAAAAAGAAGAGAAAAACTTAAAAAAAGAATTTATGGAACATCATTTGTAATTTTTCCTGATTAAGATTAATTTTAGAATTTTGATGACATGTTTTAAATAGGTTAAAATCCAATCTACACTTTGTTAGAATATATAACAAATTAGACCAAGCTATATTTCTAACAAAGACAAATCATTATTTCTTTTAGATTTTCCAGAACAAAAATTTTAAAAGAAATTCAAAAGACCTTGAAATAGGATTTAAATTTGATTCTACAGATTTTCTAGATTTGCCAGAATATTTTTTTGAATTTTAATCATAATAAGTTTGAAGAAATATTTCACAAATATTCTTCGTCGAAAAAATAGAAGCTAAAATGAAGAATTAAATTAAAATGTATTTGTTATTCTTTACAATAAAAAAAATAAATTTACTTGAACATTGATTTAAATTGTCAGGGAAGAAGAGGAAGGAATTCAAAAGGTAAAAAGGTATATGTGTTTAAAAATCCTAAAATAATTTTTAAGGCTGTATTTTTTCTCTAAAATTGTCTTTCTGAAAGTTATGAGAAGCAAAGTAAAAAAAATAATGAATTTATTTTAACAAGTGAAGACCAAGTCTTTAAAATATTTTCTTGGATTTTCAAATTCTATTTGAGTTTTGTCTCTCTTAGAATTAAAAATGTCAGGCAAAGCGAGACCAGCTTGCTAGTAAATAAATAACATTTAAAAAATAGATGCAGCTCACTGGTAAGTGCTGCTATTTGAGCTATTTTTAGAACAGGCCGGCGGGCTACTCATCTGGTCCTTACGGGCTACCTGGTGCCCGCGGGCACTGCGTTGGTGACCCCTGTTTTAGAGGTTTATAAGAGTATTATCAGTGACACGTCATGAAACCTTGACATCCATCTAAGTTGGAAAAATTTTCTTACCCGAGTCCACCACAAAGCGTACTCCATCGATGGTGACCGAGGTCTCTGCGATGTTGGTCGAGATGATGCACTTCCTCACACCAGGTGGCGCTATGTCAAACACCTATTGATGACATCGCCGCAGACATTAAGACGCTGACGAGGCCGTGACGCCGTAGGAGTGGTACCTTGTCCTGCTGCGCCAGGGAGAGCGTGCTGTGCAGCGGCAGCACAATCCAACGTCGCGTGTGCGTGGCGTACACCTGACACGCCTCCTGGATGGTGGCGATCTCCGCCACGCCGCTGAGGAAGATGAGCAGGTCGCCGCGCTCCTCTGGCGGGTAGCGCTGGTCGATGCCCTGCAGGATGCGCAGGTAAGGCCGGGGGTCCATCTTCTCAGAGCGCGACGGCTGCTCCTCCGGCGGGATGGGTTGGTAAGTCACCTGAGCGGGTCAGACACGTTTGAAAACACAGACCGTCGCCGCCATCTTGCGGCGTGCCCACCTGTATGGGGAAGAGCCTGCCTGGCACCTGCAGCACAGGAGCGCCGCCGAAATAGTCGGAGAAGAGCTTGATGTTGATGGTGGCCGACATGAGGATGAGGCGCAGGTCGGGGCGCTCCGTCAGCAGGGAGCGCAAGACGCCCAGCAGGAAGTCACAGTGCAGGTGTCGCTCGTGGACCTCGTCCACGATCAGAACCTGGTACTGCTCCAGAGTCTTCTCCTGCTGGATCTGCCTGAGGAGCAGGCCCTCAGTCAGGAAGATCAGCTTGGTGGCGAGGGTCCGCGTGGTCTCGAAGCGGATCTGGTAGCCTACCTGTGAACATAAACCAAAAATGAGTTCGCTGGAACTTCCAAACGGCAACAATATGTACAAAACAATCTGGGAAAATAGGCAGACTGTCAAAACTTCCATAAAAAAAGTCTACTAGTTTGGCTTTTTATTTGCCTTTTTTCTTTGGAATACCAGCAACAACAAAGAAAGTAGTGTGAAGACAACTGCAAAAAATCGATTCACATCCTGATCGTTATTCTTATTCATCTAATTTCTAAATCGATTCATAATTTTCAAAAAATAAATTTTAAAGATAAATATATATATTACATATACATATATTTTTTAATTTAAAAAGTAAATAATGTATATATATCATATCAAATATCTATTAAAAAAATATTAACTTTTTCAATTTAAAAAATAAATAAATATATATATATATATACACACACACACACATACATAATATAAAAATATACATTTTTTTATAAAATGTATATATTTTTTTATACATACATAAATATATACATACACACGCAAAAAAATTAAAAAAATATATTTATTTTTTATTTTATATATATATATATATATATATATATATATATATATATATATATATATATATATATATATATATATATATATATATATATATATATATATATAAATATATAAAAATTAAAAATAAAAATTATAATATATATATCCATCCATCCATTTTCTACCGCTTGTCCCTTTTGGGGTCGCGGGGGGTGCTGGAGCCTATCTCAGCTGCATTCGGGCGGAAGGCGGGGTACACCCTGGACAAGTCGCCACCTCATCACAGGGCCAACACAGATAGACAGACAACATTCACACTCACATTCACAACATTTAGTGTTGCCAATCAACCTATACCCAGGTGCATGTCTTTGGAGGTGGGAGGGGCCTATCCCCAGGTGCATGTCTTTGGAGGTGGGAGGGGCCTATCCCCAGGTGCATGTCTTTGGCGGTGGGAGGAAGCCGGAGTACTCGGAGGGAACCCACGCAGTCACGGGGAGAACATGCAAACTCCACACAGAAAGATCCCGAGCCCGGGATTGAACTCAGGACTACTCAGGACCTTTGTATTGTGAGGCACATGCACTAACCCCTGTTCCACCGTGCTGATATATATATATATATATATATATATATATATATATATATATATATATATATATATATATATATATATATATATATATATATATATATATATATATATATATATATATATATATATATATATATATATATATATAAACACACACATGCATATATAAATATATGTATGTATGTATATATATATATATATATATATATATATATATATATATATATATATATATATATATATATATATATATAAACACACACATGCATATATAAATATATGTATGAAAACATATATAAATAAATAAATAAATGATAAATGGGTTATACTTGTATAGCGCTTTTCTACCTTCAAGGTACTCAAAGCGCTTTGACAGTATTTCCACATTCACCCATTCACACACACATTCACACACTGATGGCGGGAGCTGCCATGCAAGGCGCTAACCAGCAGCCATCAGGAGCTAGGGTGAAGTGTCTTGCCCAAGGACACAACGGACGTGACTAGGATGGTGGAAGGTGGGGATTGAACCCCAGTAACCAGCAACACTCCGATTGCTGGCACGGCCACTCTACCAACTTCTCCACGCCGTCCCTTATATAAATATATTTATATATATATTAAAAAAAAGATAAATATAAATATAAAATATATATAAAATATATATATATATATATATATATATATATATATATATATATATATATATACTGTACATATATATATATATATATATATATATATACTGTACATATATATATATATATATATGTATATATATATATATATATATATATATATATATATATATATATATATATATATATATATATATATATATATATATATAAATAATAAGAAGAATTAATAATATATATTTTTCTAAATTTAAAAAGTAAATAATATATGTATCATATAAAAAACTAAGATTACAATGACTAATTTAGTGTCAATATTTGAGTGGCCCCTCTGTAGTGGGAACGTTGGGCCCCGAGGTCAAAAAGGTTAAGAACCCCTGGCTTACACGGACTATAACAAAAAACAACAGAAAATGGAATTCAAGAAGAGACACGTGGTTAATTTCTTTTTACACTTGTATGAGAGTTATGACCTGTGATGGCCACAGTTTGACACTGGAACAGATGATTTTGTATTATTTCCGATGGAGCAAACGGGACACAAACCTTGGAGCCGTACTGGTTGAGACTCTCGAAGCTGACCCTCTTGGCCAGTGAAATGCAGGCGATGCGTCGGGGCTGCGTGCAGGCGATCTGCGTGAACCCGGCAGAGAGCAGGTACTGGGGCACCTGGGTGGACTTCCCACAGCCGGTGTCCCCCGCCACCACCACCACCGGGTGCCGCCTCACCATCTCCACCACTCGGTGTCGATACTGGAAGATGGGCAGGGTCCTCTGCTCCCGGCGCAGCTTGGCCAGCTTGCAGAAGCTCTGCCGCTGACTGAAGTCAAGGAAGTGCAGGAGAGCCAGGCGGAAGTCGGAGATCACCTGAGGACTCGGACCTGACGACTCTCTCCTCGTGTGAGAGCGTCCGATCCGCTCCTCCACGTCCCTGGTGCACACCGACACATTGATGCGGTAGCGAGCGTCATAGTCCCGAGGGAGGTCCAAGGACCCGGGCCGGATCACGTCAGGGCTGGCACCCGGTCCAGGTCCAGACATGTCCCGCTTTACCTTTGATTGATTGAAACTTTTATTAGTAGATTGCACAGTACAGTACATAGTCCGTACAATTGACCACTAAATGGTAACACCCCAATAAGTTTTTCAACTTGGGGGTCCACGTTAATCAATTCATGTTAATTAATTAAAGGTTACCTTAAACCTCTGGAAGCGGTCAAAGAAGGCCCAGAAGTCTTTGTGTTCCTGGCTGCCGGCCTGGATGTAGTCGTTCGGACGGAAGAAGACGTCGTCCAGCTGGGCTCGGCAGTGCGGACTGTCCCAGTCCCAGGACCGACTGTGGACCCGCCCGTCCACATCCATAGTCCTGGTCCTGCTCCTAGTCCTGCTCCCTGGGCGTCCGAGGACAACTTCAACTTGTCGACTGACTAAACCTTGAATAACAACCACAACATGCTGATAAACTGCACACAACGATTACGTTTGCCTCCGTTTACAAAACGTTTGACATGAAAAAAAGTGCAGTTGGTTAAATTATTTCTACGTTTGATTGAAATAAAATGAATGTGAAGCAACAATGAAATGGTTGTTTGTATCTGTGCGGAAGAAAGTCACTGTCGGACCAACTTCCGGTCCGTCTCTAAAGACATCCGACAGACGGTTGCATCGTAAAGGTTTCACGGTCACGACTTAATTATGTTTATCATTCATTCGTGAAAACCCTTAAAAACACACCAATGGTAGGTCATGATTATGACATTAAAAGTCATATTTAGGAGATTTAAAAGAATATATATCGAAATGATTCGAATTATGAAATAAACTAGTCATATTTATAAGATACAAACATTTGAAATAAGGAAATAAAAACATCTAAATTATGAGATAAAGTCGAAATATGAGATTTTTAACAAATCGTAATTATGAGATCAATTATGATAGTCATACTTATCAAATACAAACAATCGGAATTATGAGATTAAAAAATATAATTATGAGAAATATGTCGAAGTTATGAAATAAAAAGTCATAACTATGAGGAAAAAGTCGCAATTGTGAGAGAAAAAATGTAAATTAGGAAATAAAATCATCAAAATTATAAGACAAAGTCGAAATATGAGATTACAAAAACTCGAAATTATGAGATAAAAAATTCAAATGTAAGAAATACAATGTCATAATTATTAGAAAGCCACAATTATGTGACACAAATAATGATTATGAAATTTAAAAAATCACAATTATGAGATCAGAAAATCTAAATTATGAGATAAAATTCGAATTATGAGATTGTCATACTCATGTGAAGCAGATGATGGGTCAGTTGAGGACTTGAGTTAGCTCATAGACAGAAATCCCAATTCCATGTTTCTTAAAAGTGTAACAAAAGAAGAAATAATCAAAATTGTAAAAAATTGTAAATACAAGACTTCAACTGACTGTCATGGAATAGATATGGTAACGATAAAAAAGGTTATAGAAGACATTTCAGAACCTCTGACATATATCACCAATGTATCATTTTTAACCGGAAAATTCCCAGACAAAATGAAAATTGCAAAAGTCGTACCAATCTATAAGAATGGAGACGTACACCAGTTTACTAACTACAGACCAGTTTCATTACTTCCACAATTCTCCAAAATCATGGAAAAATTATTCAATAGTCGATTAGATTTATTTATTAACAAAAGTGGGACGCTCGTGGAGAACCAATATGGATTTCGAGCAAATATCTCAACATCAATACCATTAATTAAAATAACAGAGGAAATTACATTACCAATGCAATAGATGGTAAAGAATGTGCGGCAGCAGTATTCATGGACTTAACAAAAGCATTTGATACAATTAATCATGATATTTTAATACAAAAATTAGAACGATATGGCATCAGAGGTTTGGTATTGAACTGGGTAAGAAGCTATTTAACCAACAGGAAGAAATATGTAAAGATGGGTGAAAATATGTCAACACGGCTAGATATATCCTGTGGTGTGCCGCAGGGATCAATACTGGGACCAAAATTGTTTAATCTTTATATAAACGACATTTGTAAAGTTACAAAGGACTTAAAGTTAGTTTTATTTGCAGATGATACAACTGCTTTCTGTTCAGGAGAGAACACACAGAAGATAATACAAATAATAACAGAAGAAATGAACAAATTAAAAAGATGGTTTGACAAAAACAGACTATCTTTGAATCTCAGTAAAACTAAAATAATGCTATTTGGTAATAGTAGGAAAGAGCATTATACGCAAATACAAATAGACGGAGTAGACATCGAAAGGGTAAAAGAAACCAGATTTTTGGGAGTATTAAAAGATGATAAAATGAACTGGAAATCTCATATACAAAACATACAACATAAGGTAGCAAAAAACATTTCAATAATGAATAAAACAAAACACGTCCTGGGCCAAAAATCACTTCATATTCTCTACTGCTCACTAGTGTTACCATATCTGACTTATTGTGCAGAAATATGGGGAAATAACTACAAATGTGCGCTACATTCGTTAACCATGTTACAAAAAAGATCAGTTAGAATAATACATAATGTTGGATACAGAGAACATACAAACCCTTTATTTATTAAGTCAAAAATATTAAAGTTTGGTGATTTGGTAAAATTGCAAACAGCTAAAATGATGTACAAAGCAATCTATAACCTGCTACCAAAGAATGTACAACATTTCTTCTCAACTAAAGAGGAGAAATATAACCTTAGAGGAAAAAATAATTTAAAACATTTATATGCACGTACAACACTTAAAACTTTTAGCATAACAGTATGTGGAATTAAATTATGGAATGGATTAAGTAAAGAAGTTAAAAATTGTACTGACATGATCCAGTTTAAGAGGTTGTTTAAATTAATAGTGCTTACAAAGTACAAAGAAGAAGAATTATGAGAAAAACTTCCAACCTTATTGAAAATATTCTTCATCTCAGTGTGTTAATAATGACTGAATTAATTAATTACATATTACAAACTGTTGTATATACTAATTCATAGATATTATTTTATTATATAAAAAGGTCAGTAAATGATTTTATATAATTGTAAATGCTTTGAAGTGGAAAGGGGTAGGATTAAATAAGCTTTGCTTCTTCCTACTCCTTTTCGGGCATGATGTAAATGAAATTATATGAAATTGTGTGATGTATTATGATGTAAATGTGTTCATGTTCGAAATAAACTAAAAGAAAGAAAGAAAGAACGAAAGAAAGAAAGAAAGAAAGCAACAAATGGTTGTTTGAATCTGCAGGGAAGAAAGTCACTGTCGGACCAACTTCCGGTCCGTCTCTAAAGACGTCCGGCAGACGGTTGCATCGTAAAGTTTCCACGGTCACGATTTAATTGTTTATCCTTCATTCGTGGAAACCCTTAAAAACACCCCAATGGTAGGTCATGATTATGACATGAAAAGTCATATTTAGGATATTCAAAAGAATATATATCGAAATGATTCGAATTATGAGATAAACTAGTCATATTTATAAGATACAAACATTTTAAATAAAGAAATAAAAACATCTAAATTATGAGATAAAGTCGAAATATGAGATTTAAAAAAATCGTCATTATGAGATCAATCATGATAGTCATACTTATCAAATAAAAACAATAGGAATTATGAGATTAAAAAATATAATTATGAGAAATATGTCGAAGTTATGAGATAAAAAGTCATAACTATGAGGAAAAAGTCGTAATTGTGAGAGAAAAAATGTAGATTAGGAAATAAAATCATTAAAATTATGAGACAAAGTCGAAATATGAGATTACAAAAACTCGAAATTATGAGATAAAAAATTCAAATGTAAGAAATACAATGTCATAATTATTAGAAAGCCACAATTATGTGACACAAATAATTATGAAATAAAAAAAATCACAATTATGAAATTAGAAAATCTAAATTATGAGATACAATTCGAATTATGACATTGTCATACTCATGTGAAGCAACAAATTGTTTGAATCTGCGCGGAAGAAAGTCAGTCGGACCAACTTCCGGTCCGTCTCTAAAGACGTCCGGCAGACGGTTGCATCGTAAAGGTTCCACGGTCACGGCTTAATTAGGTTGATCATTCATTCGTGGAAGCCCTTAAAAACACCCCAATGGTAGGTCATGATTATGACATGAAAAGTCATATTTAGGAGATAAAAAAATATATATCGAAATGATTCGAATTATGGGATAAACTAGTCATATTTATAAGATACAAACATTTTAAATAAGGAAATAAAAACATCCAAATAATGAGATAAAGTCGAAATATGAGATAGTCATACTTATATGTCGAAATTATGAGTTAAAAAGTCATAATTATAAGGAAAAAGTCGTAATTATGAGAAAAAATGTAAATTAGGAAATTAAATCATCAAAATTATGAGATAAAGTTGAAATATGAGATTTAAAAAAAAAATATCGAAATTATGAGATAAAGTTGAAATATGAGATTTAAAAAAAATCGTAATTATGAGATCAAATTCAAATTATGAGATAGTCATACTTATAAAATAAAAACAATATAAATGATGAGATTAAAAAATACAATTATGAGAAATATGTCGAAATTATGAGTTAAAAAGTCCTAATTATAAGGAAAAAGTCGTAATTATGAGATTAAAAAAATGTAAATTAGGAAATAAAAACATCAAATGATGAGATAAAGTCGAAATATGAGATTTAAAAAAAAAATCGAAATTATGAGTAAAGTCGAAATATGAGATTTAAAAAAAAAAATCGTAATTATGAGATCCAATTCGAATTATGAGATAGTCATACTTATAAAATAAAAACAATCGAAATTATGAGATTAAAAAATATAATTACGAGAAATATGTCAAAATTATGAGTTAAAAAGTCATAATTATAAGGACAAGAAGGGAGTTTGTTGTGTCTCCCTTAAGGAGTCTGTAAGACAGGGAAACAATCCAAGTTAGAATGTTTTGTATGCCAGTGAAAATACAATTTAAATTGTCCATTACTGGTCCTCAAATTCATCCTTCAGGTCCGATGTGATCCAGATCACAAAGTGTCCACAGGTCTGCCCGCATCATCCAATCATTTGGGGTACTTGGAAGACTGCCAGCATCTTCCAGTTTGTGGAGAAACCAGAGCAACGCTTACTCCAATCAGCAGATGTCCTGTTGTCATCATTCCCAATAGGTGGAGACCTTCACTGAAAGGTCACCAGGCACACGGCTCCACTTCTCCCAAGAGTCTGTCAACAGGCAGGTTCCCCCAAACCCAAGATATTGTCCATTTCCTGGAGAGGCCGGTTAATTAGTTCCATTGTTTAGATTTGGAGAGCAGTGCAACAAGAAAGTTAAGACAAGACAAGCAGGAGAGAGCAGGGAGAGGGAAGGGCAGTGTCCGCCTTCGATGAGAGCCAGTGAGAAGATCCTTGTAGTATGTTTTTCTTCTGTGATATGGGTCTGAAAGAAATGACTATAATATATAATAACAATATAATCTTTGAAAAAAGGGCACATAACTTAAAAATAATAACTTTACATTGAGAGATAAAACTGATGTTGATCTATAGATTTAAGTGTTGAATAAAAATGTAAATCCCCAAGAATTTCATTGCTCAAAAAATAATAATGAATAAAATCAATGTTAACTATTGACCAATTCAATGCTTTTTTTTTTTTTGGATTTCTTTTATTTGTTTTTAATCGTAGTATGTTTTTCTTCTGTGATATGGGTCTGAAATAAATGACTTTAATATATAATAACATACCAGTTTTCTTTGACAAAAAAAGGCACATAACTTAAAAATAATAACTTTACATTGACAGATAAAACTGATCTATAGAATTAAGCGTTGAATAAAAATGTTAAAAAAATACTTATTTTTAACACTTTTATGAGTGGCAACCTTTTGGATCCCCAAGAATTTCATTGCTCAAAAAATAATAATGAATAAAATCAATGTTAATTATTGACATATTTAATGCTCCAATGACTTCATATTAAATATTCCATTTGGACTTTTTTTTTTAGTTAACAAATATTGCATATTTTGTGGAGTTCTGTTTTGTTTTTATAAAATTTGTATTCATTTTTTTTTTGTTTTTTTTTGTTGCTTTTATCGTATGTTTTTTTCTGTGATAGGGATCTGAAATAAATGACTATATTATATAATAATAATATAATCTTTGACAAAAAGGGCACATAAATTAAAAATAATAACTTTACATTGACAGATAAAACTGATCTATAGATTTAAGCGTTGAATAAAAATAAAAATAAAAATACTTATTTTTAACACTTTTATGAGTGGCAACCTTTTGGATCCCCAAGAATTTCATTGCTCAAAAAATAATGAATAAAATCAATGTTAATTATTGACCAATTTAATTTAATGGGGGCAAAATATTGCATATTTTGTGGAGTTCTGTTTTGTTTTTATAAAATTTGTATTCATTTTTTTTTGTTGTTGTTGCTTTTATCGTATGTTTTTTTCTGTGATAGGGATCTGAAATAAATGACTATATTATATATTAATAATATAATCTTTGACAAAAAGGGCACATAAATTAAAAATAATAACTTTACATTGACAGATAAAACTGATCTATAGAATAAGCGTTAAATAAAAATGCTAAAAAAAATACTTATTTTTAACACTTTTATGAGTGGCAACCTTTTGGATCCCCAAGAATTTCATTGCTCAAAAAATAATAATGAATAAAATCAATGTTAATTATTGACATATTTAATGCTCCAATGACTTCATATCAAATATTCCACTTGGACATTCTTGGGGAGCAAAATATTGCATATTTTGTGCAGTTCTGTTTCGTTTTTATAACATTTGTATTCATTTTTTGTTTTGTTTTGTTGCTTTTATCGTATGTTATTTTCTGTGATATGGATCTGAAATAAATGACTATATTATATAATAATATAATCTTTGACAAAAAGGGCACATAACTTAAAAATAATAACTTCACATTGACAGATACAACTGATCTATAAATTTAAGCGTTGAATAAAAATGTTTAAAAAAATACTTATTTTTAACACTTATGAGTGGCAACCTTTTGGATCCCCAAGAATTTCATTGCTCAAAAAATAATGTTAATTATTGACCAATTTAATGCTCCAATGACTTCATATCAAATATTCCACTTGGACATTCTTGGGTGGCAAAATATTGCATATTTTGTGCAGTTTTGTTTCATTTTCATACAATTTCTATACATTTTATTTACATTTTTTTGCTTGTATTTCTTTTATTTGTTTTTAATCGTTGTAGTATGTTTTTCTTCTGTGATATGGGCCTGAAATAAATAACATACCAGTTTGGTTTTTTTTTTAACAAAAAAGGCACATAACTTAAAAATAATAACTTTACATTGACAGATAAAACTGATCTATAGAATTAAGCGTTGAATAAAAATGTTTTAAAAAAATAATATTTTTAACACATTTATGAGTGGCAACCTTTTGGATCCCCAAGAATTTCATTGCTCAAAAAATACTAATGAATAAAATCAATGTTAACTATTGACCAATTCAAAGCTTTTTTTTGTTGTTGTTGTATTTCTTTTATTTGTTTTTAATCGTAGTATGTTTTTCTTCTGTGATGTGGGTCTGAAATAAATGACTTTAATGTATAATAACATACCAGTTTTCTTTGACAAAAAAAGGCACATAACTTAAAAATAATAACTTTACATTGACAGATAAAACTGATCTATAGAATTAAGCGTTGAATAAAAATGTTAAAAAAATACTCATTTTTAACACTTTTATGAGTGGCAACCTTTTGGATCCCCAAGAATTTCATTGCTCAAAAAATAATAATGAATAAAATCAATGTTAATTATTGACATATTTAATGCTCCAATGACTTCATATTAAATATTCCATTTGGCCATTTCTTTTTAGTTAACAAATATTGCATATTTTGTGGAGTTCTGTTTTGTTTTTATAAAATTTGTATTCATTTTTTTTTGTTGTTGTTGCTTTTATCGTATGTTTTTTTCTGTGATAGGGATCTGAAATAAATGACTATATTATATAATAATAATATAATCTTTGACAAAAAGGGCACATTACTTAAAAATAATAACTTTACATTGACAGATAAAACTGATCTATAGATTTAAGCGTTGAATAAAAATAAAAAATAAAAATACTTATTTTTAACACTTTTATGAGTGGCAACCTTTTGGATCCCCAAAAATGTCATTGCTCAAAAAAATAAAAAAAATAAAATCAATGTTAATTATTGACCAATTTAATTTAATGGGGGCAAAATATTGCATATTTTGTGTAGTTCTGTTTGGTCCAGTCCGTGGAACCATTGGCGAGCAATATACTGGACATTGAATATTGTGGAGTGTTTTTTATACAATTTGTATTGATTTTATGTGCATTTTTTGCTTGTATTTCTTTTTTTTTATCGTTGTAGTATGTTTTTTCTTCTGTGATATGGTTCTGAAATAAATGACTGTAATACATATATAATAACAATAATAATAATAATAATAATAATAATAATATTAGACTTAGACAAACTTTATTGATCCACAAGGGAAATTGTTCCTCTCTGTTCCTTCATCAGGCATGTGATTTGACCACAATGAAAAAGACTGAAAAAACTTCCGGGGGTCTGGGGGACGAAGGCCCCCAGCCAGGTCCTGGTGGGGGGAAGCTCCTGGTTTTTCACCAATTTAACATGCTAAAATTAACAAAGACAGCACCATTTGAAGAAAATATTTTAGTGTTTAAAGACATGAAAACATCATTAATAGAACATACATAACCCAATTATAATAATGAATCACTGTATATGGTTCAGTCCCAACAGTATTTAGTCACTAATATTTACATCTTGTGTTCATTTCACATCCACAGGTGTCACATTGATCAGTGATATTATCTACAGTTTATTTACAGTATTACCACATGACTTCAGTTCATGTAAACATTTCATTCTTTTCGCCAAAATAGGATATAAATTTATGAAAATAATTAAACATGTTTAGTATTGTTTACTCATATTTGAAAATAGGAAATAACAATGTGAGGACACTGACATATTGCATGAAACAAGTGTGAAAATATTTACCTTCAAGATTGTTACACCACTGACAATAGTTTCAAGAGACTACATAAGAACTTAATATTACAAAATAGTATTATATGCACATTTATTTCAAATAAATTGTTAACTGGAATCAATAATGCGACTCTTTGAATTTCTGTAATTTCATAATATATTTTCACGTGGCTTTTTATTTTTAGAAAAACCCATTTATATTTCGCTAAGCAATAATTGGTTAATATTTAAAACAAACATGCGTATTTCGCAAGCAAATATTTTTTAGCTTACCTCATTATTAACAACCCTGTCTGCAACTGAAGTGGGTTGTGGGTGGATCTTTCCTCTCCATGTCACTTTCGGTTGACATCCCAAAGTACCAGCTAGTGAAAAGTTTGTTTTCCTTGCTTCAAGTTGTTTCATATGTTTTTGGCGTTTCGCGTGTACTTCCAAAGCCTTGAAACCTCGTGATCCATAGTCAATATTATCATGACACCACATGCACAAAACCTTTCCGGTGTTGTACCGAAATCTGTTACCCATCGGAATTTGTAACTCCAGGGGGCGATGTTCCCATGGCGTTTGTTTGATGGTTAAACGGCAAGCCCAAAGAGGAGAAGAACGCTTGCGTAAATGGCGTAAACTATCCTTATCTATATTGGAAAATGTATGTGTGTGAGAGAGAATCAACAGCTGAAACAATGGACTCATACTATAATGAAATGAAAATGAAATGAAATGAAATGAAAGTCATTGATTTCCAGAATATGTGTAATGTATTAATGCTGAAATTCTGACAACTGACGTTTCAGCATTAAGGATAGTTTACGCCATTTACGCAAGCGTTCTTCTTCTCCTCCTCGGGCTTGCCGTTTAACCATCAAACAAACGCCTCTGTAGAACTTGCACCTGGCTCGCTGACAACAAGCTATCCATACACTTGGGTAAAACAGAATCCATCCTGTTTGGGTCCCACATCAAACTTAAGAAAGTCAATGACTTCACCATAAAAGTAGGTGACAGTGTCATCACCAGGAAAGATGAGGTCACCTACCTAGGTTCCATTCTAGAGGCTAACCTTTCCTGTGATAAAATGGCAACCAAGGTAATCAAAAAGGTCAACCAACGAACGAGATTTCTCTACAGAATTTCCTCTCTGGTCAACAAAAGCACCTTGAGGATTCTGGCGGGAACTCTCGTTCAACCCTTTTTCCATTACGCATGCACCTCCTGGTACCCTAGCACCTCCAAAACCCTCAAATCTAAACTCCAAACATCCCAGAACAAGCTAGTCAGATTACTTCTAGACCTCCACCCCAGATCCCACCTCACTCCTACCCACTTCTTCAAAGTGGGCTGGCTCAAGGTAGAGGACAGAGTTAAACAACTTGCACTGAGCCTAGTCTATAAAATCCGCTACAACTCCCTGATACCGAAGTACATGTCAAACTACTTCCTTAACGTAAATGACCGCCATAACCACAACACCAGGGGGAGCTCCACTAACCACGTTAAACCCAGATTCCCATCTAAGAAAGGTCTTAACTCATTCTCTTTCTATGCCACATCAATGTGGAATGCACTCCCAACAGGTATAAAAGAAAGGGCATCTCTATCCTCCTTCAAAACCGCAATAAAAGTTCACCTCCAGGCAGCTACAACCCTAAACTAACACTCTCCCCGGATTGCTAATAATCAAATGTAAACAAATCAAATGCAGATACTTTTTCTTTTTCTTATGCCTTCTGATCTCTCTCTCTCTCTCTCTCTCTCTCTCTCTCTCTCTCTCTATGTCCACTACTTGCTGTCCATATCCTACCCCCCCCCCCTCCACACCCCTGATTGTAAATAATGTAAATAATTCAATGTGATTATCTTGTGTGATGACTGTATTATGATGATAGTATATATGATAGTATATATCTGTATCATGAATCAATTTAAGTGGACCCCGACTTAAACAAGTTGAAAAACTTATTGGGGTGTTACCATTTAGTGGTCAATTGTACGGAATATGTACTTCACTGTGCAACCTACTAATAAAAGTCTCAATCAATCAATCAATGGGAACATCGCCCCCTGGAGTTACAAATTCCGATGGGTAACAGATTTCGGTACAACACCGGGACGATCGATTTTCCGAATAAAATCACCGAACAAAGTCGTAACTTCCTTCTTCCCAACAGTATCAGTGATTTCCCTTTCCCTCCAGTCCCATCGAAACTTATTTTTGACATGTTTATCAATTTATTTTACTCGTAAAGCGTCCTTTTTCTCGTGAACCGACATTGTTTACATATGGAAAATGGCCGTAGTAACCATTATGAATGATGACGTTATTAACGTCATCATTCATAACAGATGTCCTGATTGGTCACAAGGAACATATCGACCAATCAACAACGGCGTGATATAAACTACGTCTCGAATCTTGATTTAGGGTCGGAAAAAAAAACGGAAAAACGGGAGATAATTTTTTTCCCCCCCAGAGCTTAAAAAAGACGGAATTCCGACTTTAGACGGAAAAATCACATGCCTGTTTCATCTTTGTGCCGGCACGGCATCCCCGGCGCTTGTACCAGTAATGTGCCAGTTTTATTTGACAAAAAAGGGCACATAACTTAAAAATGATAATGTGGGGGCAGGTGCAGTCAGCGCTGCCTGCAGGAGGAAAAGTCCCCGCCGCTGTCCATGGTACTGACGACGAGCGCCAGCGGGCAGGGGTGGGTCATGTGCTGACGGTGAGACACAGCTGGCAGGTGATTAGATTTCACAGGTGGTACGTGTTAATCTAATCATCTGTTGTCTAACAGTAAGCGGTCGGGAGCGGAGCGAGAGAGAGGATTGGGAGTGACGGAAAGGTCACGACATGCCGAAAAAGACTTTGACAAATCTGTTGTAAAACTTTGTTAAACCTGCACGCTTGGCTCTTGTGCCGTGTCTACAGTGGAGCTGCTAGGAAGCCACTTCCACAGATAACTTTACAATGACAGATAAAACTGACGTTGATCCACAGATTTAAGCGTTGAATAAATGTATTTTTTATTTTTTATGTTTTTACGACTGAGACCCTTCCAGGTCGCCGGGACCAAACATAAAGGGAGGCCCTGAAGTTAAAAAAAAATCTGTATATTGTATTGGTTTTGAAAATGAAAAATACCAAAATGGCCGCCGCGTGCTTGGATCATTCACTTTGGAGGCCCCTGGACTGGGGTTGCTTCATAAAGTCCGGAGAAACGTTCTACCTGCCTTCTACGCCAAAGTACATCTGGAAGACGTGGCAGCAGCCTCTCTCCTGCAAGAACTGGTAGAGCAGGCCCAGGTCCATGTGGTTGCCTCGGGGCCCGCGGGGGTCAAACGCGGCCTCCTGGAAGCCCGAGAACTTGCGCAGGGAGTCCACGCTTGGTACGGCGCCCTCGCCACCCTCGCCACTCAGGGACACGTCCTCTCTGTGTCGGATCGCGATCCGCTTCCAGGTCAGAACCTTGACTCTGAGAACACGGTGAGACGTGGTGTCAGTTTGTCTCCGGACGTCCGAAAAGGAGTAGGAGGAAGCAGAGCTGATTTACTCCCACTCCTTTTCTACTTCATAGCAATACATCAATGAAGAAGTCAATACTCATGAGTAAATACCCTAAATTACAGACTATAAGACACTATTTTTTTCCAACGCTTTGAACCCTGCGGCTTATAAGACAGAGCGGCTAATTTATGGATTTTTCTTCGCTGACGGCCATAATAGAAATTATCTTACAAAACTTTAAAAAAGCAAAACAAACATCACAGGGTGTTTTATTGATTGTGCTCTGGCGCCATCTTTTGGACAAATTTGCTTACTGCAGGAGCCTTACGTTTATCAGCAGTGCTTTTTTTTCCCAGTCGTCCAGCCGTCCATAGCGTTTCTACTCATACGGATTCTTCATTCATCACTCCAAGCAACGTGTGTAAGTTTTACAATATAACTAAAACTATTCTTACTGACTAAAGTGTCCCATGTGTGATGTCTGTAGGAGTGTTTTCATGCATGTTTGTACCTGCTGTCGTATAAATCGTCGTTAGCATTAGCTAATATGCTAACAGGTTTACGAGTGTCTGTGTTAGTATTATTAACTTACATTCTTTTTGTATTGTTTCACTTTAACAAATTCCTCAGTAAATTCACCAAAACGTCAGCGTGGAGTTATTGAGTCTGTTTAGCTGATTGGAGAGCTAGCTTGCGCAGCTAGTGGGTCCATGACTTCTGTTTTGTTTGATCAGCTGTTTTACTGCCGCATTGGGAAACAATTAAGGTATGTAAATAAATATTTCTGTGTAAATAAGTCATTTCACAACATATATATCTGCCACTTATAGTCCGGTGCGGCTAATATATGGATTTTTCTTCGCTGGCGACCATAATACAAATAGTTTTTGAAAAAACAAAGCAAAGACACTGAATAGGTGTATTATTGTTTGTGCTATGGCACCATCTTTTGGACGAGTTTGCACATTGCAGGTGCTGCATTGCCCTTCTGTTTATTGAACTTTGAACCGGAAGTAAAAGTGCCGTTCTGTCTTCTCGCCGTCCATAGCGTTTCTACTCATACGGATTCTTCATTCGTCACTCCTAGCAACGTGTGTAAGTTTTACAATATAACTAAAACTATTCTTACTAAAGCGTCCCATGTGTGATGTCTGTAGGAGTGTTTTCATGCATGTTTGTACCTGCTATTGTATAAATCGTCGTTAGCATTAGCGAATATGCTAACAGGTTTACGAGTGTCTGTGTTAGTATTATTAACTTACATTCTTTTTGTATTGTTTCACTTTAACAAATTCCTCAGTAAATTCACCAAAACGTCAGCGTGGAGTTATTGAGTCCGTTTAGCTGATTGGAGAGCTAGCTTGCGCAGCTAGTGGCTCCATGACTTCTGTTTTGTTTGATGAGCCGTTTTACTGCCGCATTGGGAAACAATTAAGGTATGTAAATAAATATTTCTGTGTAAATAAGTCATTTCACAACATATATATTTGCCACTTATAGTCCGGTGCGGCTAATATATGGATTTTTCTTCGCTGGCGACCATAATACAAATAGTTTTTGAAAAAACAAAGCAAAGACACTGAATAGGTGTATTATTGTTTGTGCTACGGCACCATCTTTTGGACGAGTCTGCACACTGCAGGAGCTGCATTGCCCTTCTGTTTATAGAACTTTGAACCGGAAGTAAAAGTGCTGTTCTGTCTTCTCGCCGTCCATAGCGTTTCTACTCTTCTCTTCATTCATCATTCCTAGCAAGGTTTGTAAGTTTTACAATACAACTAAAACAATTCTTACTTACTAAATTGTCCCATGTGTGATGTCTGTAGGAGTGTTTTCATGCATATTTGTACCTGTTATAGTTATGTACTGACGCCGGCTTCATTAGCATTAGCTAATATGCTAACACGTTTAAGAGTGTCGGTGTTAGTATTATTAACATACGAAATTCTTTTTGCATTGTTTCACTTTCACACATTCCTCAGTAAATTCACCAAAACGTCACCGTGGAGTTATTGAGTCTGTTTAGCTGATTGGAGAGCTAGCTTGCGCAGCTAGTGGGTCCATGGCCATGACTTCTGTTTTGTTTGATTAACCGTTTTACTGCCGTGTTACAGACAGCGTTTGGAAACAATTAAGGTACCGTATTTCCTTGAATTGCCCCCGGGAATATAGTATTCGCCTGCCTAGAATTACAGCCGGGTCAAACTCGTTTCGCAAAATAATTAGCGCATGCTTGGCACTTCCGCCGGGTCAAATATGAGTCATTAAATGACTCCCGCCTCCTGGTGGTAGAGGGCGCTAGTGATCCTTCTTGCGACTACCAGTACTGCAGAAGACCGGTGCTGCAGAAGAAGACAACAAGCAGCATGCATGAGCCGCCATCGTTTGCTTGCACTTTTACCATGGAGGATTACATATCTAAAATAAAACAGTTTTCTAAACTGGACTTTCAATCGAAGCAGGAGGTAATAATTAAAGGAATATCTCCAGAGACTTTTAAAACTGAAGAAAGATAAGGAAGACTGCCTTCGATCAGAAGCAGCTGCAGATGGACATCATTTATAAGTAAAGGTAAGACCATAATAACATTTTTTTTTATTAAATGTGCTTTTCATGATAAGGTAAGCGCCGGAGTGAGAAGAGGTTTTAAAATAATTAGCGCATGCTTGCCCATCCCGCATGCTTTTGGTAAGCGCAGGAGTGAGAAGAGGTTTTAAATTAATTAGCGCCCCTGCGGCTATTCAAGGAAATACGGTATGTAAATAAAAATTTCTGTGTAAAATAACTCATTTCACAACGTATATATCTGCCACTTATAGTCTGTAGTGGGTGTGGCTCATATACTCTATAGTGGGGAAAAGACTTTGTAGTGAGGTGATGAAGGTTTGAAGAGGAGTTACCTGGACCAGAAGTCCTCGCAGGCCGACTGTGCTCCTTCCACACAAACAATCCCGGGCTTCCCTGGCATGCTGAACCCGGTCAGGCCGAGCTCCTTGGCCCACTCCAGGATGTTCTTCCTCTTGGTGCTGTTGTAGATGTGGTGGCTGTAGATCCACAGTCGACTGAAGGCCTCCCGCGGCGGGCTGGCGTGGCTATCGGGAGGCGCCGGCGAGGCCGTCTCGCTCAGGAAGGCCTGCAGGTTGTCTCTCAGCCAGTCGGCCGCCGACAGCACGCAGACTTCACCCAGGCAGACCTCCGTCAGGTACCCCCTCAGTCCGGCTTGCAGCCGAGTCTGCTGGGCTCGGCCCAGTCCAGGAGACCTGAGGCAAGTACACGGTGTCACCTGGGATCACAACATCGCACACCTGCTCTTTTAATTCAACACATCTCTGCAAGGCATCGAACACGAACACAATTACTACTGCAGTACACAATGTGTATTTTTTGATTCATCACATGAGTCTATTTGTTATTTTTGACAGCCCTAATTATAATACATACAATAAATAAACTATCATGTTTATTTATATATAATTGGCAAGACATCTTATTCTGTAAATAACTTACAATAACTTACAAAAATAGTAAATTATCTGCCTATATATGTTATTATTGTGATAATTTTTGTGATTAATCACATAATAACTGGTTATTTTTGACAGCCCTAATTATAATACATACAATAAATAAACTATAATGTTTATTGCTATATATTTGGAAACATATTATTCTGAAAAATGATTTACTAGAATAAAAAAAAAATATTAAATCAATATACCCATATACGTGATTAATGCGATATTTTTTGTGATTAATCACATGAGTCAACTCGTTATTTTCGACAGCCCTAAATATAATACATAAAATAAATAAACTATTATGTTTATTGCTGTATAATTGGCAATATATCTTATTCTGTAAATAACTTACAAAAATAGTAATTAATCTGCCTATATATGTGATTATCGCGATAATTTTTGTGATTAATCACATGAGTTAACTCTTTATTTTTGACAGCCCTAAATAAAGTACATACAACAAATATATTGTAATATTTATTGTTGTTTATTTGGCAATACATGTAATTCTGTAAATAACTTACAATACCATACAAAAATAGTAATTAATCTGCCTATATATGTGATTATTGTGATCATTATTGTGATTAATCACATAAGTTAACTGGTTATTTTTGACATCCCTGAAATATAACAAATACAACAAATATATGACAATATTTATTGTTGTATATTTGGAAACATGTTATTCTGTAAATGATTTACAATAATAATAAAAGTAATTAAATCAATATGCCTAAATACGTGATTAATGCGATTTTTTTTGTGATTAATCATGAGTCAACTTGTTGCTTTTGACAGCCCTAATTATGATACATGCAATACATTTGCTGCAATATTTATTGTTATATATTTGGAAAGATAAATTATGTAAATGATTTACAATAATAACTTTTTTAAAATTAAATCAATATGCCTAAATATGTGATTAATGCAATACTTTTTTGCGATTAATCACATGAGTCAACTCGTTATTTTTGACAGCCCTAATTAAAATACATACAATAAAAAAAACCTATAATGTTTATTGCTACATAATTGGCAATACATCTTATTCTGTAAATAACTTACAATAACTTACAAAAATAGTAAATTATCTGCCTATATATGTTATTATTGTGATAATTTTTGTGATTAATCACATAATAACTGGTTATTTTTGACAGCTCTAATTATAATACATACAATAAATAAACTATAATGTTTATTGCTATATATTTGGAAACATATTATTCTGAAAATGATTTACAAGAATAAAAAAAAAACAATTAAATCAATATACCCATATACGTAATTAATGCGATATTTTTTGTGATTAATCACATGAGTCAACTCGTTATTTTCGACAGCCCTAAATATAATACATAAAATAAATAAACTATTATGTTTATTGCTGTATAATTGGCAATATATCTTATTCTGTAAATAACTTACAAAAATAGTAATTAATCTGCCTATATATGTGATTATCGTGATAATTTTTGTGATTAATCACATGAGTTAACTCTTTATTTTTGACAGCCTTAAATAAAGTACATACAACAAATATATTGTAATATTTATTGTTGTTTATTTGGCAATACATGTAATTCTGTAAATAACTTACAATACCATACAAAAATAGTAATTAATCTGTCTATAAATGTGATTATTGTGATCATTATTGTGATTAATCACATAAGTTAACTGGTTATTTTTGACATCCCTGAAATATAACAAATACAACAAATATATGACAATATTTATTATTGTATATTTGGAAACATATTATTCTGTAAATGAGTTACAATAATAATAATAATAATAATAATAAAAGTAATTAAATCAATATGCCTAAATACGTGATTAATGCGATTTTTTTTTCAGATTAATCACGAGTCAACTTGTTATTTTTGACAGCCCTAGTTCTGATACATGCAATACATTTGCTACAATATTTATTGTTATATATTTGGAAAGATAAATTATGTAAATGATTTACAATAATAACTTTTTTTTAATTAAATCAATATGCCTAAATATGTGACTCATGCAATACTTTTTTGTGATTAATCACATGAGTCAACTCGTTATTTTTGACAGCCCTAATTAAAAAACATACAATAAAAAAAACTATAATGTTTATTGCTACATAATTGGCAATACATCTTATTCTGTAAATAACTTACAAAAATAGTAATTAATCTGCCTATATATGTGGTTATTGTGATCTTTTTTGTGATTAATCAAATAGGTTAACTTGTTATTTTTGACAGCCCTAAATATAATACATACAACAAATATATTGTAATATTTATTGTTGTATATTTGGCAATATAACTTATTCTGTAAATAATTTACAATAACTTTAAATAAAATAAATAAATTAATATGCCTATATAAGTGATCAATGCGATAATATTTTGTGATTAATCACATGAGTCAACTCGTTATTTTTGACAGCCCTTATTATAATACATGCAATAAATTTGCTACAATATTTATTTGTCAATATATCGTATTCTGTAAATAACTTACAATAATTTAAAAACAAAAGTAACTAAAATGATTGTAAAAATATATTTGTTGTATTGTACATTTACAGTCAACATTATTATGCTCCAAACAACTTTTTTTTTCTACATTTCTGAAAGTCAAAGCTACATTTTGTACTTGGCTTAATGGTTTAAAATCATCAATTAAATCTTGGAAAATGATTAAAAGTACAAAAGCCCTTCAATTCATATCTTTATTTAAAAAAATGTAAAGTGATTTAGTTAGCCCTTGTTTGTCTTTTTGAATTTTGTATTTTATCATATTGTTTATTATTATTATTTGAACATTCTATTTGTATTTTATTTTATTTTATTTCCATGACATGTTTTTTTTTTTATGTCATAATTTGGTCACCTGTTGAGTAAATTGTTGACTATGTTGAAAGTGCCTTGACTTTTAGGTACATTGTGGATATATGTTTGTTGTTCAATTAAACAAATAATAATAATAAAATAAAACATATTGTACATTCACATCCAGAATACATTTTTTCCAATAAAACCAAAACTGTCCATTGACTTGAAAAATGACTCACGTGACAGTGATCTCCGGGATCACACAGGGATATTGTGGCGGGAAAGTACAGGACATGTGGAAATCCACCTGGGACGAGTGGAAACAGGACATCACAACGTAGGTTATTGACATATTATATTCCACTATGCTTACGAGTAGAAACGAGTAGAAACATGACATCACAACTTAGGGTATTGACATATTATATTCCACTTTGCTTACGAGTAGAAACGAGTGGAAACATGACATCACAACTTAGGTTATTGACATATTACATTCCACTTTGCTTACGAGTGGAAATGAGTGGAAACATGACATCACAACTTTGGTTATTGACATGTTATATTCCACTTTGCTTAAGAGTGGACACATGACATCATAACTAACGTTATTGACATATTATATTCCACTTTGCTTATGAGTGGAAACATGACATCAAAACTTAGGTTATTGACATATTATATTCCACTTTGTTTACGAGTGGAAACGAGTGGAAACATGACATCACAATTTAGGTTATTGACATATTATATTCCACTTTGTTTACGAGTGGAAACAAGTGGAAACATGACATCACAATTTAGGTTATTGACATATTATAATCCACTTTTCTTAGGAGTGGAAACATGACATCACAACTTAGATTATTGACATATTATATTCCACTTTGCTTACAAGTGGAAACATGACATCACAACTTAGATAATTGACATATTATATTCCACTTTGCTTACGAGTGGAAACATGACATCACAACTTGGATTATTGACATATTATATTCCACTTAGTTTACGAGTGGAAACATGACATCACAACTTAGGTTATTGACATATTATATTCCACTTTGCTTATGAGTGGAAACATGACATCACAACTTAGGTTATTGACATATTATATTCCACTTTGCTTACGAGTGGAAACATGACATCACAACTTGGTTATTGACATGTTATATTCCACTTTGCTTACGAGTGGAAACATGACATCACAACTTAGGTTATTGACATATTATATTCCACTTTGCTTACGAGTGGAAACATGACATCACAACTTGTTTATTGACATGTTATATTCCACTTTGCTTACGTGTGGAAACATGACATCACAACTTGGTTATTGACATATTATATTCCACTTTGCTTACGAGTGGAAACATGACATCACAACTTACGTTATTGACATATTATATTCCTCTTTGCTTACGAGTGGAAACATGACATCACGGCTTGGTTATTGACATATTATATTCCACTTTGCTTACGAGTGGAAACATGACATCACCACTTAGGTTATTGACATATTATATTCCTCTTTGCTTACGAGTGGAAACATGACATCCCAACTTGGTTATTGACATATTATATTCCACTTAGCTTACGAGTGGACACATGACATCACGACTTGGTTATTGACATATTATATTTCACTTTGCTTACGAGTGGAAACATGACATCACAACTTAGGTTATTGACATATTATATTCCACTTAGCTTACGAGTGGAAACATGACATCACGACTTGGTTATTGACATATTATATTCCACTTTGCTTACGAGTGGAAACATGACATCACCACTTAGGTTATTGACATATTATATTCCTCTTTGCTTACGAGTGGAAACATGACATCCCAACTTGGTTATTGACATATTATATTCCACTTAGCTTACGAGTGGACACATGACATCACGACTTGGTTATTGACATATTATATTTCACTTTGCTTACGAGTGGAAACATGACATCACAACTTAGGTTATTGACATATTATATTCCTCTTTGCTTACGAGTGGAAACATGACATCACGACTTGGTTATTGACATATTATATTCCACTTTGCTTACGAGTGGAAACATGACATCACCACTTAGGTTATTGACATATTATATTCCTCTTTGCTTACGAGTGGAAACATGACATCCCAACTTGGTTATTGACATATTATATTCCACTTAGCTTACGAGTGGACACATGACATCACGACTTGGTTATTGACATATTATATTTCACTTTGCTTACGAGTGGAAACATGACATCACAACTTAGGTTATTGACATATTATATTCCACTTAGCTTACGAGTGGAAACATGACATCACGACTTGGTTATTGACATATTATATTCCACTTTGCTTACGAGTGGAAACATGACACCACAACTTAGATTATTGACATATTATATTCCACTTTGCTTACGAGTGGAAACATGACATCACAATTTAGGTTATTGACATATTATATTCCACTTTGCTTACGAGTGGAAACGAGTGGAAATATGACATCACAACTTAAGTTAATGACATATTATATTCCACTTTGCTTACGAGTGGAAACATGACATCACAACTTGGTGATTGACATATTATATTCCACTTTGCTTACGAGTGGAAACGAGTGGAAATATGACATCAAAACTTAGGTTATGGACGTATTATATTCCACTTTGCTTACGAGTGGAAACATGACATCACAACTTGGTTATTGACATGTAATATTCCACTTACGAGTGGACACATGACATCATAACTTAGGTTATTAACATATTATATTCCACTTAGCTAACGAGTGGAAACATGACATCACACCTTGGTTATTGACATGTTATATTCCCATGTTCGAAATAAACTCAAACTCAAACTTTGCTTACGAGTGGAAACATGACATCACAACTTAGGTTATTGACATATTATATTCCACTTTGCTTACGAGTGGAAACATGACATCACAACTTAGGTTATTGACATATTATATTCCACTTTGCTTACGAGTGGAAACATGACATCACAACTTAGGTTATTGACATATTATATTCCACTTTGCTTACGAGTGGAAACATGACATCACAACTTAGGTTATTGACATGTTATATTCCACTTTGCTTACGAGTGGAAACATGACATCACAACTTAGGTTATTGACATATTATATTCCACTTTGCTTAGGAGTGGAAACATGACATCACAACTTAGGTTATTGACATATTATATTCCACTTTGCTTACGAGTGGAAACATGACATCCCAACTTGGTTATTGACATATTGTATTCCACTTAGCTTACGAGTGGACACATGACATCACGACTTGGTTATTGACATATTATATTTCACTTTGCTTACGAGTGGAAACATGACATCACAACTTAGGTTATTGACATATTATATTCCACTTAGCTTACGAGTGGAAACATGACATCACGACTTGGTTATTGACATATTATATTCCACTTTGCTTACGAGTGGAAACATGACATCACCACTTAGGTTATTGACATATTATATTCCTCTTTGCTTACGAGTGGAAACATGACATCCCAACTTGGTTATTGACATATTATATTCCACTTGGCTTACGAGTGGACACATGACATCACGACTTGGTTATTGACATATTATATTTCACTTTGCTTACGAGTGGAAACATGACATCACAACTTAGGTTATTGACATATTATATTCCTCTTTGCTTACGAGTGGAAACATGACATCACGACTTGGTTATTGACATATTATATTCCACTTTGCTTACGAGTGGAAACATGACATCACCACTTAGGTTATTGACATATTATATTCCTCTTTGCTTACGAGTGGAAACATGACATCCCAACTTGGTTATTGACATATTATATTCCACTTAGCTTACGAGTGGACACATGACATCATGACTTGGTTATTGACATATTATATTTCACTTTGCTTACGAGTGGAAACATGACATCACAACTTAGGTTATTGACATATTATATTCCACTTAGCTTACGAATGGAAACATGACATCACGACTTGGTTATTGACATATTATATTCCACTTTGCTTACGAGTGGAAACATGACATCACGACTTGGTTATTGACATATTATATTTCACTTTGCTTACGAGTGGAAACATGACATCACAACTTAGATTATTGACATATTATATTCCACTTTGCTTATGAGTGGAAACATGACATCACAACTTAGGTTATTGACATATTATATTCCACTTTGCTTACGAGTGGAAACATGACACCACAACTTAGATTATTGACATATTATATTCCACTTTGCTTACGAGTGGAAACATGACATCACAATTTAGGTTATTGACATATTATATTCCACTTTGCTTACGAGTGGAAACGAGTGGAAATATGACATCACAACTTAAGTTAATGACATATTATATTCCACTTTGCTTACGAGTGGAAACATGACATCACAACTTGGTGATTGACATATTATATTCCACTTTGCTTACGAGTGGAAACGAGTGGAAATATGACATCAAAACTTAGGTTATGGACATATTATATTCCACTTTGCTTACGAGTGGAAACATGACATCACAACTTGGTTATTGACATGTTATATTCCACTTTGCTTACGAGTGGAAACATGACATCACAACTTAGGTTATTGACATATTATATTCCACTTTGCTTACGAGTGGAAACATGACATCACAACTTAGGTTATTGACATATTATATTCCACTTTGCTTACGAGTGGAAACATGACATCACAACTTAGGTTATTGACATATTATATTCCACTTTGCTTACGAGTGGAAACATGACATCACAACTTAGGTTATTGACATATTATATTCCACTTTGCTTACGAGTGGAAACATGACATCACAACTTAGGTTATTGACATATTATATTCCACTTTGCTTACGAGTGGAAACATGACATCACAACTTAGGTTATTGACATGTTATATTCCACTTTGCTTACGAGTGGAAACATGACATCACAACTTAGGTTATTGACATATTATATTCCACTTTGCTTAGGAGTGGAAACATGACATCACAACTTAGGTTATTGACATATTATATTCCACTTTGCTTACGAGTGGAAACATGACATCACAACTTAGGTTATTGACATATTATATTCCACTTTGCTTACGAGTGGAAACATGACATCACAACTTGGTTATTGACATATTATATTCCACTTTGCTTACGAGTGGACACATGACATCAGAACTTACGTTATTGACATATTATTTTCCACTTTTCTTGCGAGTGGAAATATGACATCACAACTTAGGTTATTAACATATTATATTCCACTTTGCTTACGAGTGGAAACATGACATCACAACTTAGGTTATTGACATATTATATTCCACTTTGCTTACAAGTGGAAACATGATTCACAACTTAGGTTGTTGACATATTATATTCCACTTTGCTTACGAGTGGAAACATGACATCACAACTTAGGTTATTGACATATTATATTCCACTTTGCTTACGAGTGGAAACATGATTCACAACTTAGGTTATTGACATATTATATTCCACTTTGCTTACGAGTGGAAACATGACATCACAACTTAGGTTATTGACATATTATATTCCACTTTGCTTACAAGTGAAAACATGATTCACAACTTAGGTTATTGACATATTATATTCCACTTTGCTTACAAGTGGAAACATGATTCACAACTTAGGTTATTGACATATTATATTCCACTTTGCTTACGAGTGTAAACATGACATCACAACTTAGGTTATTGACATATTATATTCCACTTTGCTTACAAGTGGAAACATGATTCACAACTTAGGTTATTGACATATTATATTCCACTTTGCTTACAAGTGGAAACATGATTCACAACTTAGATTATTGACATATTATATTCCACTTTGCTTACGAGTGGAAACATGACATCACAACTTAGGTTATTGATATATTATATTCCACTTTGCTTACGAGTGGAAACATGACATCACAACTTACGTTATTGACATATTATATTCCACTCTGTTTACGAGTGGAAACATGACATCACAACTTGGTTATTGACATATTATATTCCACTTTGCTTACGAGTGGAAACATGACATCACAACTTGGTTATTGACATGTTATATTCCACTTTGCTTACATCCTGCAGCCTCTGCCTGATGACGAACTGTGCTCTGCAGGAAGGAGGTGGCGAGGATCCGTCCACGTAGTCGCGGAGCTCGGCCAAGGCCAGCTGGTCCAGCACCTCCAGTTCGTCCCGCGTGGGGAACATACTGCCGAGAAGTTCCAGCTCTGCGAGCTGGGCTGCAGCCCACTCTTGGAATGACATGCTAACTACAGCTAATAAGAACAACACGCGTGCTTTTAAACATAACAACTGTTCTATGTGCGCGTCATCGTGTTTAAATGAGTGACACGTGATGTCCGCGTAAAGTGGCGTGGACAAGCGGCGTACTCTCAACGGAGTTTAGCATGCTAGCAGCTGTGTTGCCACCCGGAACCTTTTGAGCCACGCACAGGAAGTAAAAAGGGTTTACAGTTATAAATCAAATCTTGGAGAATGATTAAGAATACAAAAGCTCTTAAATTGATATCTTTGTTAACATGTTTTAAAGTGATTTAGGCAGCCCTTTTTTGTATTTTTATTCATGTATGTATTATTATTATTATTTTAAATTATTATTAATATGTAATACTCTATCTGTATTTGCTGTTGTTTTCTTTCCTTGTTGTTGAAAGTGCCTTGACTGTTGAGTTAATTATAAATGTATGTTTGTTGTTCAATTAAAAAAAAAACATGTTTTCAAAGAGCCGTTCTAAAAAGTGCCTCGTTATGATTGATTATTTTTTTCTCAAGGAACAATCCTAGTATCTAAACGGAATTTTAAAGCATGCCAGCAGCTGTGTTGCCACCCGGAACCTTTTGAGCGACGCACAGGAAGTAAAAATGCGATGAATATTTCGTTGTTTTCAAGGAGCTGTTCTAAAAACTGCCTCGTTATGATAGATTGTTTTTTTTCTCAAGGAACAACCACTAGTATCAAATATAAATCAGAATAATCGAATTTACACAAATATTACACAATTATTCTGAATTATTGGCTCTAATTATTATTTATTTATTTATTTTTACGTTTTTTTTTAATGTTTTTTTTTTAAAATAAATCTTTATTTATAAATTTCAACATTTACAAACAGTTGAAAATAATAATCAAAGTAAGTACAAAAACAGTATAAAAACTAGAGATGTCCGATAAAATAATAAAGCTTTAAAATGTAATATCGGAAATGATCGGTATCGTTTTTTTATGATCTGTATCGTTTTTATTTTTTATTTTATTTTTTTATTAAATCAACATAAAAAACACAAGATCCACTTACAATTAATGCACCAACCCAAAAAACCTCCCTCCCACATTTACACTCATTCACACAAAAGGGTTGTTTCTTTCTGTTATTAATATTCTGCTTCCTACATTATATATCAATATATATCAATACAGTCTGCAAGGGATACAGTCTGTGCTTCCTACATTATATATCAATATATATCAATACAGTCTGCAAGGGATACAGTCTGTGCTTCCTACATTATATATCAATATATATCAATACAGTCTGCAAGGGATACAGTCTGTGCTTCCTACATTATATATCAATATATATCAATACAGTCTGTAAGGGATACAGTCTGTGCTTCCTACATTATATATCAATATATATCAATACAGTCTGTAAGGGATACAGTCCGTAAGCACACATGATTGTGCGTGCTGCTGCTCCATTAATAGTACTAACCTTTAACA
>NC_084740.1:44225930-44238430 GCF_033978785.1 Entelurus aequoreus
TCTTTTAGTGTGGATGTGCATGAAGTGTGCCCACAGGGTGAGACTCTTTTAGTGTGGATGTGCATGAAGTGTGCCCACAGGGTGAGACTCTTTTAGTGTGGATGTGCATGAAGTGTGCCCACAGGGTGAGACACTTTTAGTGTGGGTGTGCATGAAGTGTGCCCACAGGGTGAGACTCTTTTAGTGTGGATGTGCATGAAGTGTGCCCACAGGGTGAGTCTCTTTTAGTGTGGATGTGCATGAAGTGTGCCCACAGGGTGAGACTCTTTTAGTGTGGATGTGCATGAAGTGTGCCCACAGGGTGAGACTCTTTTAGTGTGGATGTGCATGAAGTGTGCCCACAGGGTGAGACACTTTTAGTGTGGGTGTGCATGAAGTGTGCCCACAGGGTGAGACTCTTTTAGTGTGGATGTGCATGAAGTGTGCCCACAGGGTGAGACTCTTTTAGTGTGGGTGTGCATAAAGTGTGCCCACAGGGTGAGTCTCTTTTAGTGTGGGTGTGCATGAAGTGTGCCCACAGGGTGAGACTCTTTTAGTGTGGATGTGCATGAAGTGTGCCCACAGGGTGAGTCTTTTAGTGTGGGTGTGCATGAAGTGTGCCCACAGGGTGAGACTCTTTTAGTGTGGGTGTGCATGAAGTGTGCCCACAGGGTGAGACTCTTTTAGTGTGGGTGTGCATGAAGTGTGCCCACAGGGTGAGACTCTTTTAGTGTGGGTGTGCATGAAGTGTGCCCACACGGTGAGACTCTTTTAGTGTGGGTGTGCATGAAGTGTGCCCACAGGGTGAGACTCTTTTAGTGTGGATGTGCATGAAGTGTGCCCACAGGGTGAGACTCTTTTAGTGTGGGTGTGCATGAAGTGTGCCCACAGGGTGAGACTCTTTTAGTGTGGATGTGCATGAAGTGTGCCCACAGGGTGAGACTCTTTTAGTGTGGATGTGCATGAAGTGTGCCCACAGGGTGAGACACTTTTAGTGTGGGTGTGCATGAAGTGTGCCCACAGGGTGAGACTCTTTTAGTGTGGGTGTGCATGAAGTGTGTCCACAGGGTGAGACTCTTTTAGTGTGGATGTGCATGAAGTGTGCCCACAGGGTGAGACTCTTTTAGTGTGGATGTGCATGAAGTGTGCCCACAGGGTGAGACTCTTTTAGTGTGGGTGTGCATGAAGTGTTCCCACAGGGTGAGACTCTTTTAGTGTGGGTGTGCATGAAGTGTTCCCACAGGGTGAGACTCTTTTAGTGTGGATGTGCATGAAGTGTGCCCACAGGGTGAGACTCTTTTAGTGTGGGTGTGCATGAAGTGTGCCCACAGGGTGAGACTCTTTTAGTGTGGGTGTGCATGAAGTGTGCCCACAGGGTGAGACTCTTTTAGTGTGGGTGTGCATGAAGTGTGCCCACAGGGTGAGACTCTTTTAGTGTGGGTGTGCATGAAGTGTGCCCACAGGGTGAGACTCTTTTAGTGTGGGTGTGCATGAAGTGTGCCCACAGGGTGAGGCTCTTTTAGTGTGGGTGTGCATGAAGTGTGCCCACAGGGTGAGACTCTTCTAGTGTGGGTGTGCATGAAGTGTGCCCACAGGGTGAGACTCTTTTAGTGTGGGTGTGCATGAAGTGTGCCCACAGGGTGAGACTCTTTTAGTGTGAGTGTGCATGAAGTGTGCCCACAGGGTGAGACTCTTTTAGTGTGGGTGTGCATGAAGTGTGCCCACAGGGTGAGACTCTTTTAGTGTGGGTGTGCATGAAGTGTGCCCACAAGGTGAGACTCTTTTAGTGTGGATGTGCATGAAGTGTGCCCACAGGGTGAGACTCTTTTAGTGTGGGTGTGCATGAAGTGTGCCCACAGGGTGAGACTCTTTTAGCGTGGGTGTGCATGAAGTGTGCCCACAAGGTGAGTCTCGTGAATATCCAAACGTTCACACATATAAGATTTTACACCAAAAATCATCTATTTATTATTATTATTATTATTGTTGTTGTGTGAATGTCCACACATTCACACATATAAGATTCTACACCAAAAATACTCTATTTATTATTATTATTATTAATATTCTTGTGTAAATGTCCAAACATTTACACAAATAAGATTCTACACTAAACATATATTTAGTATTATTATGAATTAATTAATTTATTATTATTATTATTATTATTATTATTATTATTATTATTATTATTATTTGTGTGAATGTCCACACATTCACACATATAAGATTCTACACCAAAAATACTCTATTTATTATTATTATTATTATTATTATTATTAATATTCTTGTGTAAATGTCCAAACATTCACACAAATAAGATTCTACACCAAAAATAATCTATTTATTATTATTATTAGTATTGTATACGATTCTACACTAAACATATATTTATTATTATTATTATTATTATTATTATTATTATTATTATTATTGTGTGAATGTCCAAGCATTCACACAAATAAGATTCCACACCAAAAAACATCTATTTATTATCATTGTTATTATTATTATTATTATTATTATTATTGTGTGAATGTCCAAACAGTCACACAAATACGATTCTACACCAAAAATTATGTATTTATTATTACCGTATTATTATTATTATTATTATTATTATTGTATAAGATTCTACACTAAACATATATTTATTATTGTTATTATTATTATTATTATTGTGTGAATGTCCAATCATTCACACAAACAACATTCTACAGCATAAAACATCTATTTATTATTATTATTATTATTACTATTATTATGTGACTGTCCACACATTCACACTTATAAGATTCTACACCAAAAATAATCTATTTATTATTATTATTATTAGTATTGTATACGATTGTACACTAAACATATATTTATTATTATTATTATTGTGTGAATGTCCAAACATTCACACAAAAAACATTATACAGCAAAAAACGTCTATTTATTATTATTATTATTATTATTATTATTATTATTATTATTATTGTGTGAATGTCCAAACATTCACACAAAAAGCATTATACAGCAAAAAAACGTCTATTTATTATTATTATTATTATTATTATTATTATTATTGTGTGAATGTCCAAACATTCACACAGATAAGATTCTACACCAAAAACATCTATTATTATTATTATTATTATTGTGTGAATGTCCAAACAGTCACACACATAAGATTCTACACCAAAATACATATTTTTATTATAATATTAATAATAATAATTATTGTGTGAATGTCCAAACATTTACACAATTAAGACTATACACCAAAAAAGAATTATATTTATTATTATTATCTGTGTGATTGTCCAAACATTCACACGGATAAGATTCTACACCAAAAAACACCTATTTATTATTATTATTATTATTATTATTATTACTATCTTATACACATATAAGAAAAAACAAGCTATGTATTCAACCCAGCAGACAACATTTTAGCTTAATGTAGTCACATTGTGTGAAATGTCACTGGCGCCCTTTAAAAGTATATTTTACAAGCTTTTTACGAATTTTTTTAGAAGCGCAGACGACATTTTTATTGAAGATATTGGAGTGAGAACACATGTCACGAGCGCCCTTTAAAAGCATATTTTACAAGCTTTTTGTGAAATATACCGTAAGTTGGTAAATATATCAGAATATAAAGATACGTATTCAAAAGACATCCTTTTGGCGTGTAACACGTCATTGGAGGCTCTTTAAAAGCACATTTTACACGCTCTTTGGTCAATCTAAGCGAGTAGAAATATCGGAATATTCAAATAACTTATTTGACCCTGCAGACAATTTCGTATGTTTTTGGTGAACGTCGCCTCAGCGTGTGTTTGAGAAGCAATGTTCTTTTCTCCAAGGGTTGTGGGCGGAGCTCGGAGAAGCAACACGCCATCAAGCATTATGAAAGCCCTCGCTCGGATCCCCACTGCCTGGTCATCAGCCTGGACAGCTGGAGTGTTTGGTGAGTCGCCGAACCAAACTCCTATGGTGGTCCTTTAAACCTGCGCTTGCCGTCCCCCTCAGGTGCTACGAGTGCGACGAAGAGGTCCAGTACTCCAGGACCAGTCAGCTGGCTCAGCTGGTCACCAGCATCAAAAAGAAATCTCACCTGGAGCCCAGAGAGAACGCACAGAAAGGTATGGTCTAGTTCGGGGGTCGGCAACCCGCGGCTCTAGAGCCGCATGCGGCTCTTTAGCGCCGCCCTAGTGGCTCTCTGGAGATTTTTCAAAAATGTATGAAGAATGGAAAAAGATGAGGGGAAAAAAATCTATTTTTTTGTTTTAGTATAGTTTCTGTAGGAGGACAAACATGACACAAACCTCCCTAATTGTTATAAAGCGCACTGTTTATATTAAACATGCTTCACCGATTCGAGTATTTGGCGAGCGCCGTTTTGTCCTACTAATTTTGGCGGTCCTTGAACTCACCGTATAGTTTGTTTACATGTATAACTTTCTCCGACTTTCTCGGACGTGTTTTATGCCACTTCTTTTTCTGTCTCATTTTGTCCACCACACTTTTAACGTTGTGCATGAGTGCACAAAGGTGAGTTTTGTTGATGTTATTGACTTGTGTGGAGTGCTAATCAGACATATTTGGTCACTGCATGACTGCAAGCTAATCGATGCTAACATGCTATTTAGGCTAGCTATATGTACATATTGCATCATTATGCCTCATTTGTAGCTATATTTGAGGTCATTTAGTTTCCTTTAAGTCCTCTTAATTCAATGTATATCTCATGACACACTATCTGTATGTAATATGGCTTTTAATTTTTTGCGGCTCCAGACAGATTTGTTTTTGTATTTTTGGTCCAATATGGCTCTTTCAACATTTTGGGTTGCCGACCCCTGGTCTAGTTACAAAATTATTTACATATTTTCCTACCAAATATTGGTATCGGTAATTAAGAGTTGGACAATATTGGAATATCGGATATCGGCAAAAAGCCATTATCGGACATCCCTAATAAAAACAGTACAAAACAGCGCCAAGGGGTAAATTCAACTAAAATAGAGTACAAAAAAAAATATATATATATATATATATATATATATAATATAAACAAAGTGCAAAGCCATAGGCTCACTCAATCTCAGTAAATAACTTGAATTTGGAACACAGCATCATCGTTTTCACAGCTTTTTGGTTGTTAGAGGTAGAGAGTGTTTTAATGTAGAGTTCTAAATCTTATTGGCTCTAATTATTGGCCCTAATTTTATTTGTGTTGTGTTTCCGTTGTAAACATCCCAAAAGCAGTGTTAATTTGTGTCTTTATTACACTAAATGTATTGCATTTAAATATTGTGAAAGGATTTTTTTTTTTACATCAAATAATGCTGACAATTTCGTAACATTTAAATGTGGTTTAATTTCATAGTTTTACGTGATTTACTGGACGTGGTTTTTGAGTTTTTAATCAACGAATATTCCTGCAGTAAACTTACTTTACACTGAATTTTACAACTGAATTTTTCGATGAAATCATGATTGAATGAAATGACCATTATTTTGAAATTTGTCGGCATCATTTTCTCAGTTACAAAGACACAAATGAACCTCCGTATCGGTGCCAAGTTTTCATGCTTTAGTTTGAATATTCCCTCTCCTAAAAAAAATAAATAATTTTAACAATATAAAATACACACAAGTGAGAAAAAAAATGCATTAATGGATTAAAAAAGTATAAATACAATGACAATAAAAATTAGGACATATTTAAAAAAAACGCTTGAACTACAGGTTTCCAAAGTGCGGCTTGGGGGCCACTTGCTCATTTTAAAATTTTGTAAATCCATGCATTTTCTACTGCTTGTCCCTCTCGGGGTCGCTGGAGCCTATACCCATATGTATATATATTTATTATTATTATTATTATTATTATTGTGTGAATGTCCAAGCATTCACACAAATAAGATTCTACACCAAAAAACATCTATTTATTATTATTATTATTATTATTATTATTGTGTGAATGTCCAAACAGTCACACAAATAAGATTCTACACCAAAAATCATCTATTTAAAACATACAAGTACAGTTGAACCTCCATTCACAAACTCAACTGGTTCTTGAATAGGGTTTGTAAATCCAAATGTTTGTATAGTGAAGCGAATGCATCAATGCAGGGTCTTCAAAAGTATATTTTTGTGAAATCTGAGATTCTAAAATGATCGGAATGTAAAGATAAACTTTGTATTCAAAATAGCAGACAATATTGTGGTTTGGTATATTTGAACTACATCACATTGAAGGCTCTTTGAAAGTATATTTGACAAGCTGCAGCGTTGTAGCTTGATATATTTAAGTTACATAAAATCAGGGCCGGCCCGTGGCATAGGCCGTATAGGCAAATGCTAAGGGCACCGTCCATCAGGGGGCGCCACACCAGTGCCACAAATGTTGTAGGGGAAAAAAAAAAAAAAAAATTGGTACTATTATTTTTAAATACATAAAATAATCCCACGTTAATTAAAATGCAAAGTAAAGCCTATTTAATAGAAATATTATTTGTTACAACATTACGCCCCCCCGCCCCCGGCACGGTGCGCCCCCTCCCTTCCCGTATCATGACTCTTTTTGGACGTCACCAGATCAAAAAATCAACACAAGATGTCAAAACGGCCAAAACTGTCAGGTGCCCAGGGGAGAAAAGAAGAGGAGAAACGAGAAAAAGACAGAGGTAGCAGGTAGCTAACGTTAGCCTACATGAAATTATTTGTCTGTTACAGAATGTGATAGTAACCTGGCTTTTTAGCATTAAGCTAATGTTACATGATTCGGCAATTGCTAATCAATAAATAGCTAGTTCTGTTTTAACGTCGGGTTAATATTGTGGAGGGGGCTAAATTGTTATGGAAAATAATAATGTAACGTTAGGTAATTACAGTACTCCCTGGTGTACAGTCATTTGTAAGTCATTCTGGTTAATGCAATATTAAAAAGCACAAATAGAGAACTCAGAAGGATCCCCTTTTTTGTAATATAGTTGTTAAAGTCATACTGGTTTGATATCTTGTTTTGTGCAGTGCCTTATTTATATTGTATTTTTAATTTATTTTATGCAACTTGTTGACACGTTTTATTTTGTGTTTATGTATGTAAAAAATATTGTATTTCATATATTCATTTTTTATTTTTTGTATTCATTTATTTATCCATATTTTTTTTAATCTTGTTAACTATTCTCATTGTTAATTTGCTTTCTTTAAGTAAAAAAAAAGGTCAAAGACAAAGCTATTCGGTTTCTTGTGAGTATATACACTTCACTGCCGATGTGGGGGGGCGCCACCTAAAATCTTGCCTAGGGCGCCAGATTGGTTGCATAAAATGTCACGAGCGCCTTTTTTTTTTAAAATTATTAAATTAACATAAAAACCACAAGATACACTTACAATTAGTGCACCAACCCAAAAAACCTCCCTCCCCCATTCACACTCATTCACACAAAAGGGTTGTTTCTTTCTCTTATTAATATTCTGCTTCCTACAATTAGAGATGTCCGATAATGGCTTTTTTGCCGATATTCCGATATTGCCCAACTCTTAATTACCGATTCCGATATCAAGCGATACCGATATGTACAGTCGTGGAATGAACACATTACAGTGTTTCCCACACATTCATTTATTTGTGGCGGCCCGCCACGAAAGAATTACGTCCGCCACAAATATTTTTTTTATTTTTTTATTTTTTATTTATTTTTTGTCCTGTCCAGCTTCTCAGGCAAATCATATAGTTGATGTAGATGCCCATATCGGCTGTTCAGATTTACTTTACAAAAGAGAAGTGTAGGATACTTCTCTTGTTGCCTTATTTGTATTTGACTTTATTAAATGTATTTATATTATCATTTGGTGCAGCCGGGCCGGAGCAGGAGGGGATAGAAAGAGAAAAAAAAGAAGACAGAGGGGGGAATTGTGGGGACAAGAGGGAGATTAGACAGAGAGACAAAAAACAACAACAGCAAACACAACAACAACAACAATAGAGCAACATCAGCAAATACGACATGTACAAATATGATGGTAAAAGTAATAGCAAATAAGCAGTTAGCGAAAATAAAAAACAATACAGAAATGACAATGAGCATTATTACACTACAAATGGAGCTTTAAGAGACATTTTAGCTTTTATATTTTATAAGATATATTTTTTGTAAGAACCACAATTAATAAATATATTTCAGTGAATAACTTATTGTTCAAATCTGTATATAAATATGTACATAAAGTGTTGTAATTATATTGTAAAATGGATGGATGGATGGATGGACGTTTAAAACAAAACTGTTATTATTAATTAGTAAGTATACATTTTTTGAGCCTTTTTAGAGAAAATCATATCATTGTAGTAAATTATGCAAATTACTCAACGATGTCATGGTGACCACGCCCATAGCCACGCCCCCACCGCCACAGGTATCTTGGCAGTTTATGGGAAACACTGCATTATTATGCCTAATGTTGTTGTGATGCCCCGCTGGATGCATTAAACAATGTAACAAGGTTTTCCAAAATAAATTAACTCAAGTTATGGAAAAAAGTGCCAACATGGCACTGCCATATTTTTATTATTGAAGTCAAAAAGTGCATTATTTTTTTTAACATGCCTCAAAACAGCAGCTTGGAATTTGGGATACTATACTACACTTTGACTTTCACAAAGTGCATTATTTTTTATTTGTTTGAAACATGCCTCAAAACAACAGCTACAAAAACAATGAAGGCACACAGCTTCAGTCCAGAGTATACTAGAGTAATAAAGTAAACAATAACATAGTCCTCATTTAGTGCAAGACTGCCTGGCATACTGTATAACAGGGAATTATAAACTGTATTTTTGGTGTATCTCCTTATGATTCTTGAAGAGGTGGGAGATCAAATTGCTCGTATTAAAGGAAGACTTCTTGTTTCCTCCTCGCATAACCAACTTTTTGCAGTCATTGCAAATTACCAGTTTTTTATCCGTCAGGGACACTTTAAAATAATCCCAAACCATAGACATGGTGTCGTTAGTCAGTCACCGAGCAAGCTGGCTTGTTAGCCACGGCTACAGCACCGGCAACAACACTCTTGTTGTTGTTATGCTGCGCTCGCGGCGGTTTAATGAGGTCATCAAGCGTCGCCAGTAAACCTCTCGTGCTGAAGTCGTCAACTCCTGTGTTGTGTGTGGGAGAGGGGAGAGTCAAGTCAAGTCAACTTTATTTATATAGCACGTTTACGACAATAAGAGGGGAGAGGGGAGGGGCTGCTGACTGTAGAAGCAACTGCTCTGTACTGCTCCCTACGTCCGTGTTTTACCGGATATGTACCGCTCCGTACAGCGGCGTTTTAAAAAGTCATTAATTTTACTTTTTGAAACCGATACTGATAATTTCCAATATTACATTTTAAGCATTTATCAGCCGATAATATAAGCAGGCCGATATTATCGGACATCTCTACCTACAATATATATCAATACAGTCTGCAAGGGATACAGTCCGTAAACACACATGATTGTGCGTGCTGCTGGTCCACTAATAGTACTAACCTTTAACACTTCATTTTACTCATTTTTAGGGATTTATCGTCCGATAATATCGGCAGGCCGATATTATCGGACGATAAATGCGTTAAAATGTAATATCGGAAATTATCGGTATCGTTTTTTTTAATTATCTGTATCGTTTTTTTGTTGTTGTTTTTTTTTGTTTTTTTTATTAAATCAACATAAAAAACACAAGATACACTTACAATTAGTGCACCAACCCAAAAAACCTCCCTCCCCCCATTTATTTCTGTTATCAATATTCTGGTTCCTACATTATATATCAATATACCGTATATTACCAAATAGACGCCCTTGTGCAAATAGACGCCCTTGTCCTAATAGTCGCCCGGGGTCTGAGCCCATTTTGTGAATTAACAGCCTCTTCCTAATAAACGCCTATGTCCAAATAGCCGCCCATGGGCTGTTATTTGCATAATTTAGATTAAAATCATATTGATTTAATTTTCATTAAACCCAATTTATAAGCAAAAAGGAAAAGCAAAGGTGCAATAATTCTGGTCATTACGGTAACAACAGACGTCACGTGGGGATTCTGGGTAATCAACATATTGCAATGGGTCACCGCATATAGCGTAACACACAACAAACCCACGAGGAAAAGTTTCAACATGGCAAGCAACAGTAGCAGTGAGTTGAATGAACAGGATACCGGTACACCACAACTGATGGACGGGAATACTTTAAGGGGGAAGAAGAGAAAGTTTGACTTGACTTAAAGTTCAAGCTAGCGATTGTGAAGTATGCGGAGCAGAATTCTGATTTGGCAGCGGCCAGGCAGTTTAACGTTGACCCAAAACGTGTACGAGAATGGAAACAAAAAAAGGGAGAACTACTATCTCAGTCGGCAATCGATGGAAACCCCCCCCCCCCCCGGATGGAGGTAGGAAGAAAGTGAGCGACGAGCTTGATGCTAATTTGTGTCAGTGGATACATCACGTGCGTGGACTGAACCACCGTGTGTCCCGCAAAATGATCCGCATTAAGGCAAAGGAGTTGTATGCCACCGCGAGTGACACGAGAGACACCGGGGTGGTGTTTGGTGCAACAAGTGGCTGGCTTAATCGTGTGTGTGTGTGTGTGTGTCCGTGTCGCAAACAGTAGCCATAGCTGGATGTTGCTTTGTGGTATCCTACAAGGTGTGTGGGCTGACGGTGGCAGCTGATGGGAGTGAGGACCAGCTCATTTACTGCTTCAAGGAGGGACAGCCATGTCAGGCAGGCAGAGAGATGCTGTTGAGGGCTAGACAGCAGGCTGCTGCTGTGGTTCAGGAAGAGGAGGAGAGTGATGAGGAACAGCAGTTCCTCAATGAACTTGTGATTGAAAAGGAGGATGATGATGAGGGGGGTGAGGGAGAGGAGGAGGAGGAGGATGATGAGTGGGGTTGAGTTGCATTTGGGGTTGCGTTTGCTGCAGTATTATTGTTTTGATGGTTTTATAGAGTACTTGGTACCATAATTGTATTTTTCTTGTATGCTTCTTTATTTAAAACTTGGAGTACTGTAGCCTTTATTTTATTTAAGTGACGGTATTATTGTTCTGTTTTGATGGTGTGTTTTTTAATACTTGAGTACTTGGTACCATAATTGTATTTTTCCCAGTAGGCTGCTTTATTTAAAAAGTGTATTTATTTTTAGTATTGGTATTCTATTTGACAATTGTTGCAGTACTGCCATGTTGAGGCCTTGTTGATCTCTTGTCTTTTGATAGTCTTGTTTTTTTGTTTGTATGTTTACAATAGCTTTTACATTTAAAATTGTTTGTATGAAAAAAAAATACTGGACAGTAACCATTGTAACCAAATAATGGCCTGGTGCAGGCTGGTGCAAAAATAAATAAAAGCCTTGTGCAAATAACCGCCCATGTCCTAATAGCCGCCCGGGGTCTGACCCCATTTTGTAAAATAAACGCCCGGGCTACTATTTGGTAATATACGGTATATCAATACAGTCTGCAAGGGATACAGTCCGTAAGCACACATGATTGTGCGTGCTGCTGGTCCACTAATAGTACTAACCTTTAACAGTTCATTTGACTAATTTTCATTAATTACTAGTTTCTATGTAACTGTTTTTATATTGTTTTACTTTCTTTTTTATTCAAGAAAAAGTTTTTAATTTAGTTATCTTATTTTATTTTTATTTTTTTTAAAAGTACCTTATCTTCACCATACCTGGTTGTCCAAATTAGGCATAATAATGTGTTAATTCCACGACTGCATATATCGGTTGATATCGGTATCGGTTGATATTGGTATCTGTAATTAAAGAGTTGGACAATATCGGAATATCGGATATCGGCAAAAAGCCATTATCGGACATCCCTACTCATTTTCATTCATTATTAGTTTCTATGTAACTGTTTTATATTGTTTTACTTTCTTTTTTTATTCAAGAAAATGTTTAGTATTTATTTATCTTATTATTATTATTATTATTTTTTTTTAAAAAGGACCTTATCTTCACCATACCAATGAAATTAGATTGTTTAAAGCAGTGGTCCCCAACCACCGGGCCGCGCAAGAAATAAAAAAAAATAAAAAATAAAATAAAAAATAAAAAAAATTAAATCAACATAAAAACACTATATATACATATTGTGTATGTGTATGTCAATATAGATCAATACAGTCTGCAGGTATACAGTCCGTAAGCACACATGATTATATTTCTTTATGAAAAACAAAACAAAACAAAAAAAAACCCTCCCCCGGTCCGTGGGACAAATTTTCAAGCGTTGACCGGTCCCCAGCTACAAAAAGGTTGGGGACCACTGGTTTAAAGGGTTCTTAAAAAGCAGGTCCAGTCCAGATTATGTCCAGGTCGGGCTCAGCAACACACACCTTCATTTATGTACACTCAAAATTAGGGAACACCACAACAGATTGCATATAATCTGTAAAAGAGACACCTCTTTTATTTTATTTTATTTTTTTTAAATATGTGAGCTACAACACGCAATATGT
>NC_084740.1:44245930-44248430 GCF_033978785.1 Entelurus aequoreus
ACCATGTGTTGTGTTTCACCATGTGTGTGTTTCACCATGTGTGTGTTTCACCATGTGTTGTGTTTCACCATGTGTTGTGTTTCACCATGTGTGTGTTTCACCATGTGTGTGTTTCACCATGTGTTGTGTTTCACCATGTGTTGTGTTTCACCATGTGGTGTGTTTCACCATGTGTGTGTTTCGCCATGTGTTGTGTTTCGCCATGTGTTGTGTTTCACCATGTGTGTGTTTCACCATGTGTGTGTTTCACCATGTGTTGTGTTTCACCATGTGTTGTGTTTCACCATGTGTGTGTTTCACCATGTGTTGTGTTTCACCATGTGTTGTGTTTCACCATGTGTGTGTTTCACCATGTGTTGTGTTTCACCATGTGTGTGTTTCACCATGTGTTGTGTTTCACCATGTGTTGTGTTTCACCATGTGTGTGTTTGACCATGTGTTGTGTTTCACCATGTGTTGTGTTTCACCATGTGTGTGTTTCACCATGTGTTGTGTTTCACCATGTGTGTGTTTCACCATGTGTGTGTTTCACCATGTGTTGTGTTTCACCATGTGTTGTGTTTCACCATGTGTTGTGTTTCACCATGTGTGTGTTTCACCATGTGTTGTGTTTCACCATGTGTGTGTTTCACCATGTGTTGTGTTTCACCATGTGTGTGTTTCACCATGTGTTGTGTTTCATCATGTGTTGTGTTTCACCATGTGTTGTGTTTCACCATGTGTGTGTTTCACCATGTGTTGTGTTTCACCATGTGTTGTGTTTCACCATGTGTGTGTTTCACCATGTGTTGTGTTTCACCATGTGTTGTGTTTCACCATGTGTGTGTTTCACCATGTGTTGTGTTTCACCATGTGTTGTGTTTCACCATGTGGTGTGTTTCACCATGTGTGTGTTTCGCCATGTGTTGTGTTTCGCCATGTGTTGTGTTTCGCCATGTGTGTGTTTCACCATGTGTGTGTTTCACCATGTGTTGTGTTTCACCATGTGTTGTGTTTCACCATGTGTGTGTTTCACCATGTGTTGTGTTTCACCATGTGTTGTGTTTCACCATGTGTTGTGTTTCACCATGTGTGTGTTTCACCATGTGTTGTGTTTCACCATGTGTGTGTTTCACCATGTGTTGTGTTTCACCATGTGTGTGTTTCACCATGTGTTGTGTTTCACCATGTGTTGTGTTTCACCATGTGTGTGTTTCACCATGTGTTGTGTTTCACCATGTGTGTGTTTCACCATGTGTTGTGTTTCACCATGTGTTGTGTTTCACCATGTGTTGTGTTTCACCATGTGTTGTGTTTCACCATGTGTGTGTTTCACCATGTGTTGTGTTTCACCATGTGTGTGTTTCACCATGTGTTGTGTTTCACCATGTGTGTGTTTCACCATGTGTTGTGTTTCACCATGTGTTGTGTTTCACCATGTGTTGTGTTTCACCATGTGTTGTGTTTCACCATGTGTTGTGTTTCACCATGTGTGTGTTTCACCATGTGTTGTGTTTCACCATGTGTTGTGTTTCACCATGTGTTGTGTTTCACCATGTGTTGTGTTTCACCATGTGTTGTGTTTCACCATGTGTGTGTTTCACCATGTGTGTGTTTCACCATGTGTGTGTTTCACCATGTGTTGTGTTTCACCATGTGTGTGTTTCACCATGTGTTGTGTTTCACCATGTGTGTGTTTCACCATGTGTGTGTCCTCTGCAGAGGGTCAACTCTGCCCTCACGGAAGCTCTCAAACAATCAGAAAAGCTCCCTGATGGAGAACAGCTGAAGTCTGTGGTGAAAGGTACGTCCAGATATCTCCGTCTCACGTGAAGACTTTGAAAATAAATTGTGGTTTGAAATGCAGAGTACGAGAAAAACGGCGTCCCCAAGAACTTTGTGGACCACGTGTTTGGCGGCGAGATGACCAGCACGATAATGTGTCAGCAGTGCAAGACGGTCAGTGTTGTCGTCCTCTTTCTACTAGGGCTGGGCCATGAAACATCATCATACAAACAGTTTGCTTCTTTTATGAATTTATTATGGGTCTACTGAAAATGTGAGCAAATGTGCTGGGTCAAAAGTATACATACAGCAACATACATGATCAATTTTGGTGATGTAGAAAAGTTGCAATCAAATCAAATGAGCTTCATGGCCTCTTAACTTCATGTGAGTGATTATGATTGACGACACCTGTTGACTTCTCTGAGCACATTTAAATATGTGACGCAGTCATTAGACTCGCTTACAAACGCCACAATGGGAAAGTCAAAGGAAGTCAGCACAGATCTGAAAAAAAACAAATCATTGACTTGAACAAGTCAGGAAAGTCACTTGGAGCCATTTCAAAGCAGCTTAAGGTCCCAAGAGCAACTGTGCTGACAATTGTTCGCAAGTATAAAGTGCATGGCACAGTTTTGTCACTGCCACGATCAGGAAGAAAACGCATGATGCAAAATGCTGAGAGAAAATTGGTCAGGATGATGAAGAGTGAACCGAGAACCAGCAAAAAGCAGGT
>NC_084740.1:44255930-44268430 GCF_033978785.1 Entelurus aequoreus
AAGCCAAGAAGCAGGCCAAGAAACAAGCCAAGGTGATGCTTTGGAAGGCTTTTTTTTATTGGCCGTTGTTTTTGGATGTAAACAAGGGGTGTCCAAAGTGTGGCCCGGGGGTCGTTTGTGGCCCGCAGCTCTTTCAAAGTGGAAGCAAAGAGCTAACAGGGTAAATGTAATGAAAAAGATGATGCAATATTGATATTGACTAGCCAGAAATCATACTCAAGTAAGAGTACTTTTACTTTAGAGAATTTATTACTCAAGTAAAAGTAAGGAGTAGTCACCCAAATATTTACTCGAGTAAAGGTAAAAAGTATGTTGTGAAAAAACTACTCAAGTACTGAGTAACTGATGAGTAACCTGTTGGTTTAATGATGACGGCAACAAATAATGCACAAAACATAAAAATAGCAATGAGCAAATTCAGACCCAGGAATATCTCTTATGCAACTAAAACAATAATATATATTAAATAATTATACATTAACATAAAAAAAAAGAAGGCAAATTGAGCCACAATAAATTAACAGCACCATAGGCTCAGTAGGCAGATATTACAAAGGAAAATAACAAGTTAGCCTTTACGCAAACCATAACTGATAGGTGTGGGCTGCACCTGGGAACACACTGATTGGTGTTTCTATGCATGAGTGTGCGTGTGCGTGTGCGTGTGTGTGTGTGTGTGTGTGTGTGTGTGTGTGTCTATGAGGCTGCAGTGCGTTAATAAATGTCCCCACACGATGTACATTTCACAGTGATTCATAGCAGGGAAGCTAACATCAGCCTGCGGTGACAGCCAAAATATTTACTAACGTTACTTACCGCCACGTGCTTCCTCAAATTTGACGTTGAGTTCATGTAAGCTTAAATGTCCACTTGTTTGGGGAGACACATATGACAATGCATGACAACAGTTTTTTTGGTCGTCTAAAGCGTGAACATCGATTGTATGTGAGGCCAGGGGTGTTTGCGTTCGTTGTTGTCTCTGCCATTGTTGTTGTTTGCCGCTGAAACTTTATGTGCAGTTAATCATGTGATCGCCTGGCTCTGTTTGATTGGTGAAACGGAGTCAAACGTCACCAGTGACTGCATTTGATTGGTGAAACGGAGTCAAACGTCACCAGTGACTGCATTTGATTGGTGAAACGGAGTCAAACGTCACCAGTGACTGAATTTGATTGGTGAAACGCAGTCAAACGTCACCAGTGACTGCATTTGATTGGTGAAACGGAGTCAAACGTCACCAGTGACTGCATTTGATTGGTGAAACGGAGTCAAACGTCACCAGTGACTGCATTTGATTGGGGAAATGGAGTCAAACGTCACCAGTGACCGTATTTGATTGGTGAAACGGAGTCAAACGTCACCAGTGACCGCATTTGATTGGTGAAACGGAGTCAAACGTCACCAGTGACCGCATTTGATTGGTGAAACGGAGTCAAACGTCACCAGTGACCGCATTTGATTGGTGAAACGGAGTCAAACGTCACCAGTGACTGCATTTGATTGGTGAAACGGAGTCAAACGTCACCAGTGACTGCATTTGATTGGTGAAACGGAGTCAAACGTCACCAGTGACTGCATCTGATTGGTGAAACGGAGTGAAACGTCACCAGTGACTGCATTTGATTGGTGAAACGCAGTCAAAACGTCACCAGTGACTGCATTTGATTGGTGAAACGGAGTCAAACGTCACCAGTGACTGCATTTGATTGGTGAAACGGAGTCAAACGTCACCAGTGACTGCATTTGATTGGTGAAACGGAGTCAAACGTCACCAGTGACTGCATTTGATTGGTGAAACGGAGTCAAACGTCACCAGTGACTGCATTTGATTGGTGAAACGGAGTCAAACGTCACCAGTGACTGCATTTGATTGGTGAAACGGAGTCAAACGTCACCAGTGACTGCATTTGATTGGTGAAACGGAGTCAAACGTCACCAGTGACTGAATTTGATTGGTGAAACGGAGTCAAACGTCACCAGTGACTGCATTTGATTGGTGAAACGGAGTCAAAGGTCACCAGTGACTGCATTTGATTGGTGAAACTGAGTCAAACGTCACCAGTGACTGCATTTGATTGGGGAAACGGAGTCAAACGTCACCAGTGACCGTATTTGATTGGTGAAACGGAGTCAAACGTCACCAGTGACCGCATTTGATTGGGGAAACGAGTCAAACGTCACCAGTGACCGCATTTGATTGGTGAAACAGAGTCAAACGTCACCAGTGACTGCATTTGATTGGTGAAACGGAGTCAAACGTCACCAGTGACCGCATTTGATTGGTGAAACGGAGTCAAACGTCACCAGTGACCGCATTTGATTGGTGAAACGGAGTCAAACGTCACCAGTGACTGCATTTGATTGGTGAAACGGTGTCAAACGTCACCAGTGACTGAATTTGATTGGTGAAACGGAGTCAAACTTCACCAGTGACTGCATTTGATTGGTGAAACGGAGTCAAACGTCACCAGTGACTGCATTTGATTGGTGAAACGGAGTCAAACGTCACCAGTGATTGCATTTGATTGGTGAAACGGAGTCAAACGTCACCAGTGACTGCATTTGATTGGGGAAACGGAGTCAAACGTCACCAGTGACCGTATTTGATTGGTGAAACGGAGTCAAACGTCACCAGTGACTGCATTTGATTGGTGAAACGTAGTCAAACGTCACCAGTGACTGCATCTGATTGGTGAAACGGAGTCAAACGTCACCAGTGACTGCATTTGATTGGTGAAACGGAGTCAAACGTCACCAGTGACTGCATTTGATTGGTGAAACAGAGTCCAACGTCACCAGTGACTGCATTTCATTGGTGAAACGGAGTCAAACGTCACCAGTGACTGCATTTGATTGGTGAAACGGAGTCAAACGTCACCAGTGACTGCATTTGATTGGTGAAACGGAGTCAAACGTCACCAGTGACTGTATTTGATTGGTGAAACGGAGTCAGACGTCACCAGTGACTGCATTTGATTGGTGAAACGGAGTCAAACGTCACCAGTGACTGCATTTGATTGGTGAAACGGAGTCAAACGTCACCAGTGACTGCATTTGATTGGTGAAACGGAGTCAAACGTCACCAGTGACTGCATTTGATTGGTGAAACGGAGTCAAACGTCACCAGTGACTGCATTTGATTGGTGAAACGGAGTCAAACGTCACCAGTGACTGCATTTGATTGGTGAAACGGAGTCAAACGTCACCAGTGACCGCATTTGATTGGTGAAACGGAGTCAAACGTCACCAGTGACTGCATTTGATTGGTGAAACGGAGTCAAACGTCACCAGTGACCGCATTTGATTGGTGAAACGGAGTCAAATGTCACCAGTGACTGCATTTGATTGGTGAAACGGAGTCAAACGTCACCAGTGACTGCATTTGATTGGTGAAACGGAGTCAAACGTCACCAGTGACTGCATTTGATTGGTGAAACGGAGTCCAACGTCACCAGTGACTGCATTTCATTGGTGAAACGGAGTCAAACGTCACCAGTGACTGCATTTGATTGGTGAAACGGAGTCAAACGTCACCAGTGACTGCATTTGATTGGTGAAACGGAGTCAAACGTCACCAGTGACTGCATTTGATTGGTGAAACGGAGTCAAACGTCACCAGTGACTGCATTTGATTGGTGAAACGGAGTCAAACGTCACCAGTGACTGCATTTGATTGGTGAAACGGAGTCAAACGTCACCAGTGACTGCATTTGATTGGTGAAACGGAGTCAAACGTCACCAGTGACTGCATTTGATTGGTGAAACGGAGTCAAACGTCACCAGTGACTGCATTTGATTGGTGAAACGGAGTCAAAGGTCACCAGTGACTGCATTTGATTGGTGAAACTGAGTCAAAGGTCACCAGTGACTGCATTTGATTGGTGAAACGGAGTCAAACGTCACCAGTGACTGCATTTGATTGGTGAAACGGAGTCAAACGTCACCAGTGACTGCATTTGATTGGTGAAACGGAGTCAAACGTCACCAGTGACTGCATTTGATTGGTGAAACGGAGTCAAACGTCACCAGTGACCGCATTTGATTGGTGAAACGGAGTCAAACGTCACCAGTGACTGCATTTGATTGGTGAAACGGAGTCAAATGTCACCAGTGACTGCATTTGATTGGTGAAACGGAGTCAAACGTCACCAGTGACTGCATTTGATTGGTGAAACGGAGTCAAACGTCACCAGTGACTGCATTTGATTGGTGAAACGGAGTCCAACGTCACCAGTGACTGCATTTCATTGGTGAAACGGAGTCAAACGTCACCAGTGACTGCATTTGATTGGTGAAACGGAGTCAAACGTCACCAGTGACTGCATTTGATTGGTGAAACGGAGTCAAACGTCACCAGTGACTGTATTTGATTGGTGAAACGGAGTCAAACGTCACCAGTGACTGCATTTGATTGGTGAAACGGAGTCAAACGTCACCAGTGACTGCATTTGATTGGTGAAACGGAGTCAAACGTCACCAGTGACTGCATTTGATTGGTGAAACGGAGTCAAACGTCACCAGTGACTGAATTTGATTGGTGAAACGGAGTCAAACGTCACCAGTGACTGCATTTGATTGGTGAAACGGAGTCAAAGGTCACCAGTGACTGCATTTGATTGGTGAAACTGAGTCAAACGTCACCAGTGACTGCATTTGATTGGGGAAACAGAGTCAAACGTCACCAGTGACCGTATTTGATTGGTGAAACGGAGTCAAACGTCACCAGTGACCGCATTTGATTGGGGAAACGAGTCAAACGTCACCAGTGACCGCATTTGATTGGTGAAACAGAGTCAAACGTCACCAGTGACTGCATTTGATTGGTGAAACGGAGTCAAACGTCACCAGTGACCGCATTTGATTGGTGAAACGGAGTCAAACGTCACCAGTGACTGCATTTGATTGGTGAAACGGAGTCAAACGTCACCAGTGACTGCATTTGATTGGTGAAACGGAGTCAAACGTCACCAGTGACTGAATTTGATTGGTGAAACGGAGTCAAACTTCACCAGTGACTGCATTTGATTGGGGAAACGGAGTCAAACGTCACCAGTGACCGTATTTGATTGGTGAAACGGAGTCAAACGTCACCAGTGACTGCATTTGATTGGTGAAACGTAGTCAAACGTCACCAGTGACTGCATCTGATTGGTGAAACGGAGTCAAACGTCACCAGTGACTGCATTTGATTGGTGAAACGGAGTCAAACGTCACCAGTGACTGCATTTGATTGGTGAAACAGAGTCCAACGTCACCAGTGACTGCATTTCATTGGTGAAACGGAGTCAAACGTCACCAGTGACTGCATTTGATTGGTGAAACGGAGTCAAACGTCACCAGTGACTGCATTTGATTGGTGAAACGGAGTCAAACGTCACCAGTGACTGTATTTGATTGGTGAAACGGAGTCAAACGTCACCAGTGACTGCATTTGATTGGTGAAACGGAGTCAAACGTCACCAGTGACTGCATTTGATTGGTGAAACGGAGTCAAACGTCACCAGTGACTGCATTTGATTGGTGAAACGGAGTCAAACGTCACCATTGACTGCATTTGATTGGTGAAACGGAGTCAAACGTCACCAGTGACTGCATTTGATTGGTGAAACGGAGTCAAACGTCACCAGTGACTGCATTTGATTGGTGAAACGGAGTCAAACGTCACCAGTGACTGCATTTGATTGGTGAAACGGAGTCAAACGTCACCAGTGACCGCATTTGATTGGTGAAACGGAGTCAAACGTCACCAGTGACTGCATTTGATTGGTGAAACGGAGTCAAATGTCACCAGTGACTGCATTTGATTGGTGAAACGGAGTCAAATGTCACCAGTGACTGCATTTGATTGGTGAAACGGAGTCAAACGTCACCAGTGACTGCATTTGATTGGTGAAACGGAGTCAAACGTCACCAGTGACTGCATTTGATTGGTGAAACGGAGTCCAACGTCACCAGTGACTGCATTTCATTGGTGAAACGGAGTCAAACGTCACCAGTGACTGCATTTGATTGGTGAAACGGAGTCAAACGTCACCAGTGACTGCATTTGATTGGTGAAACGGAGTCAAACGTCACCAGTGACTGTATTTGATTGGTGAAACGGAGTCAAACGTCACCAGTGACTGCATTTGATTGGTGAAACGGAGTCAAACGTCACCAGTGACTGCATTTGATTGGTGAAACGGAGTCAAACGTCACCAGTGACTGCATTTGATTGGTGAAACGGAGTCAAACGTCACCAGTGACTGCATTTGATTGGTGAAACGGAGTCAAACGTCACCAGTGACTGCATTTGATTGGTGAAACGGAGTCAAACGTCACCAGTGACTGCATTTGATTGGTGAAACGGAGTCAAACGTCACCAGTGACTGCATTTGATTTGTGAAACGGAGTCAAACGTCACCAGTGACTGCATTTGATTGGTGAAACGGAGTCAAACGTCACCAGTGACTACATTTGATTGGTGAAACGGAGTCAAACGTCACCAGTGACTGCATTTGATTGGTGAAACGGAGTCAAACGTCACCAGTAACTGCATTTGATTGGTGAAACGGAGTCAAACGTCACCAGTGACTGCATTTGATTGGGGAAACGGAGTCAAACGTCACCAGTGACCGTATTTGATTGGTGAAACGGAGTCAAACGTCACCAGTGACCGCATTTGATTGGTGAAACGGAGTCAAACGTCACCAGTGACCGTATTTCATTGGTGAAACGGAGTCAAACGTCACCAGTGACCGTATTTCATTGGTGAAACGGAGTCAAACGTCACCAGTGACTGCATTTGATTGGTGAAACGGAGTCAAACGTCACCAGTGACTGCATTTGATTGGTGAAACGGAGTCAAACGTCACCAGTGACTGCATTTGATTGGTGAAACGGAGTCAAACGTCACCAGTGACTCCATTTGATTGGTGAAACGGAGTCAAACGTCACCAGTGACTGCATTTGATTGGGGAAACGGAGTCAAACGTCACCAGTGACTGCATTTGATTGGTGAAACGGAGTCAGACGTCACCAGTGACCGCATTTGATTGGGGAAACGGAGTCAAACGTCACCAGTGACCGTATTTGATTGGTGAAACGGAGTCAAACGTCACCAGTGACCGCATTTGATTGGGGAAACGGAGTCAAACGTCACCAGTGACTGCATTTGATTGGTGAAACGGAGTCAAACGTCACCAGTGACCGCATTTGATTGGTGAAACGGAGTCAAACGTCACCAGTGACTGCATTTGATTGGTGAAACGGAGTCAAACGTCACCAGTGACTGCATTTGATTGGGGAAACGGAGTCAAACGTCACCAGTGACTGCATTTGATTGGGGAAACGGAGTCAAACGTCACCAGTGACCGTATTTGATTGGTGAAACGGAGTCAAACGTCACAAGGGACTGCATTTGATTGGGGAAACGGAGTCAAACGTCACCAGTGACCGTATTTGATTGGTGAAACGGAATCAAACGTCACCAGTGACCGCATTTGATTGGGGAAACGGAGTCAAACGTCACCAGTGACAGCATTTGATTGGGGAAACGGAGTCAAACGTCACCAGTGACCGTATTTGATTGGTGAAACGGAGTCAAACGTCACCAGTGACCGCATTTGATTGGGGAAACGGAGTCAAACGTCACCAGTGACTGCATTTGATTGGGGAAACGGAGTCAAACGTCACCAGTGACCGTATTTGATTGGTGAAACGGAGTCAAACGTCACCAGTGACTGCATTTGATTGGTGAAACGGAGTCAAACGTCACCAGTGACCGCATTTGATTGGGGAAACGGAGTCAAACGTCACCAGTGACTGCATTTGATTGGTGAAACGGAGTCAAACGTCACCAGTGACCGCATTTGATTGGGGAAACGGCGTCAAACGTCACCAGTGACTGCATTTGATTGGGGAAACGGAGTCAAACGTCACCAGTGACCGTATTTGATTGGTGAAACGGAGTCAAACGTCACCAGTGACTGCATTTGATTGGGGAAACTGAGTCAAACGTCACCAGTGACTGCATTTGATTGGTGAAACGGAGTCAAACGTCACCAGTGACTGCATTTGATTGGTGAAACGGAGTCAAACGTCACCAGTGACTGCATTTGATTGGTGAAACGGAGTCAAACGTCACCAGTGACTGCATCTGATTGGTGAAACGGAGTCAAACGTCACCAGTGACTGCATCTGATTGGTGAAACGGAGTCAAACGTCACCAGTGACTGCATTTGATTGGTGAAACGGAGTCAAACGTCACCAGTGACTGCATTTGATTGGTGAAACGGAGTCAAACGTCACCAGTGACTGCATCTGATTGGTGAAACGGAGTCAAACGTCACCAGTGACTGCATCTGATTGGTGAAACGGAGTCAAACGTCACCAGTGACTGCATTTGATTGGTGAAACGGAGTCAAACGTCACCAGTGACTGCATTTGATTGGTGAAACGGAGTCAAAGAGTCAAACGTCACCAGTGACTGCATTTGATTGGTGAAACGGAGTCAAACGTCACCAGTGACTGCATTTGATTGGTGAAACGGAGTCAAACGTCACCAGTGACTGCATTTGATTGGTTAAACGGAGTCAAACGTCACCAGTGACTGCATTTGATTGGTGAAACGGAGTCAAACGTTACCAGTGACTGCATTTGATTGGGGAAACGGAGTCAAACGTCACCAGTGACTGCATTTGATTGGTGAAACGGAGTCAAACGTCACCAGTGACTACATTTGATTGGTGAAACGGAGTCAAACGTCACCAGTGACTGCATTTGATTGGGGAAACGGAGTCAAAGGTCACCAGTGACTGCATTTGATTGGTGAAACGGAGTCAAACGTCACCATTGACTGCATTTGATTGGTGAAACGGAGTCAAACGTCACCAGTGACTGCATTTGATTGGTGAAACGGAGTCAAACGTCACCAGTGACTGCATTTGATTGGTGAAACGGAGTCAAACGTCACCAGTGACTGCATTTGATTGGTGAAACGGAGTCAAACGTCACCAGTGACTGCATCTGATTGGTGAAACGGAGTCAAACGTCACCAGTGACTGCATTTGATTGGTGAAACGGAGTCAAACGTCACCAGTGACTGCATTTGATTGGTGAAACGGAGTCAAACGTCACCAGTGACTGCATTTGATTGGGGAAACGGAGTCAAACGTCACCAGTGACCGTATTTGATTGGTGAAACGGAGTCAAACGTCACCAGTGACCGCATTTGATTGGTGAAACGGAGTCAAACGTCACCAGTGACCGTATTTCATTGGTGAAACGGAGTCAAACGTCACCAGTGACCGTATTTCATTGGTGAAACGGAGTCAAACGTCACCAGTGACTGCATTTGATTGGTGAAACGGAGTCAAACGTCACCAGTGACTGCATTTGATTGGTGAAACGGAGTCAAACGTCACCAGTGACTGCATTTGATTGGTGAAACGGAGTCAAACGTCACCAGTGACTGCATTTGATTGGTGAAACGGAGTCAAACGTCACCAGTGACTGCATTTGATTGGGGAAACGGAGTCAAACGTCACCAGTGACTGCATTTGATTGGTGAAACGGAGTCAGACGTCACCAGTGACCGCATTTGATTGGGGAAACGGAGTCAAACGTCACCAGTGACCGTATTTGATTGGTGAAACGGAGTCAAACGTCACCAGTGACCGCATTTGATTGGGGAAACGGAGTCAAACGTCACCAGTGACTGCATTTGATTGGTGAAACGGAGTCAAACGTCACCAGTGACCGCATTTGATTGGTGAAACGGAGTCAAACGTCACCAGTGACTGCATTTGATTGGTGAAACGGAGTCAAACGTCACCAGTGACTGCATTTGATTGGGGAAACGGAGTCAAACGTCACCAGTGACTGCATTTGATTGGGGAAACGGAGTCAAACGTCACCAGTGACCGTATTTGATTGGTGAAACGGAGTCAAACGTCACAAGGGACTGCATTTGATTGGGGAAACGGAGTCAAACGTCACCAGTGACCGTATTTGATTGGTGAAACGGAGTCAAACGTCACCAGTGACCGCATTTGATTGGGGAAACGGAGTCAAACGTCACCAGTGACAGCATTTGATTGGGGAAACGGAGTCAAACGTCACCAGTGACCGTATTTGATTGGTGAAACGGAGTCAAACGTCACCAGTGACCGCATTTGATTGGGGAAACGGAGTCAAACGTCACCAGTGACTGCATTTGATTGGGGAAACGGAGTCAAACGTCACCAGTGACCGTATTTGATTGGTGAAACGGAGTCAAACGTCACCAGTGACTGCATTTGATTGGTGAAACGGAGTCAAACGTCACCAGTGACCGCATTTGATTGGGGAAACGGAGTCAAACGTCACCAGTGACTGCATTTGATTGGTGAAACGGAGTCAAACGTCACCAGTGACCGCATTTGATTGGGGAAACGGAGTCAAACGTCACCAGTGACTGCATTTGATTGGGGAAACGGAGTCAAACGTCACCAGTGACCGTATTTGATTGGTGAAACGGAGTCAAACGTCACCAGTGACTGCATTTGATTGGGGGAACTGAGTCAAACGTCACCAGTGACTGCATTTGATTGGTGAAACGGAGTCAAACGTCACCAGTGACTGCATTTGATTGGTGAAACGGAGTCAAACGTCACCAGTGACTGCATTTGATTGGTGAAACGGAGTCAAACGTCACCAGTGACTGCATCTGATTGGTGAAACGGAGTCAAACGTCACCAGTGACTGCATCTGATTGGTGAAACGGAGTCAAACGTCACCAGTGACTGCATTTGATTGGTGAAACGGAGTCAAACGTCACCAGTGACTGCATTTGATTGGTGAAACGGAGTCAAACGTCACCAGTGACTGCATCTGATTGGTGAAACGGAGTCAAACGTCACCAGTGACTGCATCTGATTGGTGAAACGGAGTCAAACGTCACCAGTGACTGCATTTGATTGGTGAAACGGAGTCAAACGTCACCAGTGACTGCATTTGATTGGTGAAACGGAGTCAAACGTCACCAGTGACTGCATTTGATTGGTGAAACGGAGTCAAACGTCACCAGTGACTGCATTTGATTGGTGAAACGGAGTCAAACGTCACCAGTGACTGCATTTGATTGGTGAAACGGAGTCAAACGTCACCAGTGACTGCATTTGATTGGTTAAACGGAGTCAAACGTCACCAGTGACTGCATTTGATTGGTGAAACGGAGTCAAACGTTACCAGTGACTGCATTTGATTGGGGAAACGGAGTCAAACGTCACCAGTGACTGCATTTGATTGGTGAAACGGAGTCAAACGTCACCAGTGACTACATTTGATTGGTGAAACGGAGTCAAACGTCACCAGTGACTGCATTTGATTGGGGAAACGGAGTCAAACGTCACCAGTGACTGCATTTGATTGGGGAAACGGAGTCAAAGGTCACCAGTGACTGCATTTGATTGGTGAAACGGAGTCAAACGTCACCATTGACTGCATTTGATTGGTGAAACGGAGTCAAACGTCACCAGTGACTGCATTTGATTGGTGAAACGGAGTCAAACGTCACCAGTGACTGCATTTGATTGGTGAAACGGAGTCAAACGTCACCAGTGACTGCATTTGATTGGTGAAACGGAGTCAAACGTCACCAGTGACTGCATCTGATTGGTGAAACGGAGTCAAACGTCACCAGTGACTGCATCTGATTGGTGAAACGGAGTCAAACGTCACCAGTGACTGCATTTGATTGGTGAAACGGAGTCAAACGTCACCAGTGACTGCATTTGATTGGTGAAACGGAGTCAAACGTCACCAGTGACTGCATTTGATTGGTGAAACGGAGTCAAACGTCACCAGTGACTGCATTTGATTGGTGAAACGGAGTCAAACGTCACCAGTGACTGCATCTGATTGGTGAAACGGAGTCAAACGTCACCAGTGACTGCATCTGATTGGTGAAACGGAGTCAAACGTCACCAGTGACCGTATTTGATTGGTGAAACGGAGTCAAACGTCACCAGTGACTGCATTTGATTGGGGAAACGGAGTCAAACGTCACCAGTGACTGCATTTGATTGGTGAAACGGAGTCAAACGTCACCATTGACTGCATTTGATTGGTGAAACGGAGTCAAACGTCACCAGTGACTGCATTTGATTGGTGAAACGGAGTCAAACGTCACCTGTGACTGCATCTGATTGGTGAAACGGAGTCAAACGTCACCAGTGACTGCATCTGATTGGTGAAACGGAGTCAAACGTCACCAGTGACCGTATTTGATTGGTGAAACTGAGTCAAACGTCACCAGTGACTGCATTTGATTGGGGAAACGGAGTCAAAGGTCACCAGTGACTGCATTTGATTGGTGAAACGGAGTCAAACGTCACCATTGACTGCATTTGATTGGTGAAACGGAGTCAAACGTCACCAGTGACTGCATTTGATTGGTGAAACGGAGTCAAACGTCACCAGTGACTGCATTTGATTGGTGAAACGGAGTCAAACGTCACCAGTGACTGCATTTGATTGGT
>NC_084740.1:44273430-44283430 GCF_033978785.1 Entelurus aequoreus
CCAAAGCGTGATAAAAGCCCACAGAGACGAGACAAATGGCTCGCAGCTTTACACCGGGAAAACGAGGACGGTTCTCACTGGAGTCCCCCAAAGTCCCGGGTCGTGTGTTCGGATCACTTCGTTTCTGGTAAATATAAGGAACAAAAATCCACCTTCTTAACCACAACTTGGCTATACGTCCGTGCTAATGTTGTACTTGTTGAATTTGTACCTTATAACGTTCGACAGCTGAAGTTGTTGTTGTACAAAAATAACATGCGGTATATACTATATAGTCTATAGCCTAGCTAGCTATTTTCGAAAACCGGACAACGAGAGGATACCAAAGGCAGCGTTAAGATGGACACCACCGGGAAAACGTAAGCCAGGGCGGCCAAAGAACACCTGGCGAAGAACAGTTGAAGGGGAGCTGAAAGAGATGAAGCTTACATGGGGCGAGGCACAGAGACGAACACAGCAGCGAGATGAATGGCGTCGAGTCGTCGAAGCCTTATTTCCCATCCGGGAAGAAGAGGATTAAGTTAAGTAAGTAATATACTATATAGTCTATAGCCTAGCTAGCTATTTTCGAAAACCGGTTTCGTTATACACTAACACTTGATCTTGTTGTTGATAACTTCCGCGTCTCTTTCTTAGTAGCGCGCAGGCTAAGCTAACTAGCAAGCTAAGCTAAGCCTGAGAAGCTTTAAAGTTCACTGAGACGAGTCTGACGCAAATAATACATTTTCGTTTTTTCACACGATATGCGAATAAGTAAAAATGCGTCAATGAAGGATTTAACGCCGACTTCCAAGCCACAACGCTCGTTAAATGCTTTTTCTGTCAATGCTGTGAGCTGGTTTGTTTTCAACGAATTCCCGGTTGCTAGGGGATTGGTAGGCGGAAGTGACGTAGGTCCGCCCTCACCCATAACTTTCTCCGACTTTCTAGGACGTGTTTTATGCCACTTCTTTTTCTGTCTCATTTTGTCCACCAAACTTTTAACTTTGTGCATGAATGCACAAAGGTGAGTTTTGTTGATGTTATTGACTTGTGTGGAGTGCTAATCAGACATATTTGGTCACTGCATGACTGCAAGCTAATCGATGCTAACATGCTATTTTGGCTAGCGATATGTACATATTGCATCATTATGCCTCATTTGTAGCTATATTTGAGGTCATTTAGTTTCCTTTAAGTCCTCTTAATTAAATGTATATCTCATGACACACTATCTGTATGTAATATGGCTTTTAATTTATTGCGGCTCCAGACAGATTTTGTTTTTGTATTTTTGGTCCAATATGGCTCTTTCAACATTTTGGGTTGCCGACCCCTGCCCTAGCTTAAAGCTCCAATTACTTCACATCAGATATTCTGTTTTGAAAATTTTGGGGCAAAGATATTGCCATAAAACTCCATGTATGACTTACTTTTAACCCTTTAATGGCTGAGACCTTGAACAAAATGGAGGATGGTTTTGAAAATGAAAAAAAATCCTAACGCCTCCTTTTCTTTGGCAGCACCAGAAGAGGCAGCACAAGCTGGAGAGCAGAGTGGTCTTCAGCAGCATGACGGAGAACCCGCAGAGCGAGGTTGCCCAGGAGAAAGGCGACTCGGCGCCAGCCAGCCCCCCAGAGACCGAGCCGCAGGTCCAGCCTGAAAAAGAAGACTCCTCGCCGCCGCCCTCCAACCGCTTCGCCCTCCTGTCCGGGACGCAGCGCCCCGACAGCTGGCAGGAAGACGAGGACGACATGGACGCCCAGCTGGTGGGCGAGATGGAGAAGATCAGCTTGAACGAGGCCTTCATCGACTCGGACGCCATGGAGACGTGCGCGGAGAGCGAGGACGACATGCCGGAGGAGGCCAAGGAATACACGGTGGTCAACCAGGACCCGGACCTGGCCTTCCAGACTCTGGCCAGCAGGCCGGCTCCAGACCAGCAGGAGTGCTCGGTGGAGTCGTGTCTGTTCCACTTCACGCAGGAGGAGACCCTGAGCCACAACAACAGCCTGCTGTGTGTCACCTGCAGGGACAAAGCTGCAGGTAGAACCTCAATTGTCAGCGCGCCTGACTGGCGGAGAGTCACCTTCTGCTTCCTGTCCAGGCTCCAAGAAGGTCTACACTGAGGCCTTGAAGCAAATGCTGATCTCCTCTCCTCCGCCTGTGCTGACGCTGCACCTGAAGAGATTTCAACAGGTGATGATGATGATTGCCACTTTTCATGTGCAGTGTTTACTCCTAGAATAACTACAGTATATGTAAGTTAAATCCTCCCTGTGTTGTGTAGAATAACTACAGTATATGTAAGTTAAATCCTCCCTGAGTTGTGTCGAATAACTACAGTATATGTAAGTTAAATCCTCCCTGTGTTGTGTAGAATAACTACAGTATATGTAAGTTAAATCCTCCCTGTGTTGTGTAGAATAACTACAGTATATGTAAGTTACATCCTCCCTGTGTTGTGCAGAATAACTACAGTATATGTAAGTTAAATCCTCCCTGTGTTGTGTAGAATGGCTACAGTATATGTAAGTTACATCCTCCCTGTGTTGTGCAGAATAACTACAGTATATGTAAGTTAAATCCTCCCTGTGTTGTGTAGAATGGCTACAGTATATGTAAGTTAAATCCTCCCTGTGTTGTGTAGAATGGCTACAGTATATGTAAGTTAAATCCTCCCTGTGTTGTGTAGAATAACGACAGTATATGTAAGTTAAATCCTCCCTGTGTTGTGTAGAATAACTACAGTATATGTAAGTTAAATCCTCTCTGTGTTGTGTAGAATGGCTACAGTATATGTAAGTTAAATCCTCCCTGTGTTGTGTAGAATGGCTACAGTATATGTAAGTTAAATCCTCTCTGTGTTGTGTAGAATGGCTACAGTATATGTAAGTTAAATCCTCCCTGTGTTGTGTAGAATAACGACAGTATATGTAAGTTAAATCCTCCCCGTGTTGTGTAGAATAACTACAGTATATGTAAGTTAAATCCTCCCCGTGTTGTGTAGAATGGCTACAGTATATGTAAGTTAAATCCTCCCTGTGTTGTGTAGAATAACTACAGTATATGTAAGTTTAATCCTCCTTGTGTTGTGTAGAATAACTACAGTATATGTAAGTTAAATCCTCCCTGTGTTGTGTAGAATGACTACAGTGTATGTAAGTTATATCCTCCTTGTGTTGTGTAGAATAACTACAGTATATGTAAGTTAAGTCCTCCCTGTGTTGTGTAGAATGGCTACAGTATATGTAAGTTAAATCCTCCCGGTGTTGTGTAGAATAACTACAGTATATGTAAGTTATATCCTCCTTGTGTTGTGTAGAATGGCTACAGTATATGTAAGTTAAATCCTCCCTGTCTTGTGTAGAATAACTACAGTATATGTAAGTTAAATCCTCCCTGTGTTGTGTAGAATAACTACAGTATATGTAAGTTAAATCCTCCCTGAGTTGTGTAGAATAACTACAGTATATGTAAGTTAAATCCTCCCTGTGTTGCGTAGAATAACTACAGTATATGTAAGTTAAATCCTCCCTGTGTTGTGTAGAATAACTACAGTATATGTAAGTTACATCCTCCCTGTGTTGTGCAGAATAACTACAGTATATGTAAGTTACATCCTCCCTGTGTTGTGCAGAATAACTACAGTACATGTAAGTTAAATCCTCCCTGTGTTGTGTAGAATGGCTACAGTATATGTAAGTTAAATCCTCCCTGTGTTGTGTAGAATGGCTACAGTATATGTTAGTTAAATCCTCCCTGTGTTGTGTAGAATGGCTACAGTATATGTAAGTTAAATCCTCCCTGTGTTGTGTAGAATAACGACAGTATATGTAAGTTAAATCCTCCCTGTGTTGTGTAGAATAACTACAGTATATGTAAGTTAAATCCTCCCTGTGTTGTGTAGAATAACTACAGTACATGTAAGTTAAATCCTCCCTGTGTTGTGTAGAATAACTACAGTATATGTAAGTTAAATCCTCCCTGTGTTGTGTAGAATAACTACTGTATATGTAAGTTAAATCCTCCCTGTGTTGTGTAGAATAACTACAGTATATGTAAGTTAAATCCTCTCTGTGTTGTGTAGAATGGCTACAGTATATGTAAGTTAAATCCTCCCTGTGTTGTGTAGATTGGCTACAGTATATGTAAGTTAAATCCTCCCTGTGTTGTGTAGAATGGCTACAGTATATGTAAGTTAAATCCTCCCTGTGTTGTGTAGAATAACGACAGTATATGTAAGTTAAATCCTCCCCGTGTTGTGTAGAATAACTACAGTATCTGTAAGTTAAATCCTCCCTGTGTTGTGTAGAATGGCCACAGTATATGTAAGTTAAATCCTCCCTGTGTTGTGTAGAATAACTACAGTATATGTAAGTTAAATCCTCCCTGTGTTGTGTAGAATAACTACAGTATATGTAAGTTAAATCCTCCCTGTGTTGTGTAGAATGACTACAGTGTATGTAAGTTATATCCTCCTTGTGTTGTGTAGAATGGCTACAGCATATGTAAGTTAAATCCTCCCTGTGTTGTGTAGAATGGCTACAGTATATGTAAGTTAAATCCTCCCTGTGTTGTGTAGAATGGCTACAGTATATGTAAGTTAAATCCTCCCTGTGTTGTGTAGAATAACTACAGTATATGTAAGTTATATCCTCCTTGTGTTGTGTAGAATGACTACAGTATATGTAAGTTATATCCTCCTTGTGTTGTGTAGAATGGCTACAGTATATGTAAGTTATATCCTCCTTGTGTTGTGTAGAAAGGCTACAGTATATGTAAGTTACATCCTCCTTGTGTTGTGTAGAATGGCTACAGTATATGTAAGTTATATCCTCCTTGTGTTGTGTAGAATAACTACAGTATATGTAAGTTAAATCCTCCCTGTGTTGTGTAGAATAACTACAGTATATATAAGTTAAATCCTCCCTGTGTTGTGTAGAATAACTACAGTATATATAAGTTAAGTCCTCCCTGTGTTGTGTAGAATAACTACAGTATATGTAAGTTAAGTCCTCCCTGTGTTGTGTAGAATGACTACAGTATATGTAAGTTAAATCCTCCCTGTGTTGTGTAGAATAACTACAGTATATGTAAGTTATATCCTCCTTGTGTTGTGTGGAATGGCTACAGTATATGTAAGTTAAATCCTCCCTGTGTTGTGTAGAATAACTACAGTATATGTAAGTTAAATCTTCCCTGTGTTGTGTAGAATAACTACAGTATATGTAAGTTAAATCCTCCCTGAGTTGTGTCGAATAACTACAGTATATGTAAGTTAAATCCTCCCTGTGTTGTGTAGAATAACTACAGTATATGTAAGTTAAATCCTCCCTGTGTTGTGTAGAATAACTACAGTATATGTAAGTTACATCCTCCCTGTGTTGTGCAGAATAACTACAGTATATGTAAGTTAAATCCTCCCTGTGTTGTGTAGAATGGCTACAGTATATGTAAGTTACATCCTCCCTGTGTTGTGCAGAATAACTACAGTATATGTAAGTTAAATCCTCCCTGTGTTGTGTAGAATGGCTACAGTATATGTAAGTTAAATCCTCCCTGTGTTGTGTAGAATGGCTACAGTATATGTAAGTTAAATGCTCCCTGTGTTGTGTAGAATAACGACAATATATGTAAGTTAAATCCTCCCTGTGTTGTGTAGAATAACTACAGTATATGTAAGTTAAATCCTCTCTGTGTTGTGTAGAATGGCTACAGTATATGTAAGTTAAATCCTCCCTGTGTTGTGTAGAATGGCTACAGTATATGTAAGTTACATCCTCCCTGTGTTGTGCAGAATAACTACAGTATATGTAAGTTAAATCCTCCCTGTGTTGTGTAGAATGGCTACAGTATATGTAAGTTAAATCCTCCCTGTGTTGTGTAGAATGGCTACAGTATATGTAAGTTAAATGCTCCCTGTGTTGTGTAGAATAACGACAATATATGTAAGTTAAATCCTCCCTGTGTTGTGTAGAATAACTACAGTATATGTAAGTTAAATCCTCTCTGTGTTGTGTAGAATGGCTACAGTATATGTAAGTTAAATCCTCCCTGTGTTGTGTAGAATGGCTACAGTATATGTAAGTTAAATCCTCCCTGTGTTGTGTAGAATGGCTACAGTATATGTAAGTTAAATCCTCCCTGTGTTGTGTAGAATAACGACAGTATATGTAAGTTAAATCCTCCCTGTGTTGTGTAGAATAACTACAGTATATGTAAGTTAAATCCTCCCTGTGTTGTGTAGAATGGCTACAGTATATGTAAGTTAAATCCTCCCTGTGTTGTGTAGAATAACTACAGTATATGTAAGTTTAATCCTCCCTGTGTTGTGTAGAATAACTACAGTATATGTAAGTTAAATCCTCCCTGTGTTGTGTAGAATGACTACAGTGTATGTAAGTTATATCCTCCTTGTGTTGTGTAGAATAACTACAGTATATGTAAGTTAAGTCCTCCCTGTGTTGTGTAGAATGGCTACAGTATATGTAAGTTAAATCCTCCCGGTGTTGTGTAGAATAACTACAGTATATGTAAGTTATATCCTCCTTGTGTTGTGTAGAATGGCTACAGTATATGTAAGTTAAATCCTCCCTGTCTTGTGTAGAATAACTACAGTATATGTAAGTTAAATCCTCCCTGTGTTGTGTAGAATAACTACAGTATATGTAAGTTAAATCCTCCCTGAGTTGTGTAGAATAACTACAGTATATATAAGTTAAATCCTCCCTGTGTTGCGTAGAATAACTACAGTATATGTAAGTTAAATCCTCCCTGTGTTGTGTAGAATAACTACAGTATATGTAAGTTACATCCTCCCTGTGTTGTGCAGAATAACTACAGTATATGTAAGTTACATCCTCCCTGTGTTGTGCAGAATAACTACAGTATATGTAAGTTAAATCCTCCCTGTGTTGTGTAGAATGGCTACAGTATATGTAAGTTAAATCCTCCCTGTGTTGTGTAGAATGGCTACAGTATATGTTAGTTAAATCCTCCCTGTGTTGTGTAGAATGGCTACAGTATATGTAAGTTAAATCCTCCTGTGTTGTGTAGAATAACGACAGTATATGTAAGTTAAATCCTCCTGTGTTGTGTAGAATAACTACAGTATATGTAAGTTCAATCCTCCCTGTGTTGTGTAGAATAACTACAGTACATGTAAGTTAAATCCTCCCTGTGTTGTGTAGAATAACTACAGTATATGTAAGTTAAATCCTCCCTGTGTTGTGTAGAATAACTACTGTATATGTAAGTTAAATCCTCCCTGTGTTGTGTAGAATAACTACAGTATATGTAAGTTAAATCCTCTCTGTGTTGTGTAGAATGGCTACAGTATATGTAAGTTAAATCCTCCCTGTGTTGTGTAGATTGGCTACAGTATATGTAAGTTAAATCCTCCCTGTGTTGTGTAGAATGGCTACAGTATATGTAAGTTAAATCCTCCCTGTGTTGTGTAGAATAACGACAGTATATGTAAGTTAAATCCTCCCGTGTTGTGTAGAATAACTACAGTATCTGTAAGTTAAATCCTCCCTGTGTTGTGTAGAATGGCTACAGTATATGTAAGTTAAATCCTCCCTGTGTTGTGTAGAATAACTACAGTATATGTAAGTTAAATCCTCCCTGTGTTGTGTAGAATAACTACAGTATATGTAAGTTAAATCCTCCCTGTGTTGTGTAGAATGACTACAGTGTATGTAAGTTATATCCTCCTTGTGTTGTGTAGAATGGCTACAGTATATGTAAGTTAAATCTCCCTGTGTTGTGTAGAATGGCTACAGTATATGTAAGTTAAATCCTCCCTGTGTTGTGTAGAATGGCTACAGTATATGTAAGTTAAATCCTCCCTGTGTTGTGTAGAATAACTACAGTATATGTAAGTTATATCCTCCTTGTGTTGTGTAGAATGACTACAGTATATGTAAGTTATATCCTCCTTGTGTTGTGTAGAATGGCTACAGTATATGTAAGTTATATCCTCCTTGTGTTGTGTAGAAAGGCTACAGTATATGTAAGTTACATCCTCCTTGTGTTGTGTAGAATGGCTACAGTATATGTAAGTTATATCCTCCTTGTGTTGTGTAGAATAACTACAGTATATGTAAGTTAAATCCTCCCTGTGTTGTGTAGAATAACTACAGTATATGTAAGTTAAATCCTCCCTGTGTTGTGTATAATAACTACAGTATATGTAAGTTAAATCCTCCCTGTGTTGTGTAGAATAACTACAGTATATGTAAGTTAAATCCTCCCTGTGTTGTGTAGAATAACTACAGTATATGTAAGTTAAATCCTCCCTGTGTTGTGTAGAATAACTACAGTATATGTAAGTTACATCCTCCCTGTGTTGTGTAGAATAACTACAGTATATGTAAGTTAAATCCTCCCTGTGTTGTGTAGAATGGCTACAGTATATGTAAGTTAAATCCTCCCTGTGTTGTGTAGAATGGCTACAGTATATGTAAGTTATATCCTCCTTGTGTTGTGTAGAATAACTACAGTATATGTAAGTTAAGTCCTCCCTGTGTTGTGTAGAATAACTACAGTATATGTAAGTTAAATCCTCCCTGTGTTATGTAGAATAACTACAGTATATGTAAGTTAAATCCTCCCTGTGTTGTGTAGAATAACTACAGTTTATGTAAGTTACATCCTCCCTGTGTTGTGTAGAATAACTACAGTATATGTAAGTTAAATCCTCCCTGTGTTGTGTAGAATGGCTACAGTATATGTAAGTTAAATCCTCCTGTGTTGTGTAGAATGGCTACAGTATATGTAAGTTAAATCCTCTCTGTGTTGTGTAGAATGGCTACAGTATATGTAAGGTGAACCGACACGTGCCCTTCCCCCTCCTTCTGGACATCGCACCTTTCTGTGCCCTCAAATGTAAGGTAAATAAGACATGCCTTCATCCATCACACTTGGCCTCATGTTATATATGTATATATAGATGTATGTATGTGTATGTATGTATGTGTATATATATATATATATATATATGTATATATATATATGTATGTATGTATGTATGTATGTATGTATGTATGTATGTATGTATGTATGTATGTATATGTGTGTATGTATGTATGTGTATGTGTGTATGTATGTATGTGTATGTATGTATGTATATGTGTGTGTATGTATATGTTTTTATATATATGTGTGTGTGTGTATATATAGGTATATATATATATTAGGGCTGGGAATCTTTGGGTGTCCCACGATTCGATTCAAAATCGATTCTAGGGGTCACGATTCGATTCAAAATCGATTTTTTTTTTTCAATTCAAAACGATTCTCGATTCAAAAACGATTTTTTTAAAAAAAAATTTTTTTTTTTTTTTAAACAATACACAACAATACCATAATAATGCAATACAATTTAATTTTGGAGTTCTGAACTTTTAATTTCTTGCAGTGTTTATTAAGTGGTAATATGTCACATTTGTCCCAATGGACTTTATACCCTGATAAACAGCCATATTCAGTGATGAAATTATTGATATAGTGAAGAGAGGAGTTAACATGTGACCGGTAGAGAATGATGTCATCACAATACATCGATAGCTTATTATACTGAGAGACAATTTTTATACCATGAATATTATTTTCACTTCTTATTTTTGCAGCTAGGTGTTCAATAACCAAATGAAATAATAATCCAGATGCAGGACATCCCTGTTTTACTCCTCTTTTTAACGAAAAAGGTTCTGAAATATGATTATTGGTTTTGACTGATGCCATGGGCCTTGTATAAAGCATCTTAATCCATTGTATACAATTATCTCCAAATCCAAATTTACGTCATGTGCAAAACATAAATGAGCAGTTTATGCGGTGGAATGCCTTCTCCGCATCAACACTACATACTGCTGTGGAGTAAGGGAGACTTCTCGCATAATAGATAACATTAAACAATTTCCTTGTATTGTCTGAAGATTGTCGACCTTCCATGAAGCCAGTTTGGTCAGTATGAATTAATTTTCCTATTACATTTGATAATCGTGTGGGTAAG
>NC_084740.1:44285930-44375930 GCF_033978785.1 Entelurus aequoreus
CAGAAGGTGAGAGCCAAATGTTGTACAGCCTGTACGGCATCGTGGAGCACAGCGGCACCATGAGGTCGGGTCACTACACGGCGTACGTGAAGGTTCCACCACACGGCTCCGGCAGACACGTAGCGGGAGGTGCGTGGACAGAAGGATGACTCTGGCGTGTCGCTGGTGTTCCGTAACCGACTCTGTCTTGTAGGAGGATCGTGGTTCCACGTCAGCGACACCAGCGTGCAGCCCACCAGCGAGAGCAAAGTGCAGAGCAGCCAAGCCTACCTCCTCTTCTACCAGAGACTCCTCTGATCCACACTTGGCTGCCTCCATGGCTCTTCATCGCCTGAGCTGCTCTGGAATCAACTGGACTCCTCAGAGGACTTTTACTCAGCGGGTGTTGGGAGACCAACCACAAGTTTGCGTCTGTACTTTCTTCCCCCAATCGTGGGAATGTGTCAGGATGTGCAAACAAAGTCATAAATAGGTTTTTTCACAACCCTTCACGTTGACTCTCATTGTGGGCGGCGTTCACTTCAAGCACTACTCCACCCACTTCCTGGGAAACTTATCAAGGAGCTGTTTGTAATATTAGTGCTCTGGTACTGTTACCCTAGCATTCAAAACAGCGCTTTATTCTGACCTCCTGCTGGTCTTGCACCTCCCCTTTATCTCGAAAATCCTCGAAAAAATTGGATGGCAACATTAACTTCGCGTCTAACAATCTCTGTGAACCCTTTCAGTCCACGTTTTGGGGCAAAAAAATATGAAACCATTATGAAAGTGAACAGAAATGAAGTAATTTCTATTAAATAAATACAAAACCACTATTAAAGTGAATAGAAATGAAGTCATTTTCTATTAAATAAATATAAAACCATTATGAAAGTGAACAGAAATGAAGTAATTTTCTATTTAATAAATATAAAACCATTATGAAAGTGAACATAAATGAAGTAATTTTCTATTAAATAAATACAAAACCACTATTAAAGTGAATAGAAATGAAGTCATTTTCTTTTAAATAAATATAAAACCATTATGAAAGTGAACAGAAATGAAGTAATTTTCTATTAAATAAATATAAAACCATTATGAAAGTGAACAGAAATGAAGTAATTTTCTATTTAATAAATATAAAACCACTATGAAAGTGAACAGAAATAGTCATTTTCTATTAAATAAATATAAAACCATTATGAAAGTGAACAGAAATGAAGTCATTTTCTATTAAATAAATACAAAACCATTATGAAAGTGAACAGAAATGAAGTAATTTTCTATTAAATAAATATAAAACCATTATAAAAGTGAACAGTAATTATTAAGTAATGTTCTTTGTTACCTATAATACAAAGCTTATATATATATATATATATATATATATATATATATATATATATATATATATATATATATATATATATATATATATGTATATATGTATATGTATATATGTATATATATATATATATATATATATATATATATATATATATATATATATATATATATATATATATATGTGTATATATATATATATATATATATATATATGTGTATATATATATATATATATATTTATGTGTATATATATATATGTGTATATATATATATGTGTATATATATATATATATATATATATATATATATATATATATATATATATATATATATATATATATATATATATATATATATATATATATATTTATATATATTTTGATGTTAGTGTATTATGACCTACATTGTATTGGTTTTAGTATTTTTCGATAGTTTTTTTGTTCCTTAAAAAAATGTGTAAAAATAATTTCAAATAAAAGACAATATAGTGAAGGCTACTCGAGCTGCGCCTCCCTGAGTTCCATGCAGCTGTTTTGATGCGTCTCTTGCGCATGCGCACACGTTGCTTCTGCTTTTGCTGACTCTGGTTCCGGATGAGCAGTTTCGCCTCGAACCAAACTACACAAATGGTACTTTTAAGGAGCTGACACAGAAGGTCGGTACTTACACGACGTGTATTATTCTTACCTTTACCACATCTATCGTACATCTGCTCATTTTTCTAACCAAACTTTACAAATGTGCTCGTTCGTGCTAACGTCCAGTCCAAAGACGATAACGGCCTAGCCTAAACAAGCTTCATGTTAATAATTCCACTGACTTTAAAAACATTACTTTATGTTTAATGAACATTTTTTAAATATTCCGTGACAAAATGAACCCACGCGTTGTAAACCTCGGATTTGACTTTTTTGCTGCTGTGTCGCAAAGTTGGCCAAACATGAGTCAGCATTTTTAAACTCGCTTAAAAAGTCACATTCGTGCTAATAACGCAGACCAGCAGATATATGTCGTTTTTTGTAATAATGCAGTTTAAAATACAATCGAAACAATCTAATTTATAGAATCGAAACTTTATTTTAGGGTGTGTCGAAAGTGCGGCCCGGGCCCATTCGTGGCCCACAGCTGGAGTTTTGTTGGCCCACAACTTATTGTTTTGGGGGGAAAATGTAAGACAAAGAGCAAAAATACGTAACAAAATGTAAGTAAAACTTAAAAAGTCTTAAATATGTGTGGGATATTTTTATATATTTAAAAAAAAATGCTACAATGAGACATTTCATTTAATTTCATTCATGTTTATTTCGAATATGTAGACAAAACAAAAACAACAAATTTTGAAAAAAAAACAACAAAAAAGCCATTCAAGAATGAATAACAAAAACAATAATAATAATAATAATAATAATAGTAATAATAAAAAGCAAAAGAAACAAGAAATGAAAATAAACATTAATGTAAACATATCCGAAAAGGAGTGAGAAGAAGTAAAAACTTATGTACTCCCACCCCTCTTATTACTTACTGTATGTTTAATAATAATAATAATAATAGTATATAAAAATGTTCTGTCATATAAATACATAACATAGACATAGCGCTAGCTTGTTACAAAATGTGACAGAAAATATTATTTTCTCATGAAATTACATCTTTTTGCAAATTTGTAAAAATATTTTTACTGTTGTTTTTTTTTCATATCGTACACTTTGTCCGCTATGACACAAATCTGACACAAAGTGGGTCATTCAATTTCCAATTCTTAAATGCAAATCAAAAAACTAAACTAGGGCCGATTTTTGATTTTTATTATACATGGCAGATTTGAAAACAAACAAAAAAGGGTTGACTTTCATTAAAATATTGCCATCAAATTGGATTTTGTGCTGTTTTCCTTTTTATGGATTTTTATTTTTCCAGATAAATACAAAAATCGAATATATGTTCATCCAAAATGCAAAAATGCGTGTTTATTTGTGTGATGACCAATGTTCCCTCTAATTGTTGATGTGTGTGAGCAAACACAAAAAGTCCCTGAGCATTGAGTGGAGGCCATGTGAGCAACATCAGACGTGCACACTGTGGCTACACCAGCAGCACACCTGTCCCAAACCTGACTAAATAACAACTTACATCTCCATCCATCCATCCATTTTATACCGCTTGTCCCTTTCGGGGTCGCTGGAGCCTATCTCAGCTGCATTCGGGCGGAAGGCGGGGTACACCCTGGACAAGTCCCCACCTCATCACAGGGCCAACACAGATAGACAGACAACATTCTCTTATTATTATAATCAAATGACAGCAGTCATTTCCATTTCTAATACAAGTGTTTAGGCCCACTTACAATGACAACAACAACAAATATTGTTTTTCATGAACTGTGTACTTGTATTGTTTGTCTGGGTGGAGATCCTGCTTTGGAAATAGTTTGTACCCCTTTCAGACATTGCATTTAGTTCCCATTAAAACATTCACATGTTGCACAATGACATGTAAGCAGGGGATCATGTGTACATTCCTGCAACTTCCTGTTTGTAAAAAATATATTTTTATTAGTATTTATTTAATATACTAACAGCATTTCATGATTCATATTTATAAATGAAGATTCCTAATAAATGACACTAGAATAAGCACACATTTGATTGGTAAATCATAGTGTAGCGACCTGGAATGACACTTTATGTGTGGTGTTGGAGTTGTCCGACTTTTTGTGTGTCTGTAAACGCATCACTGGCTAAGTGCCATATGTGCATGTGTTGGCGCAAGTGAGAAAGAGCGAGCGGCTGCTGTTGCTATAACAAAGTTGCTTTTGGTCTGGTTTGTACTGCAGAAAATGAACAGTTTTGCTAGATATAATTTTTTTTACTAATGTTTTGGTGATGTGTTTATGGCCGACAATAAAGAGTCTTGCTCAGTAAAGTGATGGATGGAATTCATGTCCTCAAAGCGTCTCGACAGACGTTACAATATTTGAACAATGATGACGAAAACTGTTTTCTCTGTCGTGTCCGTGTGTCGAAAATTGTGATGCGCTTATTTTTTTGTTTGATTTTGTGCGTGGCATAGATTTGCCGTGCGCAGAGGACGCTTGAGCATTGCGCAATTGCACAGGCGCGCACCTTAGAGGGAACGTTGGTGATGACATCTTGAACCAGAAGCAATATTTTAGGTCTGTGTACCTATTTGTATTCTATTTCCAATTCTTAAATGCAAATCAAAAAACAAATTTTGGGCCATTTTTTTCTACTTTCATTTCTGAAACAAAAGTTGGACAACTATTTATTGGCACTTTTTTAAAAGGACAATAGGACTCCTGCTGAAAAAAGATGTTAGCATTATGCTAAAAACATGCTAAACTTAGCCAAGGAAAAGCCAAAATACTGCTTCCGGTTCAATTTGTCATCACACAGATAAATACGCATTTTTGCATTTTGGATTAACATGAATTGGATTTTTGAGTTCATCTGGAAAAATAAAAATCCATAAAAAGAAAACCGTACAAAATAAAATTTTATGGCAATATTTTAACGAAAATCAACCCTTTTTTGTTTGTTTTCAAATCTGCCATACGTAATAAAAATCGGAAAACGGCCCTAATTTAGAGTTTTGATTTGCGTTTCAGAATTGGAAATAGAATGACCTTTTCTTTTTACGGATTCGTATTTTTATTAGATAAACACAAACATTTACAATTCATGTTAATCAAAAATGCAAAAGTGCGTGTTTATCTGTGTGATGACAAATTGAACTTTGGCGTTTAGCATGTTTTTAGCATGACGCTAACACCTTTGTTCAGCGGTTGTCATTTAAAACAAATAAGTGTCATTAAATAGTTGTCCAACTTTTCTTTCAGAAATAAAAATGGAAAAAATGGCCCAAAATTAGTTTTTTTTATTTGCATTTGAGAATTCAAAATTTAATGATCGGGAGGTACTCGGATCAAATTGAATTGTGTCTTTTGATAACAAAATAAAAACATGGATCGGAATTTTGGAGTCAAAATACAGTCGTGTAGTAGACCTAAGTATTCATTAAGTACCACCATAATGACAACATTAAATACAGTAGTGTAGTAGACCTAAGTATTCATCAAGTACCACCATAATGACAACATTAAATACAGTAGTGTAGTAGACCTAAGTATTCATTAAGTACCACCATAATGACAACATTAAATACAGTAGTGTAGTAGACCTAAGTATTCATCAAGTACCACCATAATGACAACATTAAATACAGTAGTGTAGTAGACCTAAGTATTCATTAAGTACCACCATAATGACAACATTAAATACAGTAGTGTAGTAGACCTAAGTATTCATTAAGTACCACCATAATGACAACATTAAATACAGTAGTGTAGTAGACCTAAGTATTCATTAAGTACCACCATAATGACAACATTAAATACAGTAGTGTAGTAGACCTAAGTATTCATTAAGTACCACCATAATGACAACATTAAAATACAGTAGTGTAGTAGACCTAAGTATTCATCAAGTACCAGAGGTGGGACCAAGTCATTGCTTTGCAAGTCACAAGTAAGTCTCAAGTCTTTGCCCTCAAGTCTCGAGTCAAGTCCCGAGTCAAGACAGGCAAGTCCCGAGTCAAGTCCAAAGTCAAGACTGGAAAGTCTCAAGTCAAGTCCCAAGTCCTGCATTTTGAATTTCGAGTCCTTTCAAGTCCTTTTAACCACAGACTAATATATTTACACAGATTGTGTATGCTTTTAAAACGCTGTATTTATTTATTAAAACAAGTGCATTTGAAATTGCAGGAAAAAAAATAGTGCTGACATTGCACTTCATAATAGCACTATTATCCAGTCATTTTAAACATTTAACTCATTCCTTTACAGAATAAACACATTTGAAAAAACAAGTGCAACTGTACTTATTTGCACAAAAGTGTTAACATTGTATTTCCTTGGCACATTGCATTGTAACTACCGGTAGTTCCACAGCAGTTTCTATCCTGTTCTTACCTTATCTCATTGATCTCATCTCATACTGTATGTGTGTTGATGTGTGCGTACATATGAAAAACATAACAAAAACATGAACAAAACAATGAACAGAGTTGTACTTTTTAGATGTCAGGGCCCTATGCAATATGTTCACATATTCTTAATATAGTATACATTTTAACTGACCTTTATTTGACTATGTTTGTGTTTTTGTAGGTGGCTAAAATACGCGGTGCTGCTGATCGCCGTCTAACGTTACGTTACTGTGTGTGATACATTGACTAACGTAACGTTAAGTTTAGGTACCTCATGCAACCCTGCTTAAAAAAAATCACTTGACAAAAAGTATGAATAAGGTAGCAAACTGCAGTGGACGCAACATATTGCCGTGTTTGCAATGACGTTATAACCATAGACATCTTATAAGTAGACGCAGCATTGGCTGCTGTGACACGAGCAATTTGGTCGCCATCTTGAAGTGGTGATGAGGAGCCGGCGAGCAGCCTAAACTGACAGTTGACAGGTAGAAAACAAAGATGGTGTTCAGCGTTTTCCAACTCAAATGAGCGGACTGTTGAAAATAGAAATCGGGTGATTACTTTTCACAAGTAAGATTTAACATTAATGTACTATTGGTTGTATTTTATGAAAATAATATTACCACAGAGTTGAGAAGGAGCAAAGATCTTTAATATTTGTATGTGAAAATCACAAAGAAATCTTCTGGGGGAGGATGACGCCCTTACAGGGGTTTGGTTTACAAACTTTCAGCCCCACCTAAAACAAAATTCACCAGCCGCCACTGATTATGATGCATTCTCATTTTAGGCAAAATATAAGACAATACTTTCTTAACAGTATAATTGTAACCAGGAATAAGTCTTCAAGTAACAATATTCAAATACTAACATTGTTGGGTAAGACAGAATTTGGTTTTATTCTGAATCCAGTGAAACAGATTGGTGGTTTTAGCTGATATAAAGACTTCCAGGTGTTTATATATGTTTATGTTGAAGTATTTGGCAGACGCTTTTATCCAAAGCGACATACATAAAAAATACATATAAAACAATGACTGTAAACATGATAATTTAAGGGAAGAATGTAATACAAAATATCAATACAAAGTGTCAAGACAGAATAAACTCTCTGCTGCTGCAGCAACAGAGATACAGTCTATAAGATATATAGATATCTAATGTATTCATACATTGTTTATGTAGGATATACGCATGTATATATAACCTAATCATATTGTTTCTTCAATTTAAAAATAGCTGACCGTTTTTTTCCCCTTTCTCTGGGATTATATTCCCAGTTTTGATCTCGGACGTCTGGTCACTTATAGCGTATAAGAATATTATATTACTGTTAAGCAAACTATGAATAATAAAACACGCCAAAACATGTGTCCTTTATCATAGCTACACATATAACAAAAAGGCGCGTGAAAATCAGTGGTATTCAGTGAGGTAAAATGAATTAAATGCGCTGACAGTTCATTGCTCCTGCCAAATGAATTGCACTAGTGGAGCGGATCACCACTCCAAGATGGCGGCCCCGCGTCTCGTCTGCGCCTGTAGGCAGTAGCGCGCGATGCTGCGTACCCTTATAAGATGTCTATGGTTATAACGTTAGCAGTGAGTTTACAGCCTCACTGATTTAACTACACAGCAAATAAAAGTCACGTTACTTAGCCAATAAACGTTAGCTTACATTCAAAACTTACCCTTCTTTGTGCATCTTCAAATGTCGAACGAAGTTGGAAGTTGTTACGTCTCCGTCTATAATATTCGAACTGCATGATTTGCATAGGGCTATTCGTTTTTTGTTGACCGAGTCGTAATTTTAATACCCGAACGAAATTAACTTTGGCATAATTGTTTCTCACTGCCGCATTGTTTGACAATTCTTCTTCATTGGTTGTCCTGCAATTTGATTGGATGAGAGCTGTGGGATGAAAACAGCGTAGATCTAATTTGATTGGCTGTTGTACTGAGAGCACACCAGCTGACAGGAACAACACGCTGATAGACACAGACGAAGAAAAGGAAAAATACGGAGCGGCGCGCTCCCAAATAACTTTTTAATCTTTGGGTTTTTGGGAAAGTAGCAAGTCATGTCAAGTCAAAAGGCTCAAGTCCAAGTGAAGTCACAAGTCATTAATGTTAAAGTCTAAGTCGAGTTGCAAGTCTCTTTACATTTTGTCAAGTCGAGTCTAAAGTCATCAAATTCATGACTCGAGTCTGACTCGAGTCCAAGTCATGTGACTCGAGTCCACACCTCTGTCAAGTACCACCATAATGATAACATTAAATACAGTAGTGTAGTAGACCTAAGTATTCATTAAGTACCACCATAATGACAACATTAAAATACAGTAGCGTAGTAGACCTAAGTATTCATCAAGTACCACAATGACAACATTAAATACAGTAGTGTAGTAGACCTAAGTATTCATTAATTACCACCATAATGACAACATTAAATACAGTAGTGTAGTAGACCTAAGTATTCATTAATTACCACCATAATGACAACATTAAATACAGTAGTGTAGTAGACCTAAGTATTCATTAATTACCACCATAATGACAACATTAAATACAGTAGTGTAGTAGACCTAAGTATTCATTAATTACCACCATAATGACAACATTAAAATACAGTAGTGTAGTAGACCTAAGTATTCATCAAGTACCACCATAATGACAACATTAAAATACAGTAGTGTAGTAGACCTAAGTATTCATTAAGTACCACCATAATGACAACATTAAAGGCCTACTGAAACCCACTACTACCGACCACGCAGTCTGATAGTTTATATATCAATGATGAAATCTTAACATTATAACACATGCCAATACGGCCGGGTTAACTTATAAAGTGACATTTTAAATTTGCCGCTAAACTTCCGGTTCGAAACGCCTCTGCGGATGACGTATGCGCGTGACGTAGCCCGGCGAACACGGGTATGCCTTCCACATTGAAGCCGATACGAAAATGCTCTGTTTTCATTTCATAATTCCACAGTATTCTGGACATCTGTGTTCGTGAATCTGTTTCAATCATGTTCATTGCATTATGGAGAAGGAAGCCAAGCAAGCAAAGAAGAAAGTTGTCGGTGCGAAATGGACGTATTTTTCGAACGTAGTCAGCCACAACAGTACACAGCCGGCGCTTCTTTGTTTACATTCCCGAAAGATGCAGTCAAGATGGAAGAACTCGGATAACAGAGACTCTAACCAGGAGGACTTTTGATTTGGATACACAGACGCCTGTAGAGAACTGGGACAACACAGACTCTTACCAGGATTACTTTGATTTGGATGACAAAGACGCAGACGTGCTACTGTGAGTATGCAGCTTTGGCTTTTTTTTGCGTATGTACGTAACTTTTTTAAAATATATAAGCTTTATGAACCTTGGGTTAGGTGAACGGTCTTTTGGGCTGAGTGATTGTGTGTGTTGATCATGTGTTTGAATTGTATTGGCGTGTTCTATGGAGCTAGGAGCTAGCAGAGGAGCTAGGAGCTAGCATAACACGTACCGTACCGTACGTGCGCGTCACGTACTAACTTTTTAAAAATATATAAGCTTTATGAACCTTGGGTTAGGTGAACGGTCTTTTGGGCTGAGTGATTGTGTGTGTTGATCAGGTGTTTGAATTGTATTGGCGTGTTCTATGGAGCTAGGAGCTAGCAGAGGAGCTAGGAGCTAGCATAACAAACACGCAGGTGTTATTATGCAGGATTAATTTGTGGCATATTAAATATAAGCCTGGTTGTGTTGTGGCTAATAGAGTATATATATGTCTTGTGTTTATTTACTGTTGTAGTCATTCCCAGCTGAATATCAGGTACCGTGAGTATGCAGCCTTGGCTGCTAAACATTCGATAACTTGACCGTATGTGCGCGTCACGTACGTAACTTTTTAAAAATATATAAGCTTTATGAACCTTGGGTTAGGTAAACGGTCTTTTGGGCTGAGTGATTGTGTGTGTTGATCAGGTGTTTGAATTGTATTGGCGTGTTCTATGGAGCTAGGAGCTAGCAGAGGAGCTAGGAGCTAGCATAACAAACACGCAGGTGTTTTTATGCAGGATTAATTTGTGGCATATTAAATATAAGCCTGGTTGTGTTGTGGCTAATAGAGTATATATATGTCTTGTGTTTATTTACTGTTGTAGTCATTCCCAGCTGAATATCAGGTCACCCCCGGCTCTCACAGCATCTTCCCTATCTGAATAGCTTCAACTCCCCACTAGTCCTTCACTTGCACTTTACTCATCCACAAATCTTTCATCCTCGCTCAAATTAATGGGGAAATTGTCGCTTTCTCGGTCCGAATCTCTCTCACTTCATGCGGCCATCATTGTAAACAATAGGGAACTTTGCGTATATGTTCAACTGACTACGTCACGCTACTTCCGGTAGGTGCAAGCCTTTTTTTTATCAGATACCAAAAGTTGCAATCTTTATCGTCGTTGTTCTATACTAAATCCTTTCAGCAAAAATATGGCAATATCGCGAAATGATCAAGTATGACACATAGAATAGATCTGCTATCCCCGTTTAAATAAAAAAAATTCATTTCAGTAGGCCTTTAAATACAGTAGTGTAGTAGACCTAAGTATTCATCAAGTACCACCATAATGACAACATTAAAATACAGTAGCGTGGTAGGCCCAAGTATTCATTGAAAACAAGGCAGAGGTTTTATTTAGCAAGTATATTTAATATTTATGGCCACTGTTTGAACAGTAACACTGTGTGTGAATATAGGAAAATAAAAGTCATTCTTTGGCATGCCACTAGATGGAGCCGGTGTACCACAGTTTAAGAATCACTGACCCAGTGAAATGATCATGTGCAGAGATACTACCATTCGACAATATTTTTATTATTGTGGTGGTGCGCGGCATCATATCGAGAGCTCTTCCTAACACTCTGACTCTTGACTGGGACTCTTGTGTAGAGAGTCGACCATGTTCCTCCAAGGCCAGCGCACCTCGGTGTTCACCTTCCAGTCGGCCGTGCACAGCGCTCGCCTGTTGCACTGTCTGGACGAGCAGAGGAGGCGGGACATCCTGTGTGACGTGACCGTGGTGGTGGAGGACCGCAGCTTCCGGGCCCACTCGTGCGTCCTGGCCTCCTGCAGCGACTACTTCCAGGGCTGCGTGGCCGGCGACGCCAAGCTCAGTGCCGTGGTCTCCCTGCCTCTGGAGGTCAGTGTCCACCTCCTTGGATCCACAGCTCTCATGGGAAACTAGGATGTGTCGGATCAACTATGGATGGAACTATGTGCTCCAACATCCAACTGGCACCATCAATAACTCCACATCTCTCCTTTTTAACCTCAGCAAAGATTATATGGGCTCACATGTCTAATGTGTGATATCATGTGCGATACAAGCAGTCCTGTAGCGTGTTTACTTGTGTGTGTGATATCATATGAGATACAAGCAGTCCTGCAGCATGTTTACTTGTGTGTGTGTGATATCATGTGCGATACAAGCAGTCCTGCAGCGTGTTTATTTGTGTGTGATTTCATGTGCAATACAAGCAGTCCTGCAGAGTGTTTACTCGTGTGTGATATCATGTGCGATACAAGCAGTCCTGCAGCGTGATTACTTGTGTGTGATATCATTTGCGATAAAAGCAGTCCTGCAGGGTGTTTACATGTGTGTGATATCATGTGTGATACAAGCAGTCCTGCAGCGTGTTTATTTGTGTGTGATTTCATGTGCAATACAAGCAGTCCTGCAGAGTGTTTACTTGTGTGTGATATCATGTGTGATGCAAGCAGTCCTGCAGGGTGTTTACTTGTGTGTGATATCATGTGAGGTACAAGCAGTCCTGCAGAGTGTATATTTGTGTGTGATATCATGTGCGATACAAGCAGTCCTGCAGAGTGTTTATTTGTGTGTGATATCATGTGTGATGCAAGCAGTCCTGCAGGGTGTTTACTTGTGTGTGATATCATGTGTGATACAAGCAGTCCTGTAGGGTGTTTACTTGTGTGTGATATCATGTGAGATACAAGCAGTCCTGCAGAGTGTATATTTGTGTGTGATATCATGTGCGATACAAGCAGTCCTGCAGAGTGTTTATTTGTGTGCGATTTCATGTGCAATACAAGCAGTCCTGCAGAGTGTTTACTTGTGTGTGATATCATGTGCCGTACAAGCAGTCCTGCAGCGTGTTTATTTGTGTGTGATTTCATGTGCAATACAAGCAGTCCTGCAGAGTGTTTACTTGTGTGTGATATCATGTGCGATACAAGCAGTCCTGCAGCGTGCTTACTTGTGTGTGATATCATGTGTGATACAAGCAGTCCTGCAGGGTGTTTACTTGTGTGTGATATCATGTGAGATACAAGCAGTCCTGCAGAGTGTATATTTGTGTGTGATATCATGTGCGATACAAGCAGTCCTGCAGAGTGTTTATTTGTGTGTTATTTCATGTGCAATACAAGCAGTCCTGCAGAGTGTTTACTTGTGTGTGATATCATGTGCCATACAAGCAGTCCTGCAGCGTATTTATTTGTGTGTGATTTCATGTGCAATACAAGCAGTCCTGCAGAGTGTTTACTTGTGTGTGATATCATGTGCGATACAAGCAGTCCTGCAGCGTGCTTACTTGTGTGTGATATCATGTGTGATACAAGCAGTCCTGCAGGGTGTTTACTTGTGTGTGATATCATGTGAGATACAAGCAGTCCTGCAGAGTGTATATTTGTGTGTGATATCATGTGCGATACAAGCAGTCCTGCAGAGTGTTTATTTGTGTGTGATTTCATGTGCAATACAAGCAGTCCTGCAGAGTGTTTACTTGTGTGTGATATCATGTGCCATACAAGCAGTCCTGCAGCGTGTTTATTTGTGTGTGATTTCATGTGCAATACAAGCAGTCCTGCAGAGGGTTTACTTGTGTGTGATATCATGTGCGATACAAGCAGTCCTGCAGCGTGCTTACTTGTGTGTGATATCATGTGTGATACAAGCAGTCCTGCAGGGTGTTTACTTGTGTGTGATATCATGTGAGATACAAGCAGTCCTGCAGAGTGTATATTTGTGTGTGATATCATGTGCGATACAAGCAGTCCTGCAGAGTGTTTATTTGTGTGTGATTTCATGTGCAATACAAGCAGTCCTGCAGAGTGTTTACTTGTGTGTGATATCATGTGCCATACAAGCAGTCCTGCAGCGTGTTTATTTGTGTGTGATTTCATGTGCAATACAAGCAGTCCTGCAGAGTGTTTACTTGTGTGTGATATCATGTGCGATACAAGCAGTCCTGCAGTGTGCTTACTTGTGTGTGATATCATGTGTGATACAAGCAGTCCTGCAGGGTGTTTACTTGTGTGTGATATCATGTGAGATACAAGCAGTCCTGCAGAGTGTTTAGTTGTGTGTGATATCATGTGCGATACAAGCAGTCCTGCAGAGTGTTTACTAGTGTGTGATATCATGTGCGGTACAAGCAGTCCTGCTGTGTGTTTACTTGTGTGTGATATCATGTGCGATACAAGCAGTCATGCAGGGTGTTTACTTGTGTGTGATATCATGTGAGATACAAGCAGTCCTGCAGGGTGTTTACTTGTGTGTGATATCATGTGAGATACAAGCAGTCCTGCAGAGTGTTTACTTGTGTGTGGTATCATGTGTGATACAAGCAGTCCTGCAGGGTGTTTACTTGTGTGTGATATCATGTGAGATACAAGCAGTCCTGCAGAGTGTATATTTGTGTGTAATATCATGTGCGATACAAGCAGTCCTGCAGAGTGTTTATTTGTGTGTTATTTCATGTGCAATACAAGCAGTCCTGCAGAGTGTTTACTTGTGTGTGATATCATGTGCCATACAAGCAGTCCTGCAGCGTGTTTATTTGTGTGTGATATCATGTGCGATACAAGCAGTCCTGCAGAGTGTTTACTAGTGTGTGATATCATGTGCGATACAAGCAGTCCTGCAGTGTGTTTACTTGTGTGTGGTATCATGTGTGATACAAGCAGTCCTGCAGCGTGCTTACTTGTGTGTGATATCATGTGTGATACAAGCAGTCCTGCAGGGTGTTTACTTGTGTGTGGTATCATGTGCGATACAAGCAGTCCTGCAGCGTGTTTACTTTTGTGTGGTATAATATGCGATACAAGCAGTCCTGCAGCATGTTTACTTGTGTGTGATATCGTGTGCGATACAAGCAGTCCTGCTGGACAGCCAGTTAACTAAATGTCCTCTAAGAAGCACACAATGTTTGCTGTTTTACTAAAGTCATTTACAAAAGATAAACATGCTAGGCTATAGGTTACTTGGAGCACCTCTCAAACTCCATCAGGTTGTATGGGAAGCGTTGGTTTTCATCCAGGATGTCTCTGTACATTACTGCTTTCATCTTTCCCTCTATCCTGACTAGTCTCTCAGGGCCTGCCGCTGAAAACCATCCCCACAGTATGATGCTTCCACCAGAATGCTTCACTGTAGCGCTGGTATTGTCCTGGTGATGAGCGGTGCCTGGTTTCCTCCAAACATTCACGCCAAAGACTTCAATCTTTGTCTCACCAGACCGGAGAATTTAGTTTCTCATGGTCTGAGAGTCTTTCAGCTGCATTTTGGCAAACTGTTTACCAAGAAATGTCTTCCGTCTGGCCACTCTACCATACAGGCCTGATTGGTGGATTGTTCTTCTGGAAGGTTCTCCTCTCTCCACAGAGGAATGCTGTAGCTCTGACAGTGACCATGGTCTTGGTCACCTTCCTGACTAGACTAAGATGACTGCAGCAATGTACAGAGACATCCTGGATGAAAACCTTCCCATCCAACCTGATGGAGCTTGAGAGGTGCTGCAAAGAGGAATGAGAGAAAGTGCCCAAAGATAGGTGTGCCAAGCATGTGGCATAGTACTCAAAAAGACTTGAGGCTGTAATTGCTGTCGAAGGTGCATCAACTAAGTATCATGATCTTCTAACAATTGTCCACTCCTTGTGCCACAGGTGACGGTGCAAGGCTTCGAACCCCTGCTGCAGTTTGCCTACACATCCACGCTGCTCTTCACCCAAGAAAACATCAAGGCTGTTCAAAGCTGCGCAAAATTTCTGGGATTTCGTAACCTGGAGTCGGCATGCTTCGATTTCCTCATCCCGAAGTTTGCCGAGCCGAAGTCGCAAGAGGGCAAGCAGAGAGTCTGCTGTCGGAAGTCGCCGTCCGACTTCGCACCTCTGTTCCCCGCAGGTCCGACCCGTGGCAGAGAAGATGACTTCTGTTTGGAGTCCTGCGGCCCTCCGATTCCCTCCTTGCCTGTGGAGTTGTCCGCTAGTCCTGTTTGTCCCATGTTGTCTTTGCCTGACGTGGACTCAGCAGGTCCTCCTTATCAGATGTGTTTGGCCGTGGAAGACGTCTGCAGTCAAAGCCAGTTAAGTCTGCGCGACTGCGGGTTGCCATGTCAGGCCATGGATCCTCAAGACCTGATGAAGCCAGCAGTTGAAGACGCCGTGAAAAGTCTCGGCATGAACCCGGACCGCGGCCTCGGTTCTTGCCCTCTCGACTCAGAAGCGTGCACTCATTTGTTAGAAGGAAAGCAGTCGGACAAAGACCAGGGATTCCCAGGGAGGAGCAGAGAAGAGAGGGAAGTGGCCGAACATCTGGCCAAAGGGTTTTGGTCCGACTTGTGCCAGTCTCAGTCTCAGACTCTTCCCGCTTTAGACTCTGCGGACCAAAGCAGTCCAGACAAAGCCTCGGAATTTCATTGGCTGAAACAGCTGGACCTCAGCTCCAATCCGTCGGACTGTCCCTTCCTCCGGGAACTCGACACAGACGACGACCCGCACTCCCGCACCGACACGCTGTCGCAGTCGGAGAAGAGCCCGTGCGTGTCCTCCCTCAACTCGGGCGAGGACTCCGACATGGACACTGATGGAGATACAGAAGCGAACAACAGGAGAGCTGCAGAGGTCCGCCTCACATTCCTAACCGCACCTTTTCATATCCCGGGAAACGGCGTCCTCAGACTCGTCCTCCATTGCAGAGGACGCTGCTTCTCCGGAGATGTTGGTCCAAATGACTAACGACTGTCCCCGCGCTCTCTCCAGATTCAGCTTCCCTTCCCGGTGGAGCACATCTCGGCGCTGAGTCGCAGTGCCTTCCAGCAGCTTCTCAAGCACAATCACATGACCCCGGAGCAGCTGGAGTTTGTCCACGACATCCGTCGGCGCTGTAAGAACCGCGCGGCGGCGCAGCGGTGCAGGAAGAGGAAGACGGAAAGCATACACCAGCTAGATGGGGAAATCAAAATTTTAGTAAGTCTCGTGGAAATAACGCAGACCTCCGCCAAGGTCCAACAATCAACAAATAGCATTCGCGAACCAATCGAGTCTTTTGAACGGCTCATTTAAAGGCCTACTGAAAGCCACTACTACCGACCACGCAGTCTGATAGTTTATATATCAATGATGAAATCTTAACATTGCAACACATGCCAATACGGCCGGGTTAACTTATAAAGTGACATTTAAAACTTCCCGGGAAATATCCGGCTGAAACGTTGCGGTATGATGACGTATGCGCGTGACGAAGTCAGAGTAACGGAAGTTATGGTACCCGTAGAATCCTATACAAAAAGCTCTGTTTTCATTTCATAATTCCACAGTATTCTGGACATCTTTTGCAATTTGTTTAGTGAACAATGAAGGCTGCAAAGAAGACAGTTGTAGGTGGGATTGGTGTATTAGCAGCGGACTACAGCAACACAACCAGGAGGACTTTGTTGGACTGCTAGCCGCGCTAGCCGCGATAGCCGCCGACCTCACCTTGACTTCCTACGTCTCCGGGCCGCCAAACGCATCGGGTGAAGTCCTTCGTCCTTCTGCCGATCGCTGGAACGCAGGTGAGCACGGGTGTTGATGAGCAGATGAGGGCTGGCTGGCGTAGGTGGAGAGCTAATGTTTTTAGCATAGCTCTGTGAGGTCCCGTTGCTAAGTTGCTAAGTTAGCTTCAATGGCGTCGTTAGCACGGCATTGTTAACCTTCGCCAGCCTGGAAAGCATTAACCGTGTATTTACATGTCCACGGTTTAATAGTATTGTTGATTTTCTATCTATCCTTCCAGTCAGGCGTTTATTTTTTTGTTTCTATATGCAGTTAAAGCACGATGCTATCACGTTAGCTCGTAGCTAAAGCATTTCGCCGATGTATTGTCGTGGAGATAAAAGGCACTGAATGTCCATTTCGCGTTCTCGACTCTCATTTTCAAGAGGATATAGTATCCGAGGTGGTTTAAAATACAAATCCGTGATCCACAATAAAAAAAGGAGAGTGTGGAATCCAATGAGCCAGCTTGTACCTAAGTTACGGTCAGAGCGAAAAAAGATACGTCCATCACTGCCTCTCAAGTCGTTCACTGTAACGTTCCTCATCTACGAATCTTTCATCCTCGCTCAAATTAATGGGGTAATCATCACTTTCTCGGTCCGAATCTCTCTCGCTCCATTGTAAACAACGGGGAATTGTGAGGAATACTAGCTCCTGTGACGTCACGCTACTTCCGGTACAGGCAAGGCTTTTTTTTATCAGCGAGCAAAAGTTGCGAACTTTATCGTCAATTTTCTGTACTAAATCCTTTCAGCAAAAATATGGCAATATCGCGAAATGATCAAGTATGACACGTAGAATGGATCTGCTATTCCCGTTTAAATAAAAAAAAATCATTTCAGTAGGCCTTTAAGGAGCTGTTCATTTTATTAGTCTGACAATGTTGATGCTGCTACCATGTCATTATCTATAGCGGTGGTTCCCAACCTTTTTGTAGCTGCGGACCGGTCAACGCTTGAAAATTTTTCCCACGGACCGGTGGGGGTTGGGGGGAGGGGTGTATTTAAAATTTTTTTTTATTTTTATTTTATTTTATTTTATTTTTTTACATAAATAAATACAATCATGTGTGCTTACGGACTGTATCCCTGCAGACTGTATTGATCTATATTGATATATAATGTATATATTGTGTTTTTTATGTTGATTTCATAAAAAAATAAAAATATTTTTTTTAAATTTCTTGTGCGGCCCGGTACCAATCGGGCCGCGGCCCGGTGGTTGGGGACCACTGATCTATAGGACAACTAATTCAGGTCAATGACCTCTAACTGTGCTCTGAATGGAACTATGCGCAGCATTCACTTATATGACCCAAAGCAAACAACCTTCCCTAGTCATGGTGCAAAAAAAAAAAAAAAAAAATCCAACCAACACAGATGCAGCCCACTCTCGGAACGACATGCTTCGACTTTGACTTTGATTTGTTATCCAGACTACGGACCGCCTGCCAAGAGCGGCTTCAACTTGGCCCGTCAGACGTAATGAGTTTGATAAGGAACTCTACCCACAAGGAGATGGCATTCATTTTAATAGTCTGACAATTTTGATGCTTGTGGACAACGTGAGTAGTTCAGGTTAATAACCTTTAATTATGCTCTGAATGGAATTATGCGCAGCATCTACTTATATAACCCAAAGCAAACGACCTTCCCTATCAATCAATCAATCAAAGTTTACTTATATAGCCCTAAATCACGAGTGTCTCAAAGGGCTGCACAAGCCACAACGACATCCTGCCCTAGTCATGAAGAAAGAAAAAATAACAATTTAAATGCAACCAACACAAAATGTAAACACACATAACAGAACTTGCTCACTGAACTTTGTGGACATTATAAAAAAAATGTCATTCACTATAAAAAAAAAAAATCTAAATTACACCCATTTAAATCCATTACAAAGCATGATGGAAAAAAATACATTGATATATTTTTACATGTAAAAATATTGAAATAAATGTATATATTTTAAATTTTTATTTGAATTCACTTTTCGGGTTCATTATTCTGAAGGGTAGTAGTTTTAGCAGTTTCTTAACCATAGGGCTGTTGTTGGGCCACGAGCGCCCCCCTAGAGGGCCGCCAAAAAATATCTGTTTCTCAGCTGTGGTCCGTACGGGCCCCAGCGGTACTAAGTTGTGATACACGTTTCCACCACTTGTGGCAGTAATGACAGTATCCAACAAACAAGAAGAAGAAGAAGCTATAGCCATGGAGAAGTTTAAGTGCAAAAAATATGACTAAGCTGTATTTTCATTTTTTGACTACTTAATTCAGACACATATATATTATTATTTATTATGAATTTGGGTTGATATATTTTAGCACTGCGTAATTATATTTAAACATATTTGTCTTCAGTTTTTCTCAGTCCCTACTTTTGCATTGATTTGATTAGTATTTATTTTTGTAATCAGTCTGACCTAAGCCTTTTATTAACACATCATTTCATATCATTGGACAAGGTTTATCCTGTTAAACTGTAAGTAGGTTAGAGAAAAAAATTCAATACAATTAAAATCTAGAGTAAGATTACTAAATCAGTTTTAATATTTGAGTGGGTCCCCGTGCCCTTAAGTAGTGGAAAAAGTTGGATCCCGGGTTTAAAAACGTTAAAAACTTCTGGTATTAGCATTTACCACATTTTTATTAGGTCCTACTTTTTATTGGAGTCGTATTCGTCCTTTTTTTTTTCTCGATTCATTAATAAGACAATCCTTTATTTACACACAACGGGGAAATGTACAGTCTTACAGCAAACATAAAGTAAAGTAAGTACTGGAGATGTCCGATAATATCGGTCTGCCGATATTATTGGCCGATAAATGCGTTAAAATGTAATATCGGAAATGATCGGTATCGTTTTTTTTTATTATCAGTATCGTTTTTTTATTTTTTTTATTTTTTTATTAAATCCACATAAAAAACACAAGATACACTTACAATTAGTGCACCAACCCAAAAAACCTCCCTCCCCCATTTACACTCATTCACACTCATTCACACAAAAGGTTTGTTTCTTTCTGTTATTAATATTCTGGTTCCTACATTATATATCAATATATATCAATACAGTCTGCAAGGGATACAGTCCGTAAGCACACATGATTGTGCGTGCTGCTGCTCCACTAATAGTACTAACCTTTAACAGTTAATTTTACAAATTTTCATTAATTACTAGTTTCTATGTAACTGTTTTTATATTGTTTTACTTTCTTTTTTATTCAAGAAAATGTTTTTAATTTATTTATCTTATTTTATTTGATTCATTTTTTTAAAAAGTACCTTATCTTCACCATACCTGGTTGTCCAAATTAGGCATAATAATGTGTTAATTCCACGACTGTATATATCAGTTGATATCGGTATCGGTTGATATCGGTATCGGTAATTAAAGAGTTGGACAATATCGGCATATCGGATATCGGCAAAAAGCCATTATCGGACATCCCTAGTAAGTACACAAATTGAATTAAAAAAAAAGCTAAAATTAAAAATATACAAAAAAAACCCAGATATTACGTAATGGGATTTTTAGCAAAAAAGATTACTTATTACTTATTAGGGACGGCGTGTGGCGAAGTTGGTAGAGTGGCTGTGCCAGCAATCGGAGTGTTGCTGGTTACTGGGGTTCAATTCCCACCTTCTACCTTCCTAGTCACGTCCGTTGTGTCCTTGGGCAAGACACTTCACCCTTTGCCTCTGATGGCTGCTGGTAGCGCCTTGCATGGCAGCTCCCGCCATCAGTGTGTGAATGTGTGTGTGAATGGGTAAATGTGGAAATACTGTCAAAGCGCTTTGAGTACCTTGAAGGTAGAAAAGCGCTCTACAAGTACAACCCATTTATCATTTATTAGTTGTGTTTTTTTTCTATATTGTTAAAATACTTTTTTTTTTTAAATGAGGGAAAATTCAAGCTGCCAAAGCATGGAAATATTTACAATGAAAACACAACAAAAATGAGATCAATTAGTTACATTTGTGTAAATCAAATTATTCTAATTTTCATCTATAACTGATACGAGTGATTGTTTCTTTGAAGAGAAAAGTTAAAAAATAACGAGGCGGTCTTTGGAACGGCTCCCTTCACAGAGCCATGAGTGCTATTGCTAACAGCGTTAGCAGCAGGTTGTCACCTGTATGTTCATGTCAACGTCATTAATCCTGATGTTATTCCAGAAATGTGAGAAAGAGAAGCTTCTTCAGGAGCGAGCGGAGCTGGAGCAGAACCTGGAGGAGACCCGTCAGAGTCTGTGCAGCTTGTGCAAGAGCCTGGAGTTGACCCCGGACCAGGACCAGGACCACCTGCAGTTCCTGGCCAAGCTATCCGCTCCGGACGTCCCCACCTGGCCGCAGCGTGCCCAGGACAAGAAGTAAGTGGATCTCAGCAGGATGGACGTTTAAAAAGGTTGTTGATGTTCCCCAATCATGCTGTCCAGAGACTTCCATCCCAACTTTTTGCTTCCGCTGTACCTTGAATCACCAGCAACATGTACAGTATGTACCCTCACAGGGTCATGACCAATAATTGTTGCATTTCTCAGGGAAAATTGTTCCTCTTGTCTTGTCCAGCACTGTATTATTGCACCACATAATTAGCACTAACCAGGGATGGAACGGTTCATGAAACCAAATCTGAACCTGACTTCAGATCGTGCTTCTTTAATGTTTTACTACTCGTGTTTTTGTGAAGTTCTGATCATGCGCACTGCCCGACGTGACGGACGACAGGCGGGAGTAGTGAAGCGTCCATGGCGTTGTGACTTCTAAATTCTTGTCTCCTGCCATCCCGACTGAAGTTACGGATCACACGTATTGCAATGCTTTTTTTTTTTTGTAGATGTCAAACATTGTCGAAAGGATGTCAAAGGGTTGGTTCATCAACAATCACAATCAAAATCAAAACATTTCTACACTTTGAACCTTGCGGCTCAGTAAACGGTGCGGCTAATTTATGCGAATAGTTAAAAAAAAGAAAACAAGCAAATACACTGAAAATTTGAGATCTTCCCTAAGATCGGTAGGTTGTGAGTTCAAAACCCCGGCCGAGTCGTACCAAATATATATATATACAATCAAATTTGGTATACGCTACAGTATATACCAGGGGTCACCAACCTTTTCGAAACCAAGAGCTACTTCTTGGGTACTGATTAATGCGAAGGGCTACCAGTTTGATACACACTTAAATAAATTGCCAGGAATAGCCAATTTGCTCAATTTACCTTTAACTCTATGTTATTATTAAAGGCCTACTGAAATGATTTTTTTTTATTTAAACGGGAATAGCAGATCCATTCTATGTGTCATACTTGATCATTTCGCGATATTGCCATATTTTTGCTGAAAGGATTTAGTAGAGAAAATCGACGATAAAGTTCGCAACTTTTGCTCGCTGATAAAAAAAAGCCTTGCCTGTACCGGAAGTAGCGTGACGTCACAGGAGCTAGGATTCCTCACAATTCCCCATTGTTTACAATGGAGCGAGAGAGATTCGGACCGAGAAAGTGATGATTACCCCATTAATTTGAGCGAGGATGAAAGATTCGTAGATGAGGAACGTTACAGTGAATGACTTGAGAGGCAGCGATGGAGGTATCTTTTTTCGCTCTGACCGTAACTTAGGTACAAGCTGGCTCATTGGATTCCACACTCTCCTTTTTCTATTGTAGATCACAGATTTGTATTTTAAACCACCTCGGATACTATATCCTCTTGAAAATGAGAGTCGAGAACGCGAAATGGACATTCAGTGCCTTTTATCTCCACGACAATACATCGGCGAAATGCTTTAGCTACGAGCTAACGTGATAGCATCTTGCTTTAACTGCATATAGAAACAAAAGAAATAAACCCCTGACTGGAAGTATGGATAGAAAATCAACAATACTATTAAACCGTGGACATGTAAATACACGGTTAATGCTTTCCAGGCTGGCGGAGGTTAACAATGCCGTGCTAACGACGCCATTGAAGCTAACTTAGCAATCGGACTGCACAGAGCTATGCTAAAAACATTAGCTCTCCACCTACGCCAGCCAGCCCTCATTTGCTCATCAACACCCGTGCTCACCTGCGTTCCAGCGATCGGCAGAAGGACGAAGGACTTCACCCGATGCGTTTGGCGGCCCGGAGACGTAGGAAGTCAAGGTGAAGTCGGCGGCTAGCGCGGCTAGCGCTCCAACAAAGTCCTCCTGGTTGTGTTGCTGTAGTCCGCTGCTAATACACCGATCCCACCTACAACTGTCTTCTTTGCAGCCTTCATTGTTCAATAAACAAATTGCAAAAGATGTCCAGAATACTGTGGAATTATGAAATGAAAACAGAGCTTTTTGTATAGGATTCTACGGGTACCATAACTTCCGTTAAACTGACTTCGTCACGCGCATACGTCATCATACCGCGACGTTTCAGCCGGATATTTCCCGGGAAATTTTAAATGTCACTTTATAAGTTAACCCGGCCGTATTGGCATGTGTTGCAATGTTAAGATTTCATCATTGATATATAAACTATCAGACTGCGTGGTCGCTAGTAGTGGCTCTCAGTAGACCTTTAAAGTGTTGCATAATATCAATATGCAACACTTTATTTTTATATTTTCTCTAAGTGCACATTTTTCAAATTGAACATTTTCAAATGATGACTTCTAAGACAGTCTTGTGAAATCACAATATCCCATTTTACTAGCTAGCCACTAACATTTTTGAACAAATCACGAATTACTTTGCACCATGTTTGTACAAATAATAACTCATGTACAATACAAAAGTCAACTCTCAAATTTTTAAATAAATCATGTCACAATTTGACCTGGACACCAAATCTGTTATCTGTTTCTTTGTCAGTTAGTGAACAACAAGTCTTTCAAATATTTTCTTGGATTTTTACATTTTTTTTTAGTTTTGTCTCTCTTAGAATTAGGGATGTCCGATAATGGCTTTTTGCCGATATCCGATATTCCGATATTGTCCAACTCTTTAATTACCGATACCGATATCAACCGATACCGATATCAACCGACATATGCAGTCGTGGAATTAACACATTATTATGCCTAATTTGGACAACCAGGTATGGTGAAGATAAGGTACTTTTTAAAAAAAATTAGTAAAATAAGATAAATACATTAAAAACATTTTCTTGAATAAAAAAGAAAGTACAACAATATAAAAACAGTTACATAGAAACTAATAATGAATGAAAATTAGTAAAATTAACTGTTAAAGGTTAGTACTATTAGTGGAGCAGCAGCACGCACAATCATGTGTGCTTACGGACTGTATCCCTTGCAGACTGTATTGATATATATTGATATATAATGTAGGAAGCACAGACTGTATCCCTTGCAGACTGTATTGATATATATTGATATATAATGTAGGAACCAGAATATTAATAACAGAAAGAAACAACCCTTTTGTGTGAATGAGTGTAAATGGGGGAGGGAGGTTTTTTGGGTTGGTGCACTAATTGTAAGTGTATCTTGTGTTTTTTATGTTGATTTAATTAAAAAAATAAAAATAAATAAATAAAATTTAAAAAAAACGATACCGATAAAAAAAAACCCGATACCGGTAATTTCCGATATTACATTTTAACGCATATATCGGCCGATAATATCGGCAGGCCGATATTATCGGACATCTCTACTTAGAATTAAAAATGTCGAGCAAAGCGATTTTTTTTTAGTTTTGTCTCCCTTAGAATTAAAAATGTCGAGCAAAGCGAGACCAGCTTGCTAGTAAATAAATAATATTTAAAAAAATAGAGGCAGCTCACTGGTAAGTGCTTGTCAAGTGTTTTGCTTTTTTCACTGTGCTTCTCCCACACTTGAAGGGATGCACCAATGCTGAATGTGGCTTCTGGATTGCACTCCAAAGACCAGACCCTAGTTACTTTTTGCCTTTTATTTTCCTTTAATTTGCAACAGTTTTTCCAATGAAGAAACAGCTTCTTTTTTCTTCTTTAGTCTTTTTAGCAGTGTTAGTAGACTTTAGTTTCTTTAGCTGTCATTAGCTGTCTTTAGTAGCCTTTAGCTTCTTTAGTAGGTGAAAAACCTTTAAGGACAAAACACCACAAGATTAACATGCTGTAAAAAATCAATCAATTATCAATCCCATAATTTACAATTATTAAGTAGGCTATCAAACACTTAACAATTAAACAAGTGCAAGAAAATGGATTAATATTTTCCCTTTAAGTTAATTCAGATTTTAATTAAATGGCCTCAACATAAATGCACCAAGATACATATAAAATACATTTAACAGCAGAAACACAATAGATAAATGCAGCAGAAAACCCAATATGCAAATACATAAATACCTAACTAATTAACCATCTATTTTAGATACATATTTAAAATCCATATCCAATATAAATATATGATTAATTTAGCAGTGAAACACTCAATCTTAAACGCTGTCTACTGGTAGAAAAATACCCCTTTTCTATGCCCTCACCAGCAGCCAATGATCCAACACAGTTAAATCCAACACTTTAAGTTGAGCGACTTCACCCTCCTGATGAAGCAAACTGCTCCAACATTTAGCAAACTAAGCAAAGAATCACAACACTTCCGTACTAAACAACAGTTACACAAAACACCGTGTGTATTTAGCCTCCAGACTAAGCACGCTACATGCACCCCCCCATCTCACCAGCGCAACAGGTGCGCCACACCCACAAAGAGAAATAAAGTGCAATCTTACCGGCTGTCCGTTCAGCTTTTGGTTTTGGTACACTTTTGGCACAACTCTGTGTTATCTGTAATGAACTAAACCTTTCTCCACTCTGCGCTGGCGTCTTTTGTACTCCTTGATTGGACACAGCTGTCTAATTACAGGGCTCGCGCACCAGCAGACGAGACGGGAGCGCGCCGCGTTATACCTGCATGCGCGTGAACGTCAACTGATAATAATGCCGAATTATATACATTTCCTGGGGTTGCCTAGGTGAATGGGGATGTGGATGTGCTCTAAAATAAAATATAGTTTTATTAAGTGGGGTTTGGCTGGTTGCCAAGCAGCCGCAGTTACGCACATCAGCTGACGAGACAGCTGTTCGCCGCTACAGTGTTGCTATTTGAGCTATTTTTAGAACAGGCCAGCGGGCGACTCTTCTGGTCCTTACGGGCTACCTGGTGCCCGCGGGCACCGCGTTGGTGACTCCTGGTATATACCATCAAATTTGGTATACACTACAGTATATGCCATCAAATTAGGTATACACTACAGTATATACCATCAAATTTGGTGTACACTACAGTATATACCATCAAATTTGGTACACAGTACAGTATATACCATCAAATTTGGTATACGCTACAGTATGTACCATCAAATTTGGTACAAAGTACAGTATATACCATCAAATCTGGTACACTGCAGTATATACTCTACCGTCAAATTTGGTACACGCTTCAGTATATACCATCAAATTTGGTACACACTAGAATATATACCATCAAATTTGGTACACAGTAGAGTATAGACCATCATATTTGGTACACTGCAGTATATACCGTCAAATTTGGTACACGCTTCAGTATATACCATCAAATTTGGTACACACTACAGTATATACCATCATATTTGGTACACACTACAGTATATACCATCATATTTGGTACACACTACAGTATAGACCATCAAATTTGGTAAGCAGTACAGTATATACCATTAAATTTGGTACACACTAGAGTATATACCATCAAATTTGGTATACACTACAGTATGTACCATCATATTTGGTACTCACTACAGTATATACCATCAAATTTGGTAAGCAGTACAGTATATACCATCACATTTGGTATACACTACAGTATATACCATCATATTTGGTACACACTACAGTATATACCATCAAATTTGGTAAGCAGTACAGTATATACCATCAAATTTGGTACACACTAGAGTATATACCATCAAATTTGGTATACACTACAGTATGTACCATCATACTTGGTACACACTACAGTATATACCATCAAATTTGGTAAGCAGTACAGTATATACAGGTACACCATAAAATTTGGTATACACTACAGTATATACCATCATATTTGGTACACACTACAGTATATACCATCAAATTTGGTAAGCAGTACAGTATATACCATCAAATTTGGTATACACTAGAGTATATACCATCAACCTGCCAGGGACTGCATTACAAAACCCAAAGCAATGAAGTTGGCACGTTGTGTAAATCGTAAATAAAAACAGAATACATTGATTGGCAAATAACGTTCGAACTGGTAAACTGGTAAAAACTTTTTGCAAATATTAGCTCATTTGGAATTTGATTCAAAAAGCTGGCACAAGTGGCAAAAGAGACTGAGAAAGTTGAGGAATGCTCATCAAAGACTTATTTGGAACATCCCACAGGTGAACCGGCTAATTGGGAACAGGTGGGTGCCATGATTGGGTATAAAAGCAGCTTCCATGAAATGCTCAGTCATTCACAAACAAGGACGGGGCGAGGGTCACCACTTTGTCAACAAATGCCTGAGCAAATTGTTGAAGAACAACATTTCTCAAGCAGCTATTGCAAGGAATTTAGGGATTTCACCATCTACGCTCCGTAATATCATCAAAAAGTTCAGAGAATCTGGAGAAATCACTGCACGTGAGCGGCAAGGCCAAAAACCAACATTGAATGCCCGTGACCTTCGATCCCTCAGGCGGTACTGCATCAAAGAACAACATCAGTGTGTAAAGGATATCACCACATGGGCTCAGGAACACTTCAGAAACCCACTGTCAGTAACTACAGTTGGTCGCTACATCTGTAAGTGCAAGTTAAAACTCTACTATGCAAAGCCAAAGCCATTTATCAACAACACCCAGAAACGGGCCCGAGCTCATCTAAGATGGACTGATGCAAAGTGGAAAAGTGTTCTGTGGTCTGACGAGTCCACATTTCAAATTGTTTTTGGAAACTGTGGACGTCGTCTCCTCCGGACCAAAGAGGGAAAGAACCATCCGGATTGTTCTAGGGTGAAAGTGTAAAAGGCAGCATGTGTGATGGTATGGGGGTGTATTAGTGCCCAAGACATGGGTAACTTACACATCTGTGAAGGCACCATTAATGCTGAAGGGTACATACAGCTTTTGGAGCAACATATGTTGCCATCCAAGCAACGTTACCATGGACGCCCCTGCTTATTTCAGCAAGACAATGCCAAGCCACGTGTTACATCAACGTGGCTTCATAGTAAAAGAGTGCGGGTACTAGACTGGCCTGCCTGTAGTCCAGACATTGAAAATGTGTGAAGGCTAAAATATGAGAAGGGAGACTGTTGAACAACTTAAGCTGTACATCAAGCAAGAATGGGAAATAATTCCACTTCAAAAATGTGTCTCCTCAGTTCCCAAACCTTTACTGAGTGTTGTTAAAAGGAAAGGCCATGTAACACAGTGGTGTGACAACTTTTTTGCAATGTGTTGCTGCCATTAAATTCTAAATTAATGACTATTTGCAAAAAAGAAGAAGTTTCTCAGTGTGAACATGAAATATCTTGTCTTTGCAGTCTATTCAATTGAATATAAGTTAAAAAAGGATTTGTTGTATTCTCTTTTTATTGACCATTTACACAACGTGACAACTTCCCTGCTTTTGGCTTTTGTAAAACAGATACTAAAATATGATAGCAAATCAGGAGTTTTATCACACATGTATGAACAAGCTTCTTGGTGTGTTGAGCGGCACAGGCCAGAGAAAAAGGGTGGTTTATAAATGATGGGATGTCTCTCTGAGACCACTGATGTGTGCCACGCTGGAATCCTCATCATTTCAGTTTGACTTTGTATTTGTCACATGCTGGTTACGGTCATGTCGGCAATGCTAGATTTATATTTATGTTCTATTCTCAGCTGTTAAAGGCCTACTGAAATTAATTTGTTTTATTTAAACGGGGATATCAGATCCATTCTATGTGTCATACTTGATCATTTTGCGATATTGCCATATTTTTGCTGAAAGGATTTAGTAGAGAACATCGACGATAAAGTTTGCAACTTTTGGTCTCTGATAAAAAAAAAAAATCTTGCCTGTACCGGAAGTAGCGTGACGTAGTCAGTTGATCGCCTCCTCATATTTTCCTATTGTTTACACCAGCAGCTAGAGAGATTCGGACCGAGAAAGCGACGATTACCCCATTAATTTGAGCGAGGATGAAAGATTCGTGGATGAGGAACGTTAGAGTGAAGGACTAGAATGCAGTGCAAGACATATCTTTCGCTCTGACCGTAACTTAGGTACAAGCTGGCTCATTGGATTCCACACTCTCTCCTTTTTCTATTGTGGATCACGGATTTGTATTTTAAACCACCACGGATACTATATCCTCTTGAAAATGAGAGTCGAGAACGCGAAATGGACATTCACAGTGACTTTTATCTCCACGACAATACATCGACGAAACACTTTAGCTACGGAGCTAACGTGATAGCATCGTGCTTAACTGCATATAGAAACAAAATAAATAAACCCCTGACTGGAAGGATAGACAGAAGATCAACAATACTATTAAACCATGGACATGTAACTACACGGTTAATGCTTTCCAGCTTGGCGAAGATTAACAATGCTGTTGCTAACGACGCCATTGAAGCTAACTTAGCTAGGGAGCTAACGTGATAGCATCGGGCTCAAATGCAGATAGAAACAAAATACATAAACCCCTGACTGGAAGGATAGACAGAAGATCAACAATACTATTAAAGGCCTACTGAAAGCCACTACTACCAACCACGCAGTCTGATAGTTTATATATCAATGATGAAATCTTAACATTGCAACACATGCCAATACGGCCGGGTTAACTTATAAAGTGACATTTTAAATTTCCCGCCACACTTCCGGTTGAAAAACTCCTTTGGATATGATTTATGCGCGTGACGTCACAAAAGCAACGGAAGTGGTTGGACCCCATCGGACCCGATAGAAAAACCTCTTGTTTTCTTCGACAAAATTCCACAGTATTTTGGACATCTGTGTTGGTGAATCTTTTGCAATTTGTTTAATGAACAATGGAGGCTGCAAAGAAGAATGTTGTAGGTGGGATCGATCGGTGTCTTAGCGGCTAAGTACAATACTTACAGCAACACAACAAGGACTACTTACCCTGATAGCAGACGCCTAGCCGATGCTTGCCGCCAAACCCACGGATGAAGTCCTTCGTCGCGCCGTTGATCGCTGGAACGCAGGTGAGCACGGCTGTTGATGGGAAGATGAGGTCTGGCTGGCGTAGGTGGAGCGCTAATGTTTTATCATAGTTCTGTGAGGTCCGGTTGCTAAGTTGCTAAATTAGCCTTAGCGTCGTTAGCAACAGCATTTTTAAGCCTTACCAGGCTGAGAATTTTTAACCGTGTAGTTACATGTCCATGGTTTAATAGTATTGTTGGTCTTCTGTCTATCCTTCCAGTCAGGGGTTTATTTATTTTGTTTCTATCTTCATTTGAGAACGATGCTAGCACGTTAGCTCAGTAGCTAAGTGTGTCACAGATGTATTGTCTTGGAGATAAAAGTCACTTTAAATGTCCATTTCGCGTTCTCGACTCTCATTTTCAAGAGGATATGGTATCTGAGGTGGTTTAAAATACAAATCCGTGATACACAATAGAAAAAGGAGAGTGTGGAATCCAATGAGCCAGCTCGTACCTAAGTTACGGTCAGAGCGAAAAAAGATACACCTCGCACTACACTCTAGTCCTTCACTCTAAAGTTCTTCATCCACGAATCTTTCATCTTCGCCAAATTAATGGGGTAATCGTCGCTTTCTCGGTCCGAATCTCTCTCACTCCATTGTAAACAATGGGGAATTGTGAGGAATACTAGCTCCTGTGACGTCACGCTACTTCCGGTACAGGCAAGGCTTTTTTTTATCATCGAGCAAAAGTTGCGAACTTTATCGTCGATTTTCTCTACTAAATCCTTTCAGCAAAAATATGGCAATATCGCGAAATGATCAAGTATGACACATAGAATGGATCTGCTATTCCTGTTTAAATAAAAAAAAATCATTTCAGTAGGCCTTTAACATTGTTGTTGCTAACAACGCCATTGAAGCTAACTTAGCTAGGGAGCTAACGTGATAGCATCGTGCTCAAATGCAGATAGAAACAAAATACATAAACCCCTGACTGGAAGGATAGACAAAAAATCAACAATACTATTAAACCATGAACATGTAAATACACGGTTAATGCTTTCCAGCTTGGCGAAGCTTAAAAATGCTGTTGCTAACGACGCCATTGAAGCTAACTTAGTATAACGAGACCTCACAGAGCTATGATAAAAACATTAGCGCTCCACCTACGCCAGCCAGCCCTCATCTGCTCATCAACACCCGTGCTCACCTGCGTTCCAGCGATCGACGGCGCGGCGAAGGACTTCACCCGATCATCCGTGCGGTCGGTGGCTAGCGTCGGCTAGCGCGTCTGCTATCCGAGTCAAAGTCTTCCTTGTTGTGTTTCTACAGCCAGCCGCTAATACACCGATCCCACCTCCAGCTTTCTTCTTTGCAGTCTTCATTGTTCATTAAACAAATTGCAAAAGATTCACCAACGCAGATGTCCAGAATACTGTGGAATTTTGCGATGAAAACAGAGCTATTTTGTATTGTATTCAATGGGGTACCGATACTTCTGTTTCACTGGCTACGTCACACGCATACGTCATCATACAAAGGCGTTTTTAACCGGAAGTTTCCCGGGAAATTTAAAATGTCACTTTATAAGTTAACCCGGCCGTATTGGCATGTGTTGCAATGTTAAGATTTCATCATTGATACCGTATTTCCTTGAGTTGCCGCCGGGAATATAGTATTCGCCTGCCTAGAATTACAGCTGGGTCAAACTCGTTTCGCAAAATAATTAGCGCATGCTTGGCACTTCAGCCGGGTCAAATATGAGTCATTAAATGACTTCCGCTTCCTGGTGGTAGAGGGCGCTAGTGATCCTTCTTGCGACTACCAGTACTGCAGAAGACCGGTGCTGCAGAAGAAGACAACACGCAGCAAGAGTGAGCAGCCATTGTTTGCTTGCACTTTTACCATGCAGGATTACATATCTAAAATAAAACAGTTTTCTAAACTGGACTTTCAATCGAAGCAGGAGGTAATACTTAAAGGAAGATCTCCATCGAGACAGAGAGACTTTTAAAACTGAAGAAAGATAAGGAAGACTTCTATAGGAGCTGCGCATGGACTCATTTATACCTAAAGGTAAGACCATAATAACGTTTTTTTTATTAAATGTGCTTTTCATGATAAGGTAAGCACCGGAGTGAGAAGAGGTTTTAAAATAATTAGCGCATGCTTGCCAATCCCGCATGCTTTTGGTAAACGCAGGAGTGAGAAGAGGTTTTAAATTAATTAGTGCCCCGGCAGCTATTCAAGGAAATACGGTATATAAACTATCAGACTGCGTGGTCGCTAGTAGTGGCTTTCAGTAGGCCTTTAAAAATAACAACCGTGTACACCCAACCTGAAAACCGCCACTAAACAGACTCCCAACTGGATTTTGTGAACCGTTCCAGCCTGACTAACACCAACTGAACCTTTTTGCTTAAGAATCCCTGCCTCCATGCAATATCACAACAGATGCAAAATGTGCCTTGAACTGAACAAAGACTGACTCCTCCTACTTGTTGCACATGAACCCAGAGCCCTTCTTGATAGCAATGCTATCTATTTTCACTGCAATAAAGAGCATAGATCATGATGTGAAACGCCACCAGTAGGTGGCAGTGCAAGTTAGTCACCACTCTCACTGTGTGCTTCGGTCTAGAAGACGCACACAAAACTGCAAGCAGGTCCCCACAAGTCAAAAGGACAAGAGTTGGGAGCACGTAAAGGTTGCCAGTAGTCCAAAGTCACCCTCCATCTCCAAAAGGAGGCGCTGGTTTTTGAGCTGCCGTGTTGTGTTTGTGGCGAGGAAGGCAGACTTGATTGGAGAAGCAAGCAGCTGCAAGGTCAGAGGCTGCTAATCCTCGGCCTCATTCATGCCAGATTAAAAACCTGCTCCGATTTGTGATTAAGACCGCAGGGTTAGAAGATTAAAGAAAATGAAAGCAGCAATCCTGGAATTCATCAGAATAGCCTAAACGGTCATTACAAGGCCAGATTAAAGAAGACTGGAACTGGATATGTCCTCATTTGCATAATCTCTCAAAGACCTTTTCTGCATCAAATCAGGCTTTTTTCTTATTCTTTCATTGTGTCAACGCACTCACACCTATGCTGTCTACACCTTCTTCTCCTCGTCCTCCTTCTTCTTCTCTTCCTTCTTTTCTTCTTCTCCTTCTTCTTCTCCTCCTTCTCTTTCTTCTTCTTCTCCTTCACCTTCTTCTCCTTCTCTTTCTTCTTCTTCTCCTTCTTCACCTTCTCCTTCTCTTTCTTCTTCTTCTCCTTCTTCTTCTCCTTCTCCTTCTCTTTTTTCTTCTTCTACTTATCCTCCTTCTTCTTCTCCTTCACCTTCTCCTCCTTCTCCTTCTATTTCTTCTTCTCCTTCTTCACCTTCTCCTGCTCCTTCTCTTTCTTCTTCTTCTCTTTCTTCACCTTCTCCTTCTTCTCCTTCTTCTCCTCCACCTCCTCTTTCTTCTTCTTCTCCTTCTTCACCTTCTCCTTCTCTTTCTTCTTTTCCTTCTTCACCTTCTCTTTCTTCTCCTCCTTCTCCTTCTCCTCCTTCTCTTTCTTCTTCTTCTCCTTCACCTTCTCCTCCTACTCATTCTCTTCTTCTTCTCCTTCTTCACCTTCTCCTCCTCCTTCTTGTCCTCCTTCTCCTTCTCGTCCTTCTTCTCCTTGTCCTTATTCTGCTCCTTATTCTTCTCCTTCTCTTTATTCTTCTCCTTCTCCTCCTCTTTCTTCTTCTTCTCCTTCTTCTTCTCCTTCTTCTCCTCCCCCTCCTTCTCCTTCTTCTCTTTCTTCTTCTTCTCCTTCTTCACTTTCTCCTCCTTCTCCTTGTCTTTCTTCTTCTCCTCCTCCTTCTCCTTCCTCTCCTTGTCCTTATTCTCCTTGTCCTTATTCGGCTCCTTATTCTTCTCCTTCTTTTTATTCTTCTCCTTCTCCTCTTCTTTCTTCTTCTCCTTCTTCACCTCCTTCTTCTCCTTCTTCACCTCCTCCTTCTTCTTCTCCTTCTCCTCTTTCCTTTTCTCCTTCTCCTTCTTCACCTTCTCCTCCTCCTTCTCCTCCTTCTCCTTCTCTTTCTTTTTCTTCTCCTTCTTCACCTTCTACTTATTCTCCTTGTCCTTATTCTGCTCCTTATTCTCCTCCTTCTCCTTCTCTTTCTCCTTCTTCCCCTTCTCCTCCTCCTTCTTCTCCTTGTGCTCCTCTTTCCAATTCAAAATGAATGGGCCGTTTTTCAAACTTCCACCATTTCCACATTTTTCAACCGATTCAAACCATTCCACCTTCAACATAATCCGCTCATCCTGGATATTCAAACTATAATTTTTCCAAGTAAAAAAAAAAATTCCAGGAATTCCCATGAATCCCGTCTTTTCAAACCCTTTTTCACCCTTTTTTTGTCGACTACTCCTTCCATATTTTTCAGCCCACTGTCAAATCATTCCTCTTAATCAGGACAAAAAACTAAGTTGTTTTTTTTACTGGGAAAAAAAAATCCGGGTTTTCCCAAAATTCCAGGAATTCCATGATACCATTTCTCAATTATAAATGTTACTACTTCAACATTTCTCCACCGATTTGAAAAATTCCAACACCAACCATTCAGAACCTTCAAGTTGTTTTGACCTTTTTCCAAAAAATTCCCGCTTTTCCCAAAATTCCCAAATTTCAATGAAATTCCCATTGAAAAGAATTGGAGATTTTTCAAAGTTCCACAGCTCCCACATTTTTTATCCAATTCAATTCAAATTCCAAAGTCAAAATATTCAGCCTGTTCAGGAATTGTGTGCTCCCTTTCAACAACGATAAAAAAAAAATCCCGGATTTCCTAGAATTTCCCGTTTTTAGGGACAATTTCCCCATTCAAAATGAATCATCCCTTTTTCAAACTTCCACAATTCCCACAATTCTTCAACCGATTCAAACCATTCCACCTTCAACACATTCAATTCATCCTGGAAATTCAAACAACATTTTTTCCGCGAACAAGACATTTCCAGGAATTCCCTTTTTTTTTCTAACCTTATTTCCAACATTTTTAATGTGCGGTGACGCCTTTCACATTTTTCAACCCATTGCAAGCGTTCCACCGTCAAAACATTCCTCTTAATCAGGACAAATTCCGTAATACCATTTTTCAATTAAAAAACTCTTACTATTTCAACATTTCTTGACCGATTTTAACACCAACCAATTCAGCTCATTCAGGACATTAATGCTCTTAATCATTTTTTTTTTTAAATCCCGCTTTTCCCAAATTTCCAGGAAGTTCCCATTGAACTGAATGGGGCATTTTTCCAAGTTGCACAAATCCAACATTCCTCAACCTATTCCAACATCAACATATTCCACTCATCCTGGACATTCAAACTAAATCTTTCCCAAGTTCCACACCAAATTCCGGTTTCCCTGGAAATCCAAACCCTTCCAACATTCCAACTATTCTTCCATTCATACTACATCCTGTCAGCATTTCAGTTCCACTTCAGCATTGGAGCGTTCACACGCAATTCCTTCAGGAATTGCCTCTTCCAGTTTGCTTTGCCTTTCCTGTTTTTGCGCTTGACTTTGCACTGTGACACCGCCCGTTATCCCGTGAAGAGCAGGAGTTGCTCGTCAAGGATTAGGAAACAAGAGGATTAGAAATTAAAGAAAACATCTGGAGGTTTGTCCACTTGCAAATAAATCACTCATCATAGGCGTTAATAGATTAGACAAACAGTGACCCCAAGAATGCTCTCTGTGATTAGTTGACATCCGTTCAAGCTGTGATTTGAATATCCTTCAGTTCCAAGTACTTCTGATGCCAGTTTCACTCCGCGCAACACGGATATCAAAGTTTCTCCTGCAGGGGTCACCGTGTTACCCGGAGAAAGACAGAATACTCGACTATCATTCCCGACATAAGGTCCGTGACCTTTGAGTGACACAACATTAATCGTGTAAGCTGTTTAGCGGCCGTATCCTGATTGCACGCCGCCGTCTCCATCAACTTCATTTGGAGGCCAGTGTTCCATTGACAGGATTATGGGAAGGAGGGTCGTACCACCGTAATCTCCCAGTGAAGTGAGACACACAGAAGGACGTCCTAGGACCCAGCCAGCTAGCATACGTCCGATTAACGAACAGATGAATTTTTTTTATGCATTCTAAATGGTAAATAAACACTAGCAAGAGTCAGCTAACAATTGAAGTAATGAAAGTCGCTCTATTCCGCCTATAAAGCGCTCTAAAAACATCCAAAAATCTCCATTTATATACACACTGTAATTATATTTGTAATGTAGTAATTCATAATAACATGTAATATATACATGATGTAAGTATATACACTACCGTTCAAAAGTTTGGGGTCACCCAAACAATTTAGTGGAATAGCCTTCATTTCTAAGAACAAGAATAGACTGTCGAGTTTCAGATGAAAGTTCTCTTTTTCTGGCCATTTTAAACGTTTAATTGACCCCACAAATGTGATGCTCCAGAAACTCAATCTGCTCAAAGGAAGGTCAGTTTTGTAGCTTCTGTAACGAGCTAAACTGTTTTCAGATGTGTGAACATGATTGCACAAGGGTTTTCTAATCATCAATTAGCCTTCTGAGCCAATGAGCAAACACATTGTACCATTAGAACACTGGAGTGATAGTTGCTGGAAATGGGCCTCTATACACCTATGTAGATATTGCACCAAAAACCAGACATTTGCAGCTAGAATAGTCATTTACCACATTAGCAATGTATAGAGTGTATTTCTTTAAAGTTAAGACTAGTTGAAAGTTATCTTCATTGAAAAGTACAGTGCTTTTCCTTCAAAAATAAGGACATTTCAATGTGACCCCAAACTTTTGAACGGTAGTGTATGTCATGTAGTAACATTCATAATAACATGTAATATATACATGATGTAAGTATATATGTCATGTAGTAACATTCATAATAACATGTAATATATACATGATGTAAGTATATACGTCATGTAGTAACATTCATAATAACATGTAATATATACAGTTGTCGTCAAAAGTGTACATACACTTGTAAAGAACATCATGTCATGGCTGTCTTGAGTTTCCAATCATTTCTACAACTCTTATTTTGTTGTGATGTAGTGATTGGAGCACATACTTGTTGGTCACAAAAAACATTCATGAAGTTTGCTTCTTTTATGAATTTATTATGGGTCTACTGAAAATGTGAGCAAATGTGCTGGGTCAAAAGTATACATACAGCAACATACATGATCAATGTTGGTGATGTAGAAAAGTTACAATCAAATCAAATGAGCTTCATGGCCTCTTAACTTCATGTGAGTGATTATGATTGACGACACCTGTTGACTTCTCTGAGCACATTTAAATATGTGACGCAGTCATTAGACTCGCTTACAAACGCCACAATGGGAAAGTCAAAGGAAGTCAGCACAGATCTGAAAAAACTAATCATTGACTTGAACAAGTCAGGTAAGTCACTTGGAGCCATTTCAAAGCAGCTTAAGGTCCCAAGAGCAACTGTGCAGACAATTGCTGGTAAGTATAAAGTACATGGCACAGTTTTGTCCCTGCCACGATCAGGAAGAAAACGCATGATGCAAAATGCTGAGAGAAAATTGGTCAGGATGATGAAGAGTGAACCGAGAACCAGCAAAAAGCAGGTCTGCAATGAATTGGAAGCTGCTGGAACACAGGTGTCAGTGTCCACAGTCAAGCATGGCCATGGACTGAGAGGCTACCATGCAAGAAGGAAGCTCTTGCTCCAGAAGCCACACCTTAAGGCTCGTCTGAAGTTTGCTGCTGATCACATGGACAAAGATAAGACCTTCTGGAGGAAAGTTCTGTGGTCAGATGAAACAAAAATGTAGTTGTTTGGCCACAATACCCAGCAATATGTTTGGAGGAGAAAAGGTGAGGCCTTTAATTCCAAGAACCCCATTCCTACTGTCAAGCATGGTGGTGGTAGTATTATGCTCTGGGTCTGTTTTGCTGCCAATGGAACTGCTGCTTTACAGAGAGTAAATGGGACAATGAAAAGGGAGGATTACCTCCAAATTCTTCAGGACAAGCTAAAATCATCAGCCCGGAGGTTGGGCGCAGTTGGGTGTTCCAACAGGACAATGACCCCAAACACACCTCAGAAGTGGTAAAGGAATGGCTAAATCAGGCTAGAATGAAGGTTTTAGAATGGCCTTCCCAAAGTCCTGTCTTAAACGTGTGGACAATGCTGAAGAAACAAGTCCGTGTCAGAAAAGCAACACATTTAGCTGAACTGCAGCAATTTTGTGGTCAAAAATTCCAGCAGAAGCTTGTGGATGGCTACCAAAAGCACCTTATTGCAGGTAAACTTGCCAAGGGACATGTAAGCAAATATTAACATTGCTGTATGTATACTTTTGACCCTCACATTTGCTCACATTTTCAGTAAATTCATAAAAGAAGCAAACTTCATGAATGTTTTTTGTGAGCAACAAGTATGTGCTCCAATCACTACATCACAACAAAATAAGAGTTGTAGAAATTATTGGAAAGTCAAGACAGCCATGACATGATGTTCTTTACAAGTGTATGTACACTTTTGACCACCACTGTATGTGATGTGATTGTGAATGATGGTCAAAATTCCCCAAAAAGTGTGTTTCCCCTTTAAGATTTTCCCTGCAAGACGTTCGATAAGGGCAGTGAAGGAAGAGACACATAAAAGGGTTGAAAGGATGTAATCTTCTTACCTAACTTTGTTTTCCTCATTGGTGAAGCAATGCTGATGAGACACCGACATGCTCAAAAATAATAGAAAAAAAATCAACACAAAGAACCTCGATAAATACAAGACATTTGGAAAGAGTAATGGTGGGTAAATGTCAAATACATGAGCAGGTAGAAGAGTTTGAATGCCTACAAAATCAGGAATGACACATTTCTTCCCGTAGAACAGAAAGGCCCTGGTCAAGCATCGTGATGCCAAAAGGGTTTTCATGTCTTCAGATCCATGAGCTCTACATCACAACTACTGCAAACACTAAACTCAAAAGTCCTGATTGTAACAATGCAGCTTTCCTGTAGAATGGCTCAAAGTTGTGTTGCGTCGGCGCGTCCCCAAATGTCGCGCGCTAATACTTGTTGTGCCACTCGCACTGGCCCACGCTGACCTCCTCGAGGTCCAGGTTTTTCCGGGACTTGTAGATAAACTCTCCGATCGCCACGAAAACGGAAAGGACGAGTCCGGCCGCCAGCACGATGAAGATGCCCCCGATGTTCTCCACTCCCAGAGCGCTGGCCTCCTTGCTGTCCTCCTCGGGGCAGCCGTTGCCCCGCCACCATTTCTCCTTCATCATGTGCAGCTTGCCTTCCTCCTGGAGCTGCAGGATGGCGATGGTCACTTTGTCTCTGTAAGGGGAACCTGCCCAAGGACCACAAAGGCGGGGTAAGAATGGTTCACACCACTAGATATTATCGCTGTCCCCTACCAATCGGAGTCCCCACGCCATAGCCCTTTGAGTCTATCAGACCGCCGATCTGCGTGAGGTTGCAGTTCCGCTGGCTGATGTACTCGATACTCGTGGACTCCATCAGCAGGGCGTAGTCGGTGGTGAGGACCCGCTGGATCCCTTCGCGGTTGTTCTTCACCAAGGCGGTGTTTTTCCTGCTGCTCATGAAGGCCCACATCTTCTCGTAGGTGGAGATCTTGGATTTCTGTTGAAACACAAGCCTTAGCTCATGGTTTACGGACAGATCGGGTCAGTGTGTACAAAAGCAGACCATATGTCCCGACAAGAAATCTGCGTTCAAAGAACTCCGGCTTTTTAGTGATTCCCAGAGCCAAAAAAAAGTCTGCGGGCTATAGAGCGTTTTCTATTCGGGCTCCAGTAGTCTGGAATGCCCTCCCAGTAACAGTTAGAGATGCTACCTCAGTAGAAGCATTTAAGTCCCATCTTAAAACTCATTTGTATACTCTAGCCTTTAAATAGACCCCCCTTTTTAGACCAGTTGATCTGCCGTTTCTTTTCTTCTCTCCTCTTCTTCCCTGTCCCTTGGGAGGGGGAGTTGCACAGGTCCGGTGGCCATGGATGAAGTGCTGGCTGTCCAGAGTCGGGACCCCGGGTGGACCGCTAGCCTGTGCATCGGTTGGGGACATCTCTGCGCTGCTGACCCGTCTCCGCTCGGGACGGTTTCCTGCTGGCCCCACTATGGACTGGACTCTCGCTGATGTGTTGGATCCACTGTGGACTGGACTTTCACAATATTATGTCAGACCCACTCGACATCCATTGCTTTCGGTCTCCCCTAGAGGGAGGGGGGGAGGTTTCTCATAGTCATTCACACCGACGTCCCACTGGGGTGAGTTTTTCCTTGCCCGTATGTGGGCTCTGTACCGAGGATGTCGTTGTGGCTTGTGCAGCCCTTTGAGACACTTGTGATTTAGGGCTATATAAATAAACATTGATTGATTGATTGAGTGAAGTTGTCACGTTGTGTAAATGGTAAATAAAAAAAGAGAATACAATGATTTGCAAATCCTTTTCAACTTATATTCAATGGAATAGACTGCAAAGACAAGATATTTAGAGTTCGAACTGGTAAACTCAAGGAATTTAGGGATTTCACCATCTACGCTCCGTAATATCATCAAAAGGTTCAGAGAATCTGGAGAAATCCCTGCACGTAAGCAGCTAAGCCCGTGACTTTGGATCCCTCAGGCCGTACTGCATCAAAAACCGACATCGGTGCGTAAAGGATATCACCACATGGGCTCAGGAACACATCAGAAAACCACTGTCAGTAACTACAGTTGGTCGCTACATATGTAAGTGCAAGTTAAAACTCTACTATGCAAAGCCAAAGCCATTTATCAACAACACCCAGAAACGCCGCCGTCTTTTCTGGGCCCGAGATCATCTAAGATGGACTGATGCAAAGTGGAAAAGTAAAGGCCATGTAACACAGTGGTAAAAATGCCCCTGTGCCAACTTTTTTGCAATGTGTCGCTGCCATTAAATTCTAAGTTAATTATTATTTGCATAAAAGTTTGCAAAAATTTGCAAAGTTTCTCAGTGTGAACATGAAATATCTTGTCTTTGCAGTCTATTCAATTGAATATAAGTTGAAAAGGATTTGCAAATCATTGTATTCTGTTTCTATTTATCATTTACACAACGTGACAACTTCACTGGTTTTGGGTTTTGTACAATCCTCTGCCAAGAATGGAGGCGACATGAAAGGATACAAGGACAAGTTGTTGGATAGAGAGTTTTTCTGGCTTACGACCTCTGCTGGAAATTCGTCAGACAGTTTTTGTAGAATTCCGCTAAGAACCAAGACAATGGCCGTCAAAAGTGGCAGTATTATGTTAATTGGGCGCTAGCTAGCTCGAGCAAAACTGCCCCAATTAATTCAAAGGTTTTGGACTGTAGAAACAGTCAAACCAAGTCCACAACTCATGAGCCCCTGGTCCATGGAGTTTTTGTATTGCATATGAACGTATATGTGGTTCGTAGACCTCTGCCTTATGCCATAACCTTGATTAGGATGCATGGTCCTTTGCAAAACTGGTAAGGCTGTTTAGTACACTTGCCTAGTCGTTTCCCAGTCAGGGCATATCTGCAATCTGACAGTTACCTTAAAGAAAGTCATAGTGGAGCCGTCTCTTACGGCGCCGTACTCTATTTTGGTTTGCTTGGCCAAGTCGTCGGCGGAGTCGATGGGCGAGTCCATCCTCTCCACGGTGAGAAAGGCAGCCAAGTTGGCAGTGTAGGACGATATGATGATCAATGTAAAGAACCACCAGATTCCACCGACAATCCTCGTGGAAAGGGCCTTGGGCATCAACTCAGACCCTGGAAGACGCCACAAACATGAATTGGTGATGGAACAACCGTTCGACGACGCGCATCTCAAAAAGCTAACCTTGCTGCATGAGTGCTCCGACGCCAAACCACACGCTGTTTATGAGTGTGAAATTGTTCTCGACCACGTCGGAGTCCGGGTTGCAGGGGTGAGGGTTGTACCACTCGTAGGGAGTGAACCTGGAGGACCAAACAGAGGCCGTTACAACGGCGGAAGAAGTCGCTTGTCGCTTTGACGCAACGTTACCTGGCGATGACAAAGAGCACACAGCTCACACCCAGGCAGGCCAGCAACACGTACATCCAGATGTCAGGGGACAGCGGGTTGAGGAAGGAGAAAACCCCCGGATTGGTGCCGTTGGGTTTGTGGTAGAGGATGCTGATCCCCAGAGTCATGAAGGGCTTGGAGAAATCTATCACCTTCTCCCGGACATAGGTGATGGTGAGGGGAGCCACCGCCAGATCGGCCACCTGGCGACCGGGAAAAGCATCCCTGAGAAACCCCTTCCACGGATCACTTGAACCCCCTCCAGTGTGACGGCACTTACGTGGTCAATTAGCTCCCGCACCATGCCGTTCCACTCCCCTTTGTCGTTCTGGGCACCGTATTTGCCGTCTGACACCAGCTTGACCTCGTAGGAGAAGCCCAGGATGTTGGAGAGCTCCTTGAGGAGGTCCAAGCAGTAGCCCTCGAAGCGGTCGTTTCCATACAGCGGCTTATCAGACTTCTTGTACATCACGTAAGGGTTTTCCTGCGACGGGACATAGCAATCAGTTTCACTGGCACATTCCTCGTTCTATGTCTAGTTTTTCCTCATGGATTCCAAGTCGTTCAAAGGACTTCATGGTTTATTGAACAACCTCTATGTTAAAGTATCATAAAAAAATACCCAGTGGTTTTATTGATATGAATGTGCTTAAAACGTACTTATACACACTCTGAAATCTTTGAACCAAGTTTTATTTAAAAATGAACGAACACATAATATACTTTCTTGGCAGAAGAATACTGCACAGGTTTCTTAAAAGCCATATTATGTTGTGTTGAAGAGTTTGAGTAAGTTTGTCTTTCATCTGTAAAGGTTTGAGATTGTTTTTCATGATACTCCTCCAAGTATGGAACGATCACCCTGGTCTCAGAGAGCACAGCTTGTAGGCTCAAGGTGCACGAGTGAATGTCTTAATGCGTTTGAAACGAACAACACACCACGACGAGATTGGAGGTAAGTTGTTTCTTAGTGGGAAATGTATTCATGTTAGCATGTAAGCTAGCTAGCCAGCCTTTAGGCTTGCTTGACCAGGAAATGAGCAGTAGTCCGGTTGACAAGTTGTCTAGTATGTTCACTATTTTATTTAAGGACTAAATTACAATAATAAACATATGTTTCATGTACCCTAAGATTTTTTGTTCAAATAAAGCCAATAAATTCATTTTTTGTGGTGCCCTTTATTTAGAAAAGTGTCAAAGTAAATGCATTTTGGTACCGGTACCAACATGTTGGTATCAGGACAACCCTAATCCCTAGATACTTTGTAGTTCTTTTAAGACTTGTTTCATTGTGCCTAACCATGTATTTTTCTATAAAATACGCTAGGTTGTGACATCCTGACCGCAGAGTGTGGTTGCAGCAGTACCAGAATAGTGGTAGTACCAGAATAGTGGTGACAATGAGGGTCCTGTTGGCCATGGAGTCGGTCACGTTGGTGGACTTGTCCTTGTTGTTCTCTGTTAAATTAAGGCCGGTTTGGGAGTTCCACACGCCAATCTGTGAAGATAGAATTGACAACTGGCGATCATAACGAGCAGCGTTGTGGCATGATGAACACACAGACAGGCGGGACGTCCAAAAAGGGGTGAAAAAAGCAAACCAAAACAAGTCACAACAGGTGAGAGAGCGCACACATCGGGGAGAGAGAAGGACAATTACAGAGGAGAGCCGATTAGTAAACAGTGTTACTATTCCTTTAGTCTGCTTGGGGCAGCTAAAGTACAGACCTTTTTCCACACTTTATTCAGGCGATTGTTGCCCGCGATTATCTTGCAGAAACAATAAAGAAAGAGCACTTTTAAATAGGTAGCATGGGTGGAAAGGTAGCATCATGAACTGGCAAGCATTGGTGCTAGGAATCACGCTTCTTTACTCTTGCAAATGTTGCATTTCTGCAGGGACACAATTCTAAAGATGCACTATATTGCCAAACGTATTTGGCCAGCCATCCAAATGATGAGAATCAGGTGTCCTAATCACTTGGCCCGGTGTATCAAATCAAGCACTTAGGCATGGAGACTGTTTCTACAAACATTTGTGAAAGAATGGGCCGCTCTCAGTGATTTCCAGCGTGGAACTGTCATAGGATGCCACCTGTGCAACAAATCCAGTCCTGAAATTTCCTCGCTCCTAAATATCCCAAAGTCAACTTTATTATAAGAAAAGTGAAGAGTTTGGGAACAACAGCAACTCAGCCACCAAGTGGTAGGCCAGGTAAACTGACAGAGAGGTCAGCATAGTGCAGGGGTCGGCAACCCGCGGCTCTGGAGCCGCATGCGGCTCTTTGACCACTCTGATGTGGCTCAGCTGCATACTTGCCGACCCCCCGACTTTCCCAGGAGACTTATGGATCTCAGTGCCTCTCCTAGAAAACTCCCAGGGCAAATATAATCCTATTTTCACTCTAATTACTAAATTAAGGGCGTGCGCTAATTGCACCGCAGTAATTGTCCTCTATAGCATTTACAAACAGCGTGCCAGCCTGGCCACATGTTGTATGTAGCTTTTACATGCACACGTAGGAGACAGCAAAGCATACTTAGTCATCAGCCACACAGCTTACACTGACGGTAGCCGTATAAAACAACTTTAACACTGTTACGTTACAAATATGCGCCACACTGTGAACCCACACCAAAAAAGAATGAAAAACACATTTCTGGAGAACATCCGCACCGTAACACAACATAAACACAACACAACCAATACCCAGAATCCCATGCAGCCCTGACTCTTCCGGTCTAGATTATACACCCCCGCTACCACCAAACCCCCCCACACATCAACCCTCCCCCCTCCGTGCGTCGGTTGAGCGGAAGACTTAGGGCTGCATGGGATTCTGGGTAATTGTTGTGTTGTGTTTATGTTCTCCAGAAATGTGTTTGTCATTCTTTTTTGGTGTGGGTTCAAAGTGTGGCGCATATTTGTAACGTAACAGTGTTAAAGTTGTTTTATACGGCTACCGTCAGTGTAAGCTGTGTGGCTGTTGAACTAGTACGCCTTGCTGTCACTTACGTGAGCAAGCTGAAACTGCATTCTACATGTGGTCGAGCAGGTGCACTGTTTGGGCAGGCTGTAGAGGGCGCTAAAAACAGTGCCATCACGCCCTGATATTCGGGAGTCTCCCGGAAATAATGAGAGGGTTGGCAAGTATGACGCTATCAAGCGCCATTCATTGAAAACTCGCGGGCCGCACTAACATCAAATTTCCATATTAATGTGCGTGCCGGTGCGTGTGTCTGAGACCCCTGGTTAACATAGCACAAAGCAATTTAAGCTTTGTATGCCGCGTTTTTCATTTTAAATTAAAAACATTTTTTTGTGGCTCCCATTATTTTCTTTAATTTGTGAAACTTGCCAAAATGGCTCTTTGAGTGGTAAAGGTTGCCGACCCCTGGCATAGTGCAAAGACTTTCTGCACAGTCAGTTGCTACAGAGCTCCAAACTTCATGTCACCTTCCAATTAGCCCACGTACAGTACGCAGAGAGCTTCATGGAATGGGTTTCCATGGCCGAGCAGCTGCATCTAAGCCATACATCACCAAGTCCAATGCAAAGCGTGGGATGCAGTGGTGTAAAGGACATCACCACTGGACTCTAGAGCAGTGGAGACGCCTTCTCTGGACTGATGAGTCACGCTTTTCCATCTGGCAATCTGATGGTCCAGTCTGGGTTTGGAGGTTGCCGGCAGAACGCTGCATTTCAGACTGCATTGTGCCGAGTGTGAAATTTGGTGGGGGAGGAATTATGGTGTGGGGTTGTTTTTCAGGCCCCTTAGTTCCAGAGAAAGGAACTTTGAATGCTCCAGGACACCAAAACATTTTGGACAATCCCATGCTCCCAACTTTGTGGGAACAGTTTGGAGCGGGCCCCTTCCTCTTCCAACATGAAGAAGGTCCATAAAGATATGGATGACAGAGTCTGGTGTGGATGAACTTGACTGGCCTGCACAGAGTCCTGACCCGAACCCGATAGAACACCTTTGGGATGATTTAGAACGGAGACTGAGAGCCAGGCCTTCTCCACCAACATAAGTGTGTGACCTCACCAATGCGCTTTTTTTGGAAGAATGGTGGAAAATTGCTATAAACACACTCCGCAACCTTGTGGACAGCCTTCCCAGAAGAGTTGAAGCTGTAATAGCTGCTGAAGGTCATATTGAACCCTATGGGTTAGGAATGGGATGGCACTTCACGTTCATATGCAGGTGGCCAAATACTTTTGACAATATAGTGTATCTATGGACTTTCCAAACTAGCAGAAAATAGTCAAAAGTGGGTCAGATGGTTCACCTTCTCCAAGCCGTCCTCCTTGAGGCTGATCACGTCCAAATCAAAATCTTTCCGTAGGCCGTCAGTCTTGTTGATGATTATTTGTCCCGTTAAGCCGTTCCACTGGGCCTGTGGGTGTGGGGGTGTGGGGGTGTGCCACCAAAGAGCAGAAAACACCACCAGTGAATCTCCATTTATTCTTTTTAAACCAACATACACCCAAATGCTAAATCTAATAGAAGCCTTGGCAAACAAGTATTTGGGAAATGAATTATGGAGGAGCTACATTAGAGGCTGTGAACAGTGACACAGGCATCTTAATGTGCGTGTGCGTGTGCGTGTGTGTGTGTGTGTGTGTGTGTGTGTGTGTTGTATTTCTACCCTTCTTGAGACATCAACAACGAAAAATACCGTCCATATGAGGACCGGTGAACAAGTGATGACATAAATCATGGTCCCAATAACATTGCATCTAATAGACAACCAAATACTAGAGTCCGTGAACATTGCTCCAAAGTCAGGATATTTTGTTGATTTAATGTGCATACAAAAGTAAAAATTGACAGGTGCAAAGGCAGCAATATATGATCAAACAAGCTAAAGAAGGACTTCCCTATTCATCCCCGAAAAAAGCCGCCAGGTGAACAGTTGATTTGACCACTTCCTGTGCTGGCGTAAGACAAGCCACATGTGACCATAGGACGAACAAATACACTACGCTACTAAGACTATAGTGGACATTAACACTTAGCTGCTACAGCTGGCTTGCCCAAAGTGTGGCACAGGGGCCATCTGTGGTCCCTGACTCCTTTGTCATCTGTGGTCCCTGACTCCTTTGTCATCTGTGGTCCCTGACTCCTTTGTCATCTGTGGTCCCTGACTCCTTTGTCATCTGTGGTCCCTGACTCCTTTGTCGTCTGTGGTCCCTGACTCCTTTGTCGTCTGTGGTCCCTGACTCCTTTGTCATCTGTGGTCCCTGACTCCTTTGTCGTCTGTGGTCCCTGACTCCTTTGTCGTCTGTGGCCCCTGACTCCTTTGTCGTCTGTGGTCCCTGACTCCTTTGTCGTCTGTGGTCCCTGACTCCTTTGTCGTCTGTGGTCCCTGACTCCTTTGTCATCTGTGGTCCCTGACTCCTTTGTCGTCTATGGTCCCTGGCTCCTTTGTCGTCTGTGGTCCCTGACTCCTTTGTCGTCTGTGGTCCCTGACTCCTTTGTCGTCTGTGGTCCCTGACTCCTTTGTCGTCTGTGGTCCCTGACTCCTTTGTCGTCTGTGGTCCCTGACTCCTTTGTCGTCTGTGGTCCCTGACTCCTTTGTCGTCTGTGGTCCCTGACTCCTTTGTCGTCTGTGGTCCCTGACTCCTTTGTCGTCTGTGGTCCCTGACTCCTTTGTCGTCTGTGGTCCCTGGCTCCTTTGTCATCTGTGGTCCCTGACTCCTTTGTCGTCTGTGGTCCCTGACTCCTTTGTCGTCTGTGGTCCCTGACTCCTTTGTCGTCTGTGGTCCCTGACTCCTTTGTCGTCTGTGGTCCCTGACTCCTTTGTCGTCTGTGGTCCCTGGCTCCTTTGTCGTCTGTGGTCCCTGACTCCTTTGTCGTCTGTGGTCCCTGACTCCTTTGTCGTCTGTGGTCCCTGACTCCTTTGTCGTCTGTGGTCCCTGACTCCTTTGTCGTCTGTGGTCCCTGACTCCTTTGTCGTCTGTGGTCCCTGACTCCTTTGTCGTCTGTGGTCCCTGGCTCCTTTGTCGTCTGTGGTCCCTGACTCCTTTGTCGTCTGTGGTCCCTGACTCCTTTGTCGTCTGTGGTCCCTGACTCCTTTGTCGTCTGTGGTCCCTGACTCCTTTGTCGTCTGTGGTCCCTGACTCCTTTGTCATCTGTGGTCCCTGACTCCTTTGTCATCTGTGGTCCCTGACTCCTTTGTCATCTGTGGCCCCTGACTCCTTTGTCGTCTGTGGTCCCTGACTCCTTTGTCATCTGTGGTCCTTGACTCCTTTGTCGTCTGTGGTCCCTGGCTCCTTTGTCATCTGTGGCCCCTGACTCCTTTGTCGTCTGTGGTCCCTGGCTCCTTTGTCATCTGTGGTCCCTGACTCCTTTGTCATCTGTGGTCCCTGACTCCTTTGTCATCTGTGGCCCCTGACTCCTTTGTCATCTGTAGTCCCTGACTCCTTTGTCATCTGTGGTCCCTGACTCCTTTGTCGTCTGTGGTCCCTGACTCCTTTGTCGTCTGTGGTCCCTGACTCCTTTGTCGTCTGTGGTCCCTGACTCCTTTGTCGTCTGTGGTCCCTGACTCCTTTGTCGTCTGTGGTCCCTGACTCCTTTGTCGTCTGTGGTCCCTGACTCCTTTGTCGTCTGTGGTCCCTGACTCCTTTGTCGTCTGTGGTCCCTGGCTCCTTTGTCGTCTGTGGTCCCTGACTCCTTTGTCGTCTGTGGTCCCTGACTCCTTTGTCGTCTGTGGTCCCTGACTCCTTTGTCATCTGTGGCCCCTGACTCCTTTGTCATCTGCGGTCCCTGACTCCTTTGTCATCTGTGGTCCCTGACTCCTTTGTCGTCTATGGTCCCTGGCTCCTTTGTCATCTGTGGTCCCTGACTCCTTTGTCGTCTGTGGTCCCTGACTCCTTTGTCATCTGTGGTCCCTGACTCCTTTGTCGTCTGTGGTCCCTGACTCCTTTGTCATCTGTGGTCCCTGACTCCTTTGTCGTCTGTGGTCCCTGACTCCTTTGTCGTCTGTGGTCCCTGACTCCTTTGTCGTCTGTGGTCCCTGACTCCTTTGTCGTCTGTGGTCCCTGGCTCCTTTGTCGTCTGTGGTCCCTGGCTCCTTTGTCATCTGTGGTCCCTGACTCCTTTGTCGTCTGTGGTCCCTGACTCCTTTGTCGTCTGTGGTCCCTGACTCCTTTGTCGTCTGTGGTCCCTGACTCCTTTGTCGTCTGTGGTCCCTGACTCCTTTGTCGTCTGTGGTCCCTGGCTCCTTTGTCGTCTGTGGTCCCTGACTCCTTTGTCGTCTGTGGTCCCTGACTCCTTTGTCGTCTGTGGTCCCTGACTCCTTTGTCGTCTGTGGTCCCTGACTCCTTTGTCGTCTGTGGTCCCTGACTCCTTTGTCGTCTGTGGTCCCTGGCTCCTTTGTCGTCTGTGGTCCCTGACTCCTTTGTCGTCTGTGGTCCCTGACTCCTTTGTCGTCTGTGGTCCCTGACTCCTTTGTCGTCTGTGGTCCCTGACTCCTTTGTCGTCTGTGGTCCCTGACTCCTTTGTCATCTGCGGTCCCTGACTCCTTTGTCATCTGCGGTCCCTGACTCCTTTGTCATCTGTGGTCCCTAACTCCTTTGTCGTCTGTGGTCCCTGGCTCATTTGTCATCTGTGGTCCCTGACTCCTTTGTCATCTGTGGTCCCTGACTCCTTTGTCGTCTGTGGTCCCTGACTCCTTTGTCGTCTGTGGTCCCTGACTCCTTTGTCATCTGTGGCCCCTGACTCCTTTGTCATCTGTGATCCCTGACTCCTTTGTCGTCTGTGGTCCCTGACTCCTTTGTCATCTGTGGCCCCTGACTCCTTTGTCATCTGTGGTCCCTGACTCCTTTGTCATCTGTGGTCCCTGACTCCTTTGTCGTCTATGGTCCCTGGCTCCTTTGTCATCTGTGGTCCCTGACTCCTTTGTCGTCTGTGGTCCCTGACTCCTTTGTCATCTGTGGTCCCTGACTCCTTTGTCGTCTGTGGACCCTGGCTCCTTTGTCGTCTGTGGTCCCTGACTCCTTTGTCATCTGTGGTCCCTGACTCCTTTGTCGTCTGTGGTCCCTGGCTCCTTTGTCATCTGTGGTCCCTGACTCCTTTGTCATCTGTGGTCCCTGACTCCTTTGTCATCTGTGGTCCCTGACTCCTTTGTCATCTGTGGTCCCTGACTCCTTTGTCATCTGTGGTCCCTGACTCCTTTGTCATCTGTGGCCCCTGACTCCTTTGTCATCTGTGGTCCCTGACTCCTTTGTCATCTGTGGTCCCTGACTCCTTTGTCATCTGACTCCTATGTCATCTGTGGTCCCTGACTCCTTTGTCATCTGACTCCTTTGTCATCTGTGGTCCCCGACTCCTTTGTCATCTGTGGCCCCTGACTCCTTTGTCATCTGTGGTCCCTGACTCCTTTGTCATCTGTGGTCCCTGACTCCTTTGTCATCTGTGGTCCCTGACTCCTTTGTCATCTGTGGTCCCTGACTCCTTTGTCGTCTGTGGTCCCTGACTCCTTTGTCGTCTGTGGTCCCTGACTCCTTTGTCGTCTGTGGTCCCTGACTCCTTTGTCATCTGTGGTCCCTGACTCCTTTGTCATCTGTGGTCCCTGACTCCTTTGTCATCTGTGGTCCCTGACTCCTTTGTCGTCTGTGGTCCCTGACTCCTTTGTCATCTGTGGTCCCTGACTCCTTTGTCATCTGTGGTCCCTGACTCCTTTGTCATCTGACTCCTATGTCATCTGTGGTCCCTGACTCCTTTGTCATCTGACTCCTTTGTCATCTGTGGTCCCCGACTCCTTTGTCATCTGTGGCCCCTGACTCCTTTGTCATCTGTGGTCCCTGACTCCTTTGTCATCTGTGGTCCCTGACTCCTTTGTCATCTGTGGTCCCTGACTCCTTTGTCATCTGTGGTCCCTGACTCCTTTGTCGTCTGTGGTCCCTGACTCCTTTGTCGTCTGTGGTCCCTGACTCCTTTGTCGTCTGTGGTCCCTGACTCCTTTGTCATCTGTGGTCCCTGACTCCTTTGTCATCTGTGGTCCCTGACTCCTTTGTCATCTGTGGTCCCTGACTCCTTTGTCGTCTGTGGTCCCTGACTCCTTTGTCGTCTGTGGTCCCTGGCTCCTTTGTCATCTGTGGCCCCTGGCTCCTTTGTCATCTGTGGTCCCTGACTCCTTTGTCATCTGTGGCCCCTGACTCCTTTGTCGTCTGTGGTCCCTGACTCCTTTGTCGTCTGTGGTCCCTGGCTCCTTTGTCATCTGTGGTCCCTGACTCCTTTGTCGTCTGTGGTCCCTGACTCCTTTGTCATCTGTGGTCCCTGACTCCTTTGTCATCTGTGGCCCCTGACTCCTTTGTCATTTGTGGTCCCTGACTCCTTTGTCATCTGTGGTCCCTGACTCCTTTGTCGTCATTGGTCCCTGGCTCCTTTGTCATCTGTGGTCCCTGACTCCTTTGTCATCTGTGGCCCCTGACTCCTTTGTCATCTGTGGTCCCTGACTCCTTTGTCGTCTGTGGTCCCTGACTCCTTTGTCATCTGTGGCCCCTGACTCCTTTGTCATCTGTGGTCCCTGACTCATTTGTCATCTGTGGCCCCTGACTCCTTTGTCATCTGTGGTCCCTGACTCCTTTGTCATCTGTGGTCCCTGACTCCTTTGTCATCTGTGGTCCCTGACTCCTTTGTCGTCTGTGGTCCCTGGCTCCTTTGTCATCTGTGGCCCCTGACTCCTTTGTCATCTGTGGTCCCTGACTCCTTTGTCGTCTGTGGTCCCTGACTCTTTTGTCGTCTGTGGTCCCTGACTCCTTTGTCGTCTGTGGTCCCTGACTCCTTTGTCGTCTGTGGTCCCTGACTCCTTTGTCGTCTGTGGTCCCTGACTCCTTTGTCGTCTGTGGTCCCTGATTCCTTTGTCATCTGTGGTCCCTGACTCCTTTGTCATCTGTGGTCCCTGACTCCTTTGTCGTCTGTGGTCCCTGACTCCTTTGTCGTCTGTGGTCCCTGGCTCCTTTGTCGTCTGTGGTCCCTGACTCCTTTGTCATCTGTGGTCCCTGACTCCTTTGTCGTCTGTGGTCCCTGGCTCCTTTGTCATCTGTGGTCCCTGACTCCTTTGTCATCTGACTCCTATGTCATCTGTGGTCCCTGACTCCTTTGTCATCTGACTCCTTTGTCATCTGTGGTCCCCGACTCCTTTGTCATCTGTGGCCCCTGACTCCTTTGTCATCTGTGGTCCCTGACTCCTTTGTCATCTGTGGTCCCTGACTCCTTTGTCATCTGTGGCCCCTGACTCCTTCGTCATCTGTGGTCCCTGACTCCTTTGTCATTTGTGGTCCCTGACTCCTTTGTCATCTGTGGCCCCTGACTCCTTCGTCATCTGTGGTCCCTGACTCCTTTGTCATCTGTGGTCCCTGACTCCTTTGTCATCTGTGGTCCCTGACTCCTTTGTCATCTGTGGTCCCCGACTCCTTTGTCATCTGTGGCCCCTGACTCCTTTGTCATCTGTGGTCCCTGACTCCTTTGTCATCTGTGGTCCCTGACTCCTTTGTCATCTGTGGTCCCTGACTCCTTTGTCATCTGTGGTCCCTGACTCCTTTGTCGTCTGTGGTCCCTGACTCCTTTGTCGTCTGTGGTCCCTGACTCCTTTGTCATCTGTGGTCCCTGACTCCTTTGTCATCTGTGGTCCCTGACTCCTTTGTCATCTGTGGTCCCTGACTCCTTTGTCATCTGTGGTCCCTGACTCCTTTGTCATCTGTGGTCCCTGACTCCTTTGTTGTCTGTGGTCCCTGACTCCTTTGTCATCTGTGGTCCCTGACTCCTTTGTCGTCTGTGGTCCCTGACTCCTTTGTCATCTGTGGTCCCTGACTCCTTTGTCATCTGTGGTCCCTGACTCCTTTGTCATCTGTGGTCCCTGACTCCTTTGTCATCTGTGGTCCCTGACTCCTTTGTTGTCTGTGGTCCCTGACTCCTTTGTTGTCTGTGGTCCCTGACTCCTTTGTCGTCTGTGGTCCCTGACTCCTTTGTTGTCTGTGGTCCCTGACTCCTTTGTCATCTGTGGCCCCTGACTCCTTTGTCATCTGCATTAAAGCACGTTTCAAAATACAAAAATAGAGATCTCGTTTGCACCCCCTGCTGGTGACATTCATCAAAATGAGGGTGGTCCCAAAAAGGAGGGATTTTTCAAATTGACTGTGTGTCGCTTTTAAAAGTGCTCCCCCTCTGGTCAACATATGAAATAACAGGTGTGTGTAAGAAATTTAAATGTGCCCCCTTTGGCCAAAATTAATAAAATAAATATGTATATAGAGACATACTGTAATAACTTGAAGTGAATAATGAAGATTAAAAACCAATTATAAACAAAACATTTTTTAAAAACAACTAAAAGCAGTCTTTTTCTCACAATGTGTCGACTTTTTTCTTATAAAATTGGGAACAATTTCTCATATTCTTTCTGTTTCTGTAAAATATTTTCTCGGAAAATTATTACTTTTTATGTAAATTATTACTTTGTAATGTAAAATTATTACTTTTTAATGTAAAATTATTGCTTTTTAATACAAAATGATGACATTTGTCATATAAAATTCTAAATTTTTGTTGTTCTTGTAAAACAGTGACATTTTTTGAGTAAAATGATGACCTTTGTCCTAATTTTGCCAAGTAAAATTCCGATTATTATTATAATATTGCCAAAATGTTCAAGTTTTCTTATAAAATTGTGACTTTTGTCGAGTAAAGTTACAACTCTTTTCATAAAATTGTCAAAATGTTAAACTTTTCTTGTAAAACTGTGACTGTCTTTCGGTAGATTTCCAACTTCTAAGTTTTTCTTGTGAAACTGTGACCTTTTTCTTGTGAAATTCCAACTCATTTTTCACAACAAGCTTTCCTATGTTTGCATAGTATTTATATCTGATCAATGTTGTAAATACACATCTTTATATATCTAGAAAGGGTGGTCCTTAAGAGGGAGGCATTTTTCTCAGGTCTCAAGAAGCTAACAAATACAACAATGTGTGTGTGTGTGTGTGTGTGTGTGTGTGTGTGTTCTTGTATTTCAGCCCTTCTTGAGACATCAACAAGGAAAAGTAGCGTCCATATGAGGACCGGTGAACAAGTTAGGACCGAAATCATGGTCCCAATACGGAAAACCATTGCATCTAATAGAGAGTCAAATACTAGAGTCCGTGAACATTGCTCCAAAGTCAGGATTTTTTGTTGATTTTTTTCTGTTGTCATAATTTTGCCAAGTAAAATTCTGATTATTATTATACTATTGCCAACATTTTAAATTTTTCTTATAAAATTGTGACTTTTGTTGAGTAAAGTTACTATTATAGTTATTATCAATGTTGTAAATACACATCTTTATATATCTAGAAAGGGTGGTCCTAAAGAGGGAGGCATTTTTCTCAGGTCTCAAGAAGGTAACTAATACAGGAGTGTGTGTGTGTGTGTGTGTGTGTGTGTGTGTGTGTGTGTGTGTGTGTGTGTCTGTGTGTGTGTGTTGATATAAGCGGACCAGGCAGGCTTGGCCTCATGTCTGAGTGCATAGCAGCAGGACTTTGTAATGAAGGAAGCTCTGTGTAAAAACCAGACCAGTTAAATCTGCCTTGAAAGATGAGTGCACTCAAGCTTTTATCGACTCGTTGGGACTCCTGAAGTGAACTCATTTTAAAGGACTATGTCGCTCGGGTGCTGTTGTGACGCAGAACGCGCTGTTACTGTGAAGGGGCGGCGCTTAGAATGTTGTCTGTCGTTCATAATCATTATGTCAGACACTTTTAGCATCAACATCAAAGCTACAGACACAAAAAAAAAGTGATCAAAAGTACTTTTCAGCATCAATGCTAAAACGCTATCGTGCACTTCCGAGCTGTGTGATTGAAAAAGCGTTTAGAACAGTGGTTCTTAACCTGGGTTCGATGGAACCCCAGGGGTTCGGCGAAGGTCAAGACACACCCGACTCATCGTGTAAATAAAATCTTCTCCCTATCGCCGTGTTATGGATACCCACAAACAATGTTCCCTTTAATTTTCCATCTGATTTGCAGGTGTGTCAATGTTAGAATAATTATGTACAAGTTATCACATAACTCTTATGCTTAAAGGCCGTTGCTATAGTTATTATCAATTGTGCTGAAGTTGTACTTTTCTATCTGTGCAAAGGCACACAACTTGTAATCTTGCTTTGCGAGTTGTCTCGCGTCAGCAGTTTGTTTCCAGACGCCAAGGACGGACATCGAGTACCTCAACGCAGACAAAACAGACACAGGGCGAAATCACGAGTGTCAGCACATTTCCATTCTGAATAATCACGTATTGTGTCTAACTGGGGCTGCTCGCATTACCCCTCCCTTCAGAAGTAGCCTCAGTGATGTTAACAAGGGACCTCCCGAATAAATAGAGGAGCACGTGGGGCTGTACCTTAGAGCGTAGGGGGGAACTGTAACTGAGTGTGCAGCCCAATACGTCTCTCCTCATGAGCAAAATTCAACTCTGTCTCTGCTTGATTCCTTCTTCTTGTCTTGTGTAATAGATAGTTCGGTGTTTGAACCTGACAGTAATTTGTTGTGAGTTCATGCACTGTGTTGGTTTTGTTGTTTGAACAAGGTGATGTTCATGAGGGGTCACCCTATCGAGTGACCCCTCAAATTAAAGCCCATGATGAGGCCTTTGCGGGTGTGCTGTTATTTGTGGTGTTGTTTCACATAGGGCCACACAATCACGCAAAGAAACACTTTGGCAAGAAAATGGGTCCAATTTGTGGCAAACCGAAGCAGCTGCGTTAAAAAAAACAACACAAAAAACAAGGTAAATAGACATACAGGTTCACCAAAATAGTGGATGCCATCCCACGTGCCCAGTACACATTTGTTAAACGCTTTTGCTGCTATTAGCGACAACAAAAACAAACTTTGCTAATGTCAATAAATGCTATGTGCCTCTGGATGGTTGGATTGTTATTTTTCTAAAACTTACTGGACATATTATATCGATAGACAAAATTGATTAATCATGGGGACAGCCTCCAGGTAAAGTTCACAGGTATGGGGCGAAAAAAACAAAAACGTTCAAAGGTACTGAGGTGGCAAAAAAAAAAACTATCAACAAACCCTATCGAGTGACCCCTCATATTAAAGCCCACGATGAGGCCCTTCCAGGTGTGTTGTTATTTGTGGTGTTATTTCACGTGGGGCCACACAATCACGCAAAGAAACACTTTGGCAAGAAAAAAAAAGGCAAACAGAAGCAGCTGCGTTTGGAAAAAAAAAACATGGTAAATAGACTTGGAATGTGGCTCTGGATGGTTGCATTGTTATTTTTCTAAAAGTTACTGGACATATTCCATCGATAGACAAAGTTGATTAGTCAAGGGGACAGCCTTTGGGTAATGAATAAATCACAGGTACTGAAGTGGAAAAAAACAATCAACAAACCCTATCGAGTGACCCCTCATATTAAAGCCCATGATGAGGCCATTCCAGGTGTGTTGTTATTTGTGGTGTTATTTCACGTGGGGCCAAACAATCACGCAAAGAAACACTTTGGCAAGAAAGTAGGTCAAGTTTGTGGCAAACAGAAGCAGCTGCGTTTAAAAAACAAGGTAAATAGACATACAGGTTCACCAAAATAGTGGATGCCCACCCATGTGCCCAGTACACATTTAGTAAACGCATATGCTGCTATTAGCGACAACAAAAACAAACTTTGCTAATGTCAATAAATGCTATGTGCCTCTGGATGGTTGGATTGTTATTTTTCTAAAACTTACTGGACATATTACATCGATAGACAAAATTGATTAATCATGGGGACAGCCTCCAGGTAAAGTTCACAGGTATGGGGCGAAAAAAAACCAAAAACGTTCAAAGGTACTGAGGTGGAAAAAAAAAACTATCAACAAACCCTATCGAGTGACCCCTCATATTAAAGCCCACGATGAGGCCCTTCCAGGAGTGTTGTTATTTGTGGTGTTATTTCACGTGGGGCCACACAATCACGCAAAGAAACACTTTGGCAAGAAAAAAAGGCAAACAGAAGCAGCTGCGTTTGGAAAAAAAAACATGGTAAATAGACTTGGTATGTGGCTCTGGATGGCTGTATTGTTATTTTTCTAAAAGTTACTGGACATATTCCATCGATAGACAAAGTTGATTAGTCAAGGGTTGGGTAATGAATAAATCACAGGTACTGAAGTGGAAAAAAACTATCAACAAACCCTATCGAGTGACCCCTCATATTAAAGCCCATGATGAGGCCATTCCAGGTGTGTTGTTATTTGTGGTGTTATTTCACGTGGGGCCAAACAATCACGCAAAGAAACACTTTGGCAAGAAAATAGGTCCAGTTTGTGGCAAACAGAAGCAGCTGCGTTTGAAAATAAAAATAAAAAACAAAGTAAATCATTTTGTGCACCAGTAAAAAAACATGGTAACTTTGTCTTGAATTCAAAAAAAAAAAAAAATATAATAATATTTTTCACTAAAGAAGGGTTCGGTGAATGCGCATTTGAAACTGGTGGGGTTCGGTACCTCCAACAAGGTTAAGAATAGGGATGTCCGATAATGGCTTTTTGCCGATATCCGATATGCCGATATCGTCCAACTCTTTAATTACCGATACCGATATCAACCGATATATACAGTCGTGGAATTAACACATTATTATGCCTAATTTGGACAACCAGGTATGGTGAAGATAAGGTACTTTTTAAAAAAAATGAATCAAATAAAATAAGATAAATAAATTAAAAACATTTTCTTGAATAAAAAAGAAAGTAAAACAATATAAAAACAGTTACATAGAAACTAGTAATTAATGAAAATTTTTAAAATTAACTGTTAAAGGTTAGTATTATTAGTGGAGCAGCAGCACGCACAATCATGTGTGCTTACGGACTGTATCCCTTGCAGACTGTATTGATATATATTGATATATAATGTAGGAAGCACAGACTGTATCCCTTGCAGACTGTATTGATATATATTGATATATAATGTAGGAACCAGAATATTAATAACAGAAAGAAATAACCCTTTTGTGTGAATGAGTGTAAATGGGGGAGGAAGGTTTTTTGGGTTGGTGCACTAATTGTAAGTGTATCTTGTGTTTTTTATGTGGATTTAATGAAGAAAAACCAAAAAAAACAAAAACAAAAAAAAAACGATACTGATAATAAAAAAACCGATACCGATTATTTCCGATATTACATTTTAACGCATTTATCGTCCGATAATATCGGCAGACCGATATTATCGGACATCTCTAGTTAAGAACCACTGGTTTAGAAGAAGACACATGCACGGTTGATGTGATTTCATATGAATTGACTGGTGGTTGGATGGATGGATGGTTGGTTGGATGGTTGGATGGATGGATGGATGTGTGTTGGTCACAGACAGAGCAGGTAGCAGAACACCAACTCACGTCTTTCAGCATGTTCATGAAGCGTGCGCCGAAGCGCCAGGGCTTGTGGCGGTGGCACTGGAGCGAGCTGACGGTCATCTGGGCGGCCCGTTGCGAGGCGGCCGCCACCATGTAGACGGCGTCGTACATCAGTGACGCCTCCGTCTGCGAAGACATGCCTCCTTTAGCACTCGCTGGCACTTCAGTCCACGGGAAACAGCAGTGAGTGTTACGCAATCGCAGACAACATGGCTGACAGCGGCGCCAACTAAAGGTTGCGTTTCCCGGAATAGATCTGCTGTTTTGCCTCGTTTCACAACATTAGCATGCGGGCTAACGATGTTTACGTTCTAATTCCAAGAACCGAGAAGCTTTTAATGACCCTCGTTAAATATGGATAAACAAGTAAATATGGAAATGAAATGAGCTGCTTAACGAGATCCTGGACTGGACAAATATGCAACCTGATTGTTTATGCACTCCATCTATGTAAGTAGGTCACGTCCTGACTCCTTCAAACGTCCACCGACTCTATCTCCAGCTTCAAAAGCCCAAAAGCAGTGAAGTCGTCACGTTGTGTAAATGCTAAATAAAAAGAGAAGACAACAAATCCTTTTCAACTTATATTCAATTTAATAGACTGAAAAGACAAGATATTTCATGTTCACACTGAGAAACTTTATCTTTTTGCAAATATTAGCTCATTTGGAATTTGATGCCTGCAACATGTTTCAAAAAAGCTGGCACAAGTGACAAAAAAGACTGAAAAAAGTTGAGGAATGCTCATCAAAGACTTATTTGGAACATCCCACAGGTGAACAGGCTAATTGGGAACAGGTGGGTGCCATGATTGGGTATAAAAGCAGCTTCCATGAAATGCTCAGTCATTCACAAACAAGGACGGGGCGAGGGTCACCACTTTGTCAACAAATGCCTGAGCAAATTGTTTAAGAACAACATTTCTCAACAAGGAATTTAGGGATTTCACCATCTACGCTCCGTAATATCATCAAAAGGTTCAGAGAATCTGGAGAAATCACTGCACGTAAAGCCATGATATTACACACCTTGGATCCCTCAGGCGGTACTGCAACAAAAAGCCACATCAGTGTGTAAAGGATATCACCACATGGGCTCAGGAACACTTCAGAAACCCACAGTCAGTAACTACAGTTGGTCGCTACATCTGTAAGTGCAAGTTAAAACTCTACTATGCAAAGCCAAAGCCATTTATCAACAACACCCAGAAACGCCGTCGGCTTCGCTGGGCCCGAGCTCATATAAGATGGACTGATGCAAAGTGGAAAAGTGTTCTGTGGTCTGACGAGTCCACATTTCACATTATTTTTGGAAACTGTTGACATCGTGTCCTCCGGACCAAAGAGGAAAAGAACCATCCGGACTGTTCTAGGGTGAAAGTGTAAAATGCAGCATGTGTGATGGTATGGGGGTGTATTAGTGCCCAAGACATGGGTAACTTACACATCTGTGAAGGCACCATTAATGCTGAAAGGTACATACAGCTTTTGGAGCAACATATGTTGCCATCCAAGCAACGTTACCATGGACGCCCCTGCTTATTTCAGCAAGACAATGCCAAGCCACGTAGCTTTATAGTAAAAGAGTGCGGGTACTAGACTGGCCTGGTGTGGTGCATTATGAAGGCTAAAATAGCACAAGGGAGACCCCCGGACTGTGGAACAACTTAAGCTGTACATCAAGCAAGAATGGGAAATAATTCCACCTGAGAACATTCAAAAATGTGTCTCCTCAGTTCCCAAACCTTTACTGAGTGTTGTTAAAAGGAAAGGCCATGTAACACAGTGGTAAAAATGCCCCTCTGACAACTTTTTTGCAATGTGTTGCTGCCATTAAATTCTAAGTTAATGATTATTTGCTAAAAAATAAGAAAGTTTCTCAGTGTGAACATGAAATATCTTGTCTTTGCAGTCTATTCAATTGAATATAAGTTGAAAAGGATTTGTTGTATTCTCTTTTTATTTAGCATTTACACAACGTGACAACTTCACTGCTTTTGTATGTAAGTAGTTCACGTCACAACTCGTTAAAAAGTCCATTGACTAAAAGCTTGTCTTAAAAAGGGAGTCTTCAAATGTTTTTTTTAAAAGGGTCAAAACAGTGAAGTTCACGGAAGGACTGGTGCAAGTCATTCCAGAGTCTGGGGACTACATGCCAGGTCTCCCTTGGTTTTAAAATGAGTCATTGGGTTTCTTCAGAGACCATGGCCTGGAGACCGAAGGCTATGCAAAACAAATAAGCAATATACAGAGGGGCCTTAGAAATGCAAAGTCATGACTAAAATCTAAAACTCAATGCAGGATTTGACTGGACACCAATGAAGACTGGATAAAACGGGGGTAACGTGGGCTGTTCTGGGTCCACCGGTCGAAAGTCTGGCAGGCACATTCGGTACAGTCTGAAGTCTCTTTGGAGTTGACTTGTTAAAAGAAGCGAACACAGAATTACAATAGTCAATGCCAGATGAGATGATTTTTTTGAGATCTGATTTTGACAACACATTTCTCACTGTAGAGATGTTTCTCAGGTGATAAAACCAGTTTTTGACCCTGCAAAGACCCTGATCGAACACGAGCCCAGTGATATACCGAGGGGTCCACCATTCAGGGCACGGAAAGTCAGGACTAGAATGTTCAACTCTGCAGAATTTGACTGGAAGACTGGATAGAGTGGGGGGTCACGTGGGCTGTTCTGGGTGCACCGGTCAAACGTCTGCCAACCGCATTCTGTCCAGTCTGAAGTCTCTTTAGAGTTGAAACAAGTAAAAACAAAATGGTCAGTGCGAGACCAGATGAACGCGTTTGATATCCGATTTTGACAACAAATTTCTCACTTTAGATATATTTCTCAGGTGACAAAACCAGTTTTTGGTCAGTTGATGACAGTGACCCTCCAAAGACATCGACTGATCAAACACAAGTCCAAGGTTTCTGAGGCTGGTTTTTGACAGATGCACCCAGAGCACCGAGGGAGTTCTTGATCAATCAAAGTCGCCCTTAGTCACAAATGTCTCAAAGCCACAACGGCATCCTCGGCTCAGATCCCACATCAGGGCAAGAAAAAACTCAACCCAATGGGAACAATTAGAAACCTTGGAAGGGACTGCAGTTGTGGGGATCCCCCCTGGGTGACCGGTGCAATGGATGCTGAGTGGATACAGCTAATAATGTGAGAGTCCAGTCCATTGGAGGACCAGCAGGGGATCATCTTGAATGTAGACAAGTCAGGGCGCGGAGACATTACCAACTGATGCATAAGGAGTGGTTACCCGGGTCCAGACTTCATGTGAAAGTCCAGTCCATAGGGATTGATCAGGAGGATCTGTTCATCGGGAGCAATGATCAGAAATTCCGTTTTGCCAGAACTGATGTACCAAAGTCTGGCATCCTTTGACACAAAATAGTTGTCGAACATTAGCGAATGTGTTCCTCATTTGTCAGATACAGTTTTTCTTACTCCAGTTACGATTAGTATCACCAAGTGTAGAGGCCAAATCCTGGAAAGGCTTTACTTCCCAGCTTCCAACTAGACCGCATTGATGTTATTCCTTAAGGCATTGAATCGAACGTAACTGGATGATGAGAAACAAAACGTCTTCTGACCCCGGATTTCCACAGGATGTGTAACGGCAGCTAAACGGTGCCGCCACGGAAGGTCCATGGTGCAGGGAAATAGCGCAGACCTTTACAGATCTTGCTAACCCCTGCGTAATCACGCGATAAGGGGAGTTGTTCTGTCCAAATAAAACCAGGCCTGCCAGCTACAGCTGCCGAACGGCAACACCGTGGAACGTCTGGAGCTTTGCCGTCCGTCCATACCCAAAGGCGGGCGTCTGTGACAGCACTGGCTCCACTTGACTTGTGGAAAGGACGACAGATTTTCCGTCCTTCCATACCCAAAGGCGGGCGTCTGTGACGGCGATGGCTCCACTTGACTTGTGGAAAGGACGACAGATTTTCCGTCCTTCCATACCCAAAGACGGGCGTCTGTGACGGCGATGGCTCCACTTGACTCGTGGAAAAGACGACAGTTTTGCTGTCCTTCCATACCCAAAGGCGGGCATCTGTGACAGCACCGGCTCCACTTGACTTGTGGAAAGGACGACAGATTTTCCGTCCTTCCATACCCAAAGACGGGTGTCTGTGACGGCGATGGCTCTACTTGACTTGTGGAAAAGACGACCGTTTTGCCGTCCTTCCATCCCCAAAGACGGGCATCTGTGACGGCACTGGCTCCACTTGACTCATAGAAAAGACAACAGTTTTGCCGTCCTTCCATACCCAAAGACGGGCGTCTGTGACGGCGATGGCTCCACTTGACTTGTAGAAAGGACAACAGATTTTCCGTCCTTCCATACCCAAAGGCGGGCGTCTGTGACGGCGATGGCTCCACTTGACTCGTGGAAAAGACGACAGTTTTGCTGTCCTTCCATACCCAAAGGCGGGCATCTGTGACAGCACTGGCTCCACTTGACTTGTGGAAAGGACGACAGATTTTCCGTCCTTCCATACCCAAAGGCGGGCGTCTGTGACGGCGATGGCTCCACTTGACTTGTGGAAAAGATAACAGTTTTGCCGTCCTTCCATACCCAAAGGCGGGCGTCTGTGACGGCGATGACTCCACTTGACTTGTGGAAAGGACAACAGATTTTCCGTCCTTCCATACCCAAAGGCGGGCGTCTGTGACGGCGATGGCTCCACTTGACTTGTGGAAAGGACGACAGATTTTCCGTCCTTCCATACCCAAAGACGGGCGTCTGTGACGGCGATGGCTCCACTTGACTTGTGGAAAGGACGACAGATTTTCCGTCCTTCCATACCCAAAGACGGGCGTCTGTGACGGCGATGGCTCCACTTGACTTGTGGAAAGGACGACAGATTTTCCGTCCTTCCATACCCAAAGGCGGGCGTCTGTGACAGCACTGGCTCCACTTGACTTGTGGAAAGGACGACAGATTTTCCATCCTTCCATACCCAAAGACGGGCGTCTGTGACGGCGATGGCTCCACTTGACTCGTGGAAAAGACGACAGTTTTGCTGTCCTTCCATACCCAAAGGCGGGCATCTGTGACAGCACTGGCTCCACTTGACTTGTGGAAAGGACGACAGATTTTCCGTCCTTCCATACCCAAAGGCGGGCGTTTGTGATGGCGATGGCTCCACTTGACTTGTGGAAAGGACGACAGATTTTCCGTCCTTCCATACCCAAAGACGGGCGTCTGTGACGGCGATGGCTCCACTTGACTCGTGGAAAAGACGACAGTTTTGCTGTCCTTCCATACCCAAAGGCGGGCATCTGTGACAGCACTGGCTCCACTTGACTTGTGGAAAGGACGGCAGATTTTCCGTCCTTCCATACCCAAAGGCGGGCGTTTGTGACGGCGATGGCTCCACTTGACTTGTGGAAAGGACGACAGATTTTCCGTCCTTCCATACCCAAAAGCGGGCATCTGTGACAGCACTGGCTCCACTTGACTTGTGGAAAGGATGACAGATTTTCCGTCCTTCCATACCCAAAGGCGGGCATCTGTGACAGCACTGGCTCCACTTGACTTGTGGAAAGGACAACCGTTTTGCTGTCCTTCCATACCCAAAGGCGGGCGTCTGTGACAGCACTGGCTCCACTTGACTTGTGGAAAGGACGACAGATTTTCCGTCCTTCCATACCCAAAGACGGGCGTCTGTGACGGCGATGGCTCCACTTGACTTGTGGAAAGGACGACAGATTTTCCGTCCTTCCATACCCAAAGACGGGCGTCTGTGACGGCGATGGCTCCACTTGACTCGTGGAAAAGACGACAGTTTTGCTGTCCTTCCATACCCAAAGGCGGGCATCTGTGACAGCACTGGTCCCACTTGACTTGTGGAAAGGACGACAGATTTTCCGTCCTTCCATACCCAAAGGCGGGCATCTGTGACAGCACTGGCTCCACTTGACTTGTGGAAAGGACGACAGTTTTGCCGTCCTTCCATACCCAAAGGCGGGCATCTGTGACAGCACTGGCTCCACTTGACTTGTGGAAAGGACCACAGATTTTCCGTCCTTCCATACCCAAAGGCGGGCATCTGTGACAGCACTGGCTCCACTTGACTTGTGGAAAGGACGACAGATTTTCCGTCCTTCCATACCCAAAGGCGGGCATCTGTGACAGCACTGGCTCCACTTGACTTGTGGAAAGGACGACAGTTTTGCTGTCCTTCCATACCCAAAGGCGGGCGTCTGTGACAGCACTGGCTCCACTTGACTTGTGGAAAGGACGACAGATTTTCCGTCCTTCCATACCCAAAGACGGGCGTCTGTGACGGCGATGGCTCCACTTGACTTGTGGAAAGGACGACAGATTTTCCGTCCTTCCATACCCAAAGACGGGCGTCTGTGACGGCGATGGCTCCACTTGACTCGTGGAAAAGACGACAGTTTTGCTGTCCTTCCATACCCAAAGGCGGGCATCTGTGACAGCACTGGCTCCACTTGACTTGTGGAAAGGACGGCAGATTTTCCGTCCTTCCATACCCAAAGGCGGGCGTTTGTGACGGCGATGGCTCCACTTGACTTGTGGAAAGGACGACAGATTTTCCGTCCTTCCATACCCAAAAGCGGGCATCTGTGACAGCACTGGCTCCACTTGACTTGTGGAAAGGATGACAGATTTTCCGTCCTTCCATACCCAAAGGCGGGCATCTGTGACAGCACTGGCTCCACTTGACTTGTGGAAAGGACAACCGTTTTGCTGTCCTTCCATACCCAAAGGCGGGCGTCTGTGACAGCACTGGCTCCACTTGACTTGTGGAAAGGACGACAGATTTTCCGTCCTTCCATACCCAAAGGCGGGCGTTTGTGATGGCGATGGCTCCACTTGACTTGTGGAAAGGACGACAGATTTTCCGTCCTTCCATACCCAAAGACGGGCGTCTGTGACGGCGATGGCTCCACTTGACTCGTGGAAAAGACGACAGTTTTGCTGTCCTTCCATACCCAAAGGCGGGCATCTGTGACAGCACTGGCTCCACTTGACTTGTGGAAAGGACGGCAGATTTTCCGTCCTTCCATACCCAAAGGCGGGCGTTTGTGACGGCGATGGCTCCACTTGACTTGTGGAAAGGACGACAGATTTTCCGTCCTTCCATACCCAAAAGCGGGCATCTGTGACAGCACTGGCTCCACTTGACTTGTGGAAAGGATGACAGATTTTCCGTCCTTCCATACCCAAAGGCGGGCATCTGTGACAGCACTGGCTCCACTTGACTTGTGGAAAGGACAACCGTTTTGCTGTCCTTCCATACCCAAAGGCGGGCGTCTGTGACAGCACTGGCTCCACTTGACTTGTGGAAAGGACGACAGATTTTCCGTCCTTCCATACCCAAAGACGGGCGTCTGTGACGGCGATGGCTCCACTTGACTTGTGGAAAGGACGACAGATTTTCCGTCCTTCCATACCCAAAGACGGGCGTCTGTGACGGCGATGGCTCCACTTGACTCGTGGAAAAGACGACAGTTTTGCTGTCCTTCCATACCCAAAGGCGGGCATCTGTGACAGCACTGGTCCCACTTGACTTGTGGAAAGGACGACAGATTTTCCGTCCTTCCATACCCAAAGGCGGGCATCTGTGACAGCACTGGCTCCACTTGACTTGTGGAAAGGACGACAGTTTTGCCGTCCTTCCATACCCAAAGGCGGGCATCTGTGACAACACTGGCTCCACTTGACTTGTGGAAAGGACCACAGATTTTCCGTCCTTCCATACCCAAAGGCGGGCATCTGTGACAGCACTGGCTCCACTTGACTTGTGGAAAGGACGACAGATTTTTCGTCCTTCCATACCCAAAGGCGGGCATCTGTGACAGCACTGGCTCCACTTGACTTGTGGAAAGGACGACAGTTTTGCTGTCCTTCCATACCCAAAGGCGGGCGTCTGTGACAGCACTGGCTCCACTTGACTTGTGGAAAGGACGACAGATTTTCCGTTCTTCCATACCCAAAGACGGGCGTCTGTGACGGCGATGGCTCCACTTGACTTGTGGAAAGGACGACAGATTTTCCGTCCTTCCATACCCAAAGACGGGCGTCTGTGACGGCGATGGCTCCACTTGACTCGTGGAAAAGACGACAGTTTTGCTGTCCTTCCATACCCAAAGGCGGGCATCTGTGACAGCACTGGCTCCACTTGACTTGTGGAAAGGACGGCAGATTTTCCGTCCTTCCATACCCAAAGGCGGGCGTTTGTGACGGCGATGGCTCCACTTGACTTGTGGAAAGGACGACAGATTTTCCGTCCTTCCATACCCAAAAGCGGGCATCTGTGACAGCACTGGCTCCACTTGACTTGTGGAAAGGATGACAGATTTTCCGTCCTTCCATACCCAAAGGCGGGCATCTGTGACAGCACTGGCTCCACTTGACTTGTGGAAAGGACAACCGTTTTGCTGTCCTTCCATACCCAAAGGCGGGCGTCTGTGACAGCACTGGCTCCACTTGACTTGTGGAAAGGACGACAGATTTTCCGTCCTTCCATACCCAAAGACGGGCGTCTGTGACGGCGATGGCTCCACTTGACTTGTGGAAAGGACGACAGATTTTCCGTCCTTCCATACCCAAAGACGGGCGTCTGTGACGGCGATGGCTCCACTTGACTCGTGGAAAAGACGACAGTTTTGCTGTCCTTCCATACCCAAAGGCGGGCATCTGTGACAGCACTGGTCCCACTTGACTTGTGGAAAGGACGACAGATTTTCCGTCCTTCCATACCCAAAGGCGGGCATCTGTGACAGCACTGGCTCCACTTGACTTGTGGAAAGGACCACAGATTTTCCGTCCTTCCATACCCAAAGGCGGGCATCTGTGACAGCACTGGCTCCACTTGACTTGTGGAAAGGACGACAGATTTTCCGTCCTTCCATACCCAAAGGCGGGCATCTGTGACAGCACTGGCTCCACTTGACTTGTGGAAAGGACGACAGTTTTGCTGTCCTTCCATACCCAAAGGCGGGCGTCTGTGACAGCACTGGCTCCACTTGACTTGTGGAAAGGACGACAGATTTTCCGTCCTTCCATACCCAAAGACGGGCGTCTGTGACGGCGATGGCTCCACTTGACTTGTGGAAAGGACGACAGATTTTCCGTCCTTCCATACCCAAAGACGGGCGTCTGTGACGGCGATGGCTCCACTTGACTTGTGGAAAGGACGACAGATTTTCCGTCCTTCCATACCCAAAGACGGGCGTCTGTGACGGCGATGGCTCCACTTGACTCGTGGAAAAGACGACAGTTTTGCTGTCCTTCCATACCCAAAGGCGGGCATCTGTGACAGCACTGGTCCCACTTGACTTGTGGAAAGGACGACAGATTTTCCGTCCTTCCATACCCAAAGGCGGGCATCTGTGACAGCACTGGCTCCACTTGACTTGTGGAAAGGACCACAGATTTTCCGTCCTTCCATACCCAAAGGCGGGCATCTGTGACAGCACTGGCTCCACTTGACTTGTGGAAAGGACGACAGATTTTCCGTCCTTCCATACCCAAAGGCGGGCATCTGTGACAGCACTGGCTCCACTTGACTTGTGGAAAGGACGACAGTTTTGCTGTCCTTCCATACCCAAAGGCGGGCGTCTGTGACAGCACTGGCTCCACTTGACTTGTGGAAAGGACGACAGATTTTCCGTCCTTCCATACCCAAAGACGGGCGTCTGTGACGGCGATGGCTCCACTTGACTTGTGGAAAGGACGACAGATTTTCCGTCCTTCCATACCCAAAGCCGGGCGTCTGTGACGGCGATGGCTCCACTTGACTTGTGGAAAGGACGACAGATTTTCCGTCCTTCCATACCCAAAGACGGGCGTCTGTGACGGCGATGGCTCCACTTGACTCGTGGAAAAGACGACAGTTTTGCTGTCCTTCCATACCCAAAGGCGGGCATCTGTGACAGCACTGGCTCCACTTGACTTGTGGAAAGGACGACAGATTTTCCGTCCTTCCATACCCAAAGGCGGGCGTTTGTGACGGCGATGGCTCCACTTGACTTGTGGAAAGGACGACAGATTTTCCGTCCTTCCATACCCAAAGACGGGCGTCTGTGACGGCGATGGCTCCACTTGACTCGTGGAAAAGACGACAGTTTTGCTGTCCTTCCATACCCAAAGGCGGGCATCTGTGACAGCACTGGCTCCACTTGACTTGTGGAAAGGACGACAGATTTTCCGTCCTTCCATACCCAAAGGCGGGCGTTTGTGACGGCGATGGCTCCACTTGACTTGTGGAAAGGACGACAGATTTTCCGTCCTTCCATACCCAAAGGCGGGCATCTGTGACAGCACTGGCTCCACTTGACTTGTGGAAAGGACGACAGATTTTCCGTCCTTCCATACCCAAAGGCGGGCATCTGTGACAGCACTGGCTCCACTTGACTTGTGGAAAGGACGACAGTTTTGCTGTCCTTCCATACCCAAAGGCGGGCGTCTGTGACAGCACTGGCTCCACTTGACTTGTGGAAAGGACGACAGATTTTCCGTCCTTCCATACCCAAAGACGGGCGTCTGTGACGGCGATGGCTCCACTTGACTTGTGGAAAGGACGACAGATTTTCCGTCCTTCCATACCCAAAGACGGGCGTCTGTGACGGCGATGGCTCCACTTGACTCGTGGAAAAGACGACAGTTTTGCTGTCCTTCCATACCCAAAGGCGGGCATCTGTGACAGCACTGGTCCCACTTGACTTGTGGAAAGGACGACAGATTTTCCGTCCTTCCATACCCAAAGACGGGCGTCTGTGACGGCGATGGCTCCACTTGACTCGTGGAAAAGACGACAGTTTTGCTGTCCTTCCATACCCAAAGGCGGGCATCTGTGACAGCACTGGCTCCACTTGACTTGTGGAAAGGACGGCAGATTTTCCGTCCTTCCATACCCAAAGGCGGGCGTTTGTGACGGCGATGGCTCCACTTGACTTGTGGAAAGGACGACAGATTTTCCGTCCTTCCATACCCAAAAGCGGGCATCTGTGACAGCACTGGCTCCACTTGACTTGTGGAAAGGATGACAGATTTTCCGTCCTTCCATACCCAAAGGCGGGCATCTGTGACAGCACTGGCTCCACTTGACTTGTGGAAAGGACAACCGTTTTGCTGTCCTTCCATACCCAAAGGCGGGCGTCTGTGACAGCACTGGCTCCACTTGACTTGTGGAAAGGACGACAGATTTTCCGTCCTTCCATACCCAAAGACGGGCGTCTGTGACGGCGATGGCTCCACTTGACTCGTGGAAAAGACGACAGTTTTGCTGTCCTTCCATACCCAAAGGCGGGCATCTGTGACAGCACTGGCTCCACTTGACTTGTGGAAAGGACGACAGATTTTCCGTCCTTCCATACCCAAAGACGGGCGTCTGTGACGGCGATGGCTCCACTTGACTCGTGGAAAAGACGACAGTTTTGCTGTCCTTCCATACCCAAAGGCGGGCATCTGTGACAGCACTGGTCCCACTTGACTTGTGGAAAGGACGACAGATTTTCCGTCCTTCCATACCCAAAGGCGGGCATCTGTGACAGCACTGGCTCCACTTGACTTGTGGAAAGGACGACAGTTTTGCCGTCCTTCCATACCCAAAGACGGGCGTCTGTGACGGCACTTGCTCCACTTGACTCGTAGAAAGACAACAGTTTTGCCGTCCTTCCATACCCAAAGGAGTGGCGGCGAACCTAACAATCCATTTTCCCCGTTTTTTGGTTTGATGATAATAAAACAGAAAACAGATCGTTATTCCAATGTATTTGTGTTTGCAAACCAAGAATGAGAATTAAAACAAGGAGTGCAAAACTCTTTTCTCTACTCCCTGTTCAAGTCGTAAGACTAAAACTAGACTAGACTAGTCTTTATTCCTCAGAGGATTGTTTTTACCAGCGACCTAAACACCAAGCCGTAAATCCACGCTTGTGATTGGTCATTTGCTGCTGAGCCCGCCCCTTTTTTTGAACGCGCTTGTTATGACGTCAGTGTCGGAGCTCCCGAATCTTACCGTCATCATGCCCTCCATCATTCCCGTCTCAGCCTTGGAAGGAGCCTGCAGTCGCTCCATGGACCAGCGCTCCACCACCGAGGCCACCTGGGGGTTGTCGATGTTGAGCAGCCGGAAACCCGTCATGTTGACGCCGCTGTAGCGGTACGGCTCCAGGTCCAGCGCAAACAAGTCCTGCGGAGACGCCGCCTCACTTTTAGCACAATTCTCTAATAAAAAACTAGCATGCTAACAGTACTATGCTAACATGAGAAAAGTAGCATGCTTACATTTAAAATGAGTGAAATACAAACATATATGACACTGAAGTGTATACCTGCTAAATTATCTAAAAAGGTTAGCATGCTAACAGTACTATGCTAACATGTGAAAAATAGCATGCTTACATTTAAAATGAGTGAAATACAAAAAATATATGACACTGAAGTGTATAGCTGATAAATTATCTAAAAAGGTTAGCATGCTAACAGTACTATGTTGACATGCGAAAAATAGCATGCTTACAGTTAACATTAGTGAAATATAAAAAATATATGACACTGAAGTGTATACCTGCTAAATTATCTAAAAAAGCTAGCATGCTAACAGTACTATGCTAATATGCCAAAAATAGCATGCTTACAGTTAACATTAGTGAAAAATAAAAAATATATGACACTGAAGTGTATACCTGTTAAATTAACTAAAAAGGTTAGCGGGGGGTGCTCCACTAACCACGTTAAACCCAGATTCCGAACTAACAAAGGTCTTAACTCATTCTCTTTCTATGCCACATCAATGTGGAATGCGCTCCCAACAGGTATAAAAGAAAGGGCATCTCTATCCTCCTTCAAAACCGCTATAAAAGTTCACCTCCAGGCAGCTACAACCCTAAACTAACACCCTCCCCGGATTGCTAATAATCAAATGTAAACAATCAAATGCAGATTCTTTTTCTTATGCCTTCTGATCTCTCTCTCTCTCTCTCTCTCTCTCTCTCTCTCTCTCTCTCTCTCTCTCTCTATGTCCACTACTTGATGTCCATACCCCCCCCCCACCCCACCCCCCCTCCACACTCCTGATTGTAAATAATGTAAATAAGTCAATGTGATTATCTTGTGTGATGACTGTATTATGATGATAGTATATATGATAGTATATATCTGTATCATGAATCAATTTAAGTGGACCCCGACTTAAACAAGTTGAAAAACTTATTCGGGTGTTACCATTTAGTGGTCAATTGTACGGAATATGTACTTCACTGTGCAACCTACTAATAAAAGTCTCAATCAATCAATCAAAGCATGCTAACAGTACTATGTTGACATGCGAAAAATAGCATGCTTACAGTTAACATTAGTGAAATATAAAAAATATATGACACTGAAGTGTATACCTGATAAATTATCTAAAAAAGCTAGCATGCTAACAGTACTATGCTAACATGCCAAAAATAGCATGCTTTCAGTTAACAATAGTGAAATATAAAAAATATATGACACTGAATAGCATGCTTACATTTAAAATGAGTGAAATACAAAAAATATATGACACTGAAGTGTATACCTGCTAAATCATCTAAAAAAATGTGCATGCTAACAGTACTATGCTAACATGCAAAACATATCATGCTTACATTTTAAATGAGTGTAATACAAAAATATATGACACTGAAGTGTATACCTGCTAAATTATCTAAAAAGGTTAGCATGCTAACAGTACTATGCTAACATGCCAAAAATATCATGCTTACATTTAAAATGAGTGTAATACAAATATATATGACACTGAAGTGTATACCTGCTAAATTATCTAAAAAAAGATAGCATGCTAACAGTACTATGCTAACATGCAAAAAATAGCATGCTTACAGTTAACATTAGTGAAATATAAAAAATATATGACACTGAAGTGTATACCTGCTAAATTATCTAAAAAGGTTAGCATGCTAACAGTACTATGCTAACCTGCCAAAAATAGCATGCTTACCCCTAAAATAAGTGAAATACAAAAAATATATGACACTGAAGTGTATACCTGCTAAATTATCTAAAAAAAAAACCAGCATGCTAACAGTACTATGCTAACATGCCAAAAATAGCATGCTTACACTTAAAATGAGTGAAATACAAAAAATATATGACACTGAAGTGTAAACCTGCTAAATTATCTAGAAAAGCTAGCATGCCAAAATGCTAACTGTAACATGCGTCAAGTACCACAATGTTACTCTCAGGTGTGTACCTAAAAAAATATATTTAAAATGTAACTATGCTAACATCAACATGAATGAAGTACCAAAATAGGACTGAATGTACTGTACAATTAGCAAATAAGTTAGCATGCTAATGTTAAAATCCACTTTAGTCTACTTTGGCCTGCAGTGTAAACATAGTCTAAGCTGCCATTTTCTTTGTTTACTGTAAAATATACAGGTATTTTTTTAAAATGGTGATCCTGATACGTTTATATTATTCACTCTTACAAGCGGCCCTCTGAGGGCCAACTGTCATGTGGCCCTCAACGGAAACACCTTTGATGTCCCTGCTTTAAGTCCATCTACCGTACATTTCGGATTGTAAGCCACTAACTTTTTTTCCTACACTTTGAACTCTGCGGCTAATTGACGGATTTTTCTTGGCTGACGGCCACATTGTTTTGTGTTCAATAGTTTTCCTCAAACCCTGGCAGGGGACTCAAGTGGTGTGGTATTGTTTGGGTTTTTGGACCAGTTTGCCCACTGCAGGTATCACGGGTGGAAAATGTACTTCCTGCTTTAATGCCTTAAACCGGAAGTAAAATCATCCATAACGTTTCTACTCGTATGCATTCTTCATTCATCACTCCAAGCAACGTGTGTAAGTTTTACAATATAACTAAAACAACGTGTGAAAGTTTTACAATATAACTAAAACAAGGTGTGTAAGTTTTACAATATAACTAAAAAGTGTGAAAGTTTTACAATATAACTAAAACAAGGTGTGTAAGTTTTCCAATATAACTAAAACAAGGTGTGTACGTTTTACAATGTAACTAAAACAAGGTGTGTAAGTTTTACAATATAACTAAAACAAGGTGTGTAAGTTTTACAATATAACTAAAACAAGGTGTGTAAGTTTTACAATACAACTAAAACAAGGTGTGTAAGTTTTACAATATAACTAAAACAAGGTGTGTAAGTTTTACAATATAACTAAAACAAGGTGTGTAAGTTTTACAATACAACTAAAACAAGGTGTGTAAGTTTTACAATATAACTAAAACAAGGTGTGTAAGCTTTACAATATAACTAAAACTATTCTTACTGACTAAAGTGTCCCATGTGTGATATCTGTAGGAGTGTTTTCATGCATATTTGTACCTGCTATCCTAATGTACTCAATTTAACGTTGTTAGCATTAGCTAATATGCTAACAGGTTTACGAGTGTCTGTGTTAGTATTATTAACTTACATTCTTTTTGTATTGTTTCACTTTCACAAATTCCTCAGTAAATTGAGTCTGTTTAGCTGATTGGAGAGCTAGCTTGCGCAGCTAGTGGGTCCATGACCATGACTTCTGTTTTGTTTGATCAGCCGTTTTACTGCCCTGTTACAGACAGCGTTTGGAAACAATTATGTAAATGAATATTTCTGTGTAAATAACTCATTTCCCAACGTATATATCTGCAGCTTATAGTGGGTGCGGCCAATATATGAAACACATGTAGATTTCTCTAATTGAGTGGGTGTGGCTTATACACAGGTGCGCGTTATAGTCCCAAATGTAATCTTTGCATCTCTGGCAGGAAGCACGTATCTAAAAGGATCATGCGCCCTAGGTTCCTTTGAAGCAGGGGTGTCCAAACTTTTTCCACCGAGGGCCGCATTCTGACAAATATAAGCGAGCGGGGGCCATTTTGATATTTTTTATTTTAAAAACCAATACAATATATTAGAGATGTCCGATAATATCGGTCTGCCGACATTATCGGCCGAAAAATGCGTTAAAATGTAATATCGAAAATGATTGGTATCGGTTTTTTTATTATCAGTATCGTTTTTTTTTATTTAATTTTTTATTTTATTTATTAAATCCACATAAAAAACACAAGATACACTTACAATTAGTGCACCAACCCAAAAAACCTCCCTCCCCCATTTACACTCATTCACACAAAAGGGTTGTTTCTTTCTGTTATTAATATTCTGCTTCCTACATTATATATCAATATATATCAATACAGTCTGCAAGGGATACAGTCTGTGCTTCCTACAATATATATCAATATATATCAATACAGTCTGCAAGGGATACAGTCTGTGCTTCCTACATTATATATCAATATATATCAATACAGTCTGCAAGGGATACAGTCTGTGCTTCCTACATTATATATCAATATATATCAATACAGTCTGCAAGGGATACAGTCTGTGCTTCCGACATTATATATCAATATATATCAATACAGTCTGCAAGGGATACAGTCTGTGCTTCCTACATTATATATCAATATATATCAATACAGTCTGCAAGGGATACAGTCTGTGCTTCCTACATTATATATCAATATATATCAATACAGTCTGCAAGGGATACAGTCTGTGCTTCCTACATTATATATCAATATATATCAATACAGTCTGTAAGGGATACAGTCTGTGCTTCCTACATTATATATCAATATATATCAATACAGTCTGTAAGGGATACAGTCCGTAAGCACACATGATTGTGCGTGCTGCTGCTCCACTAATAGTACTAACCTTTAACAGTTAATTTTACTAATTTTCAGTAATTACTAGTTTCTATGTAACTGTTTTTATATGGTTTTACTTTCTTTTTTATTCAAGAAAATGTTTTTAATTTATTTATCTTATTTTATTTTATAATTTTAAAAAAAAAGTACCTTATCTTCACCATACCTGGTTGTCCAAATTAGGCATAATAATGTGTTAATTCCACGACTGTATATATCGGTTGACATCGGTATCGGTTGATATCGGTATCGGTAATTAAAGAGTTGGACAATATCGTAATATCGGATATCGGCAAAAAGCCATTATCGGACATCCCTAATTATTATGTCTAATTTGGACAACCAGGTATGGTGAAGATAAGGTACTTTTTAAAAAAATTAGTAAAATAAGATAAATAAATTAAAAACATTTTCTTGAATAAAAAAGAAAGTACAACAATATAAAAACAGTTACATAGAAACTAGTAATGAATGAAAATGAGTAAAATGAAGTGTTAAAGGTTAGTACTATTAGTGGACCAGCAGCACGCACAATCATGTGTGCTTACGGACTGTATCCCTTGCAGACTGTATTGATATATATTGATATATAATGTAGGAAGCACAGACTGTATCCCTTGCAGACTGTATTGATATATATTGATATATAATGTAGGAAGCACAGACTGTATCCCTTGCAGACTGTATTGATATATATTGATATATAATGTAGGAAGCACAGACTGTATCCCTTGCAGACTGTATTGATATATATTGATATATAATGTAGGAAGCAGAATATTAATAACAGGAAGAAACAACCCTTTTGTGTGAATGAGTGTAAATGGGGGAGGGAGGTTTTTTGGGTTGGTGCACTAATTGTAAGTGTATCTTGTGTTTTTATGTGGATTTAATTAAAAAAAACAACAACAACAAAAAAACGATACTGATAATAAAAAAAACGATGCCGATAATTTCCAATATTAGATTTTAACGCATTTATCGGCCGATAATATCGGCAGACCGATATTATCGGACATCTCTAATTTTGATTCATTATCATTTTTTAAAGAAAGAAACTTACATTTGCTCTTTTATACCACTTATCATTGTTTTTCATTTTTTTCAATCGTATTTTTCAAATGTGCCGTGGGGCCGTTAAAAAAAAGACCTGCGGGGCCACAAATGGCCCCCGCCCGGGCCGCACTTTGGACACCCCTGCTTTAAAGGGACTGTGCCGTGGTCTTGGCGGTTCCTTACCAGAGTGGTGAAGAAGAAGTGGTAATATTCCGTCATCATGCCCATGGACAGGATCTACAGGGGTCACAAGAGGTCAAAGGTGGCTGTCATTGAAGCGAGTGTGCGTGCAGATTGTGTGTGCGTGTCGCTCTGCTGGGATTTGGGTACAAACACAGGATTTGTGGAGGCGGACTAATCTTGCACAAGGAGGAAGGCTCGGGAGTCATGTTGAGTGACCTGCTTGAGCACGTCAGCCGAGGTCTGGTAGGAGCAGTCGAAGATGACGTAGAACTCCTTGCCCTTCTTCATCTCCTTCAGGAGCGGCCGCGCGTCTTTGCTGCCCATTGGCAGCTGGCGGATCTTGATCTTGATGCTGTACCTGGACGGAGCTTTGATCAGCTCCTGCAGGCGGATCAGACCTGGAACACAAAGTGGTCTCTTTGGCACGGCTGTCAAACTCATTAGGAGAGCAGGTGCATGAAAACACTCCTACACACATCACACATGGGACGCTTTAGTCAGGAAGGATAGTTTTATCCTTACTGACTAAGTAAGGATAGTTTTAGTTATATTGTCTCCTCTCTGAGCTGCCACCTTACCGTGGTAGAGGAGTTTGCGTGTCCCAATGATCCTAGGAGCTATGTTGTCCGGGGGCTTTATGCCCCCTGGTAGGGTCTCCCAAGACAAACTGGTCCTAGGTGAGGGATCAGACGAGAGCAGCTCGAAGACCTCAATGAGAAATAAAAACTATGAACCCAGATTTCCCTCGCCCGGACGCGGGTCACCGGGGCCCCCCTCTGGAGCCAGGCCCGGAGGTGAGGCACGATGGCGAGCGCCTGGTGGCCGGGCCTGTCCCCATGGGGCCCGGCCGGGCACAGCCCGAAGAGGCAACGTGGGTTCCCCCTCCAATGGGCTCACCACCCATAGCAGGGGTCATAGAGGTCGGGTGCGATGTGAGCTGGGCGGAAGCCGAAGGCAGGGCACTTAGCGGTCCGATCCTCGGCTACAGAAGCTAGCTCTTGGGACGTGGAACGTCACCTCGCTGGGGGGGAAGGAGCCTGAGCTAGTGCGCGAGGTGGAGAACTTCCGACTAGACATAGTCGGACTCACTTCGACGCACAGCAGGGGCTCTGGAACCAGTTCTCTCGAGAGGGGCTGGACTCCCTTCCACTCTGGCGTTGCCGGCAGTGAGAGGCGACGGGCTGGGGTGGAAATTCTTGTTGCCCGCCGGCTCAGAGCCTGCATGTTGGAGTTCAACCCGGTGGACAAGAGGGTAGCTTCCCTCCGCCTTCGGGTGGGGGAACGGGTCCTGACTGTGGTTTGCGCTTACGCGCCAAACCGCAGCTCAGAGTACCCACCCTTTTTGGATTCACTCGAGGGAGTACTTGAGAGTGCTCCCCCGGGTGATTCCCTCGTTCTACTGGGGGACTTCAACGCTCATGTTGGCAGCGACAGTGAAACCTGGAGAGGCTTGATTGGGAAGAATGGCTGCCCGGATCTGAACCCGAGCGGTGTTTTGTTATTGGACTTTTGTGCCCGTCACAGATTGTCCATAACGAACACCATGTTCAAACATAAGGGTGTCCATATGTGCACTTGGCACCAGGACACCCTAGGCCGCAGTTCCATGATCGACTTTGTAGTTGTGTCGTCGGATTTGCGGCCTCATGTTTTGGACACTCGGGTGAAGAGAGGGGCGGAGCTTTCTACCGATCACCACCTGGTGGTGAGTTGGCTGCGATGGTGGGGGAGGATGCCGGACAGACCTGGCAGGCCCAAACGCATTGTGAGGGTTTGCTGGGAACGTCTGGCAGAGTCTCCTGTCAGAGAGAGTTTCAATTCCCACCTCCGGAAGAACTTTGAACATGTCACGAGGGAGGTGCTGGACATTGAGTCCGAATGGACCATGTTCCGCACCTCTATTGTCGAGGCGGCTGATTGGAGCTGTGGCCGCAAGGTAGTTGGTGCCTGTCGTGGCGGTAATCCTAGAACCCGTTGGTGGACACCGGCGGTGAGGGATGCCGTCAAGCTGAAGAAGGAGTCCTATTGGGTTCTTTTGGCTCATAGGACTCCTGAGGCAGCGGACAGGTACCGACAGGCCAAGCGGTGTGCGGCTTCGGCGGTCGCGGAGGAAAAAACTCGGACATGGGAGGAGTTCGGGGAAGCCATGGAAAACGACTTCCGGACGGCTTCGAAGCGATTCTGGACCACCATCCGCCGCCTCAGGAAGGGGAAGCAGTGCACTATCAACACCGTGTACGGTGAGGATGGTGTTCTGCTGACCTCGACTGCGGATGTTGTGGATCGGTGGAGGGAATACTTCGAAGACCTCCTCAATCCCACCAACACGTCTTCCTATGAGGAAGCAGTGCCTGGGGAATCTGTGGTGGGCTCTCCTATTTCTGGGGCTGAGGTTGCTGAGGTAGTTAAAAAGCTCCTCGGTGGCAAGGCCCGGAGTTCCTTAAGGCTCTGGATGCTGTGGGGCTGTCTTGGTTGACAAGACTCTGCAGCATCGCGTGGACATCGGGGGCGGTACCTCTGGATTGGCAGACCGGGGTGGTGGTTCCTCTCTTTAAGAAGGGGAACCGGAGGGTGTGTTCTAACTATCGTGGGATCACACTCCTCAGCCTTCCCGGTAAGGTCTATTCAGGTGTGCTGGAGAGGAGGCTACGCCGGATAGTCGAACCTCGGATTCAGGAGGAACAGTGTGATTTTCGTCCTGGTCGTGGAACTGTGGACCAGCTCTATACTCTCGGCAGGGTCCTTGAGGGTGCATGGGAGTTTGCCCAACCAGTCTACATGTGTTTTGTGGACTTGGAGAAGGCATTTGACCGTGTCCCTCGGGAAGTCCTGTGGGGAGTGCTCAGAGAGTATGGGGTATCGGACTGTCTGATTGTGGCGGTCCGCTCCCTGTATGATCAGTGTCAGAGTTTGGTCCGCATTGCCGGCAGTAAGTTGGACACGTTTCCAGTGAGGGTTGGACTCTGCCAAGGCTGCCCTTTGTCACCGATTCTGTTCATAACTTTTATGGACAGAATTTCTAGGCGCAGTCAAGGCGTTGAGGGGATCTGGTTTGGTGGCTGCAGGATTAGGTCTCTGCTTTTTGCAGATGATGTGGTCCTGATGGCTTCATCTGGCCAGGATCTTCAGCTCTCGCTGGATCGGTTCGCAGCTGAGTGTGAAGCGACTGGGATGAGAATCAGCACCTCCAAGTCCGAATCCATGGTTCTCGCCCGGAAAAGGGTGGAGTGCCATCTCCGGGTTGCGGAGGAGACCCTGCCCCAAGTGGAAGAGTTCAAGTACCTCGGAGTCTTGTTCACGAGTGAGGGAAGAGTGGATCGTGAGATCGACAGGCGGATCGGTGCGGCGTCTTCAGTAATGCGGACGCTGTATCGATCCGTTGTGGTGAAGAAGGAGCTGAGCCGGAAGGCAAAGCTCTCAATTTACCGGTCGATCTACGTTCCCATCCTCACCTATGGTCATGAGCTTTGGGTTATGACCGAAAGGACAAGATCACGGGTACAAGCGGCCGAAATGAGTTTCCTCCGCCGGGTGGCGGGGCTCTCCCTTAGAGATAGGGTGAGAAGCTCTGCCATCCGGGGGGAGCTCAAAGTAAAGCCGCTGCTCCTCCACATCGAGAGGAGCCAGATGAGGTGGTTCGGGCATCTGGTCAGGATGCCACCCGATCGCCTCCCTAGGGAGGTGTTTAGGGCACGTCCGACCGGTAGGAGGCCACGGGGAAGACCCAGGACACGTTGGGAAGACTATGTCTCCCGGCTGGCCTGGGAACGCCTCGCTGGACGAAGTGGCTGGGGAGAGGGAAGTCTGGGTTTCCCTGCTTAAGCTACTGCCCCCGCGACCCGACCTCGGATAAGCGGAAGAAGATGGATGGAGATGGATGGATAGTTATATTGTAAAACTTACACACCTTGTTTTAGTTATATTGTAAAACTTACACACCTTGTTTTAGTTATATTGTAAAACTTACAAACGTTGTTTTAGTTATATTGTAAAACTTACACACCTTGTTTTAGTTATATTGTAAAACTTACACACCTTGTTTTAGTTACATTGTAAAACTTACACACCTTGTTTTAGTTATATTGTAAAACTTACAATGTTTTAGTTATATTGTAAAACTTACACACCTTGTTTTAGTTATATTGTAAAACTTACAAACGTTGTTTTAGTTATATTGTAAAACTTACACACCTTGTTTTAGTTATATTGTAAAACTTACACACCTTGTTTTAGTTATATTGTAAAACTTACACACCTTGTTTTAGTTATATTGTAAAACTTACAAACTTTGTTTTAGTTACATTGTAAAACTTACACACCTTGTTTTAGTTATATTGTAAAACTTACACACCTTGTTTTAGATATATTGTAAAACGTACACACCTTGTTTTAGTTACATTGTAAAACTTACACACTTTGTTTTAGTTATATTGTAAAACTTACATTGTTTTAGTTATATTGTAAAACTTACATTGTTTTAGTTATATTGTAAAACTTACATTGTTTTAGTTATATTGTAAAACTTACACACCTTGTTTTAGTTATATTGTAAAACTTACAAACGTTGTTTTAGTTATATTGTAAAACTTACACACCTTCTTTTAGTTATATTGTAAAACTTACACACCTTGTTTTAGTTATATTGTAAAACTTACACACCTTGTTTTAGTTACATTGTAAAACTTACACACCTTGTTTTAGTTATATTGTAAAACTTACATTGTTTTAGTTATATTGTAAAACTTACACACCTTGTTTTAGTTATATTGTAAAACTTACACACCTTGTTTTAGTTATATTGTAAAACTTACACACCTTGTTTTAGTTATATTGTAAAACTTACAAACGTTGTTTTAGTTATATTGTAAAACTTACACACCTTGTTTTAGTTATATTGTAAAACGTACACACCTTGTTTAAGTTATATTGTAAAACTTACACACCTTGTTTTAGTTACATTGTAAAACTTACACACCTTGTTTTAGTTATATTGTAAAACTTACATTGTTTTAGTTATATTGTAAAACTTACACACCTTGTTTTAGTTATATTGTAAAACTTACAAACGTTGTTTTAGTTATATTGTAAAACTTACACACCTTCTTTTAGTTATATTGTAAAACTTACACACCTTGTTTTAGTTATATTGTAAAACTTACAAACGTTGTTTTAGTTATATTGTAAAATTTACACACCTTGTTTTAGTTATATTGGAAAACTTACACACCTTGTTTTAGTTATATTGTAAAACTTACACACCTTGTTTTAGTTACATTGTAAAACTTACACACCTTGTTTTAGTTATATTGTAAAACTTACATTGTTTTAGTTATATTGTAAAACTTACATTGTTTTAGTTATATTGTAAAACTTACACACCTTGTTTTAGTTATATTGTAAAACTTACATTGTTTTAGTTGTATTGTAAAACTTACATTGTTTTAGTTATATTGTAAAACTTACACACCTTGTTTTAGTTATATTGTAAAACTTACAAACGTTGTTTTAGTTATATTGTAAAACTTACACACCTTGTTTTAGTTATATTGTAAAACTTACACACCTTGTTTTAGTTATATTGTAAAACTTACAAACGTTGTTTTAGGTTTTTGTAAAACTTAGACACCTTGTTTTAGTTATATTGTAAAACTTACGCACCTTGTTTTAGTTATATTGTAAAACTTACACACCTTGTTTTAGTTACATTGTAAAACTTACAAACCTTGTTTTAGTTATATTGTAAAACTTACACACCTTGTTTTAGTTATATTGTAAAACTTACACACCTTGTTTTAGTTATATTGTAAAACTTACAAACTTTGTTTTAGTTGTATTGTAAAACTTACACACCTTGTTTTAGTTATATTGTAAAACTTACACACCTTGTTTTAGTTATATTGTAAAACTTACACACCTTGTTTTAGTTACATTGTAAAACTTACACACTTTGTTTTAGTTATATTGTAAAACTTACATTGTTTTAGTTATATTGTAAAACTTACATTGTTTTAGTTATATTGTAAAACTTACATTGTTTTAGTTATATTGTAAAACTTACACACCTTGTTTTAGTTATATTGTAAAACTTACAAACGTTGTTTTAGTTATATTGTAAAACGTACACACCTTGTTTTAGTTATATTGTAAAACTTACACACCTTGTTTTAGTTATATTGTAAAACTTACACACCTTGTTTTAGTTATATTGTAAAACTTACACACCTTGTTTTAGTTATATTGTAAAACTTACACACCTTGTTTTAGTTACATTGTAAAACGTACACACCTTGTTTTAGTTATATTGTAAAACTTACATTGTTTTAGTTATATTGTAAAACTTACTCTGTTTTAGTTATAATGTAAAACTTACACACCTTGTTTTAGTTACATTGTAAAACTTACACACCTTGTTTTAGTTATATTGTAAAACTTACATTGTTTTAGTTATATTGTAAAACTTACACACCTTGTTTTAGTTATATTGTAAAACTTACAAACATTGTTTTAGTTATATTGTAAAACTTACACACCTTGTTTTAGTTATATTGTAAAACTTACACACCTTGTTTTAGTTATATTGTAAAACTTACACACCTTGTTTTAGTTATATTGTAAAACTTACAAACTTTGTTTTAGTTATATTGTAAAACTTACACACCTTGTTTTAGTTATATTGTAAAACTTACACACCTTGTTTTAGTTATATTGTAAAACTTACACACCTTGTTTTAGTTACATTGTAAAACTTACACACTTTGTTTTAGTTATATTGTAAAACTTACATTGTTTTAGTTATATTGTAAAACTTACATTGTTTTAGTTATATTGTAAAACTTACATTGTTTTAGTTATATTGTAAAACTTACACACCTTGTTTTAGTTATATTGTAAAACTTACAAACGTTGTTTTATTTGTATTGTAAAACGTACACACCTTGTTTTAGTTATATTGTAAAACTTACACACCTTGTTTTAGTTATATTGTAAAACTTACACACCTTGTTTTAGTTACATTGTAAAACTTACACACCTTGTTTTAGTTATATTGTAAAACTTACATTGTTTTAGTTATATTGTAAAACTTACACACCTTGTTTTAGTTATATTGTAAAACTTACAAACGTTGTTTTAGTTATATTGTAAAACGTACACACCTTGTTTTAGTTATATTGTAAAACTTACACACCTTGTTTTAGTTATATTGTAAAACTTACACACCTTGTTTTAGTTACATTGTAAAACTTACACACCTTGTTTTAGTTATATTGTAAAACTTACATTGTTTTAGTTATATTGTAAAACTTACACACCTTGTTTTAGTTACATTGTAAAACTTACACACCTTGTTTTAGTTATATTGTAAAACTTACATTGTTTTAGTTATATTGTAAAACTTACATTGTTTTAGTTATATTGTAAAACTTACACACCTTGTTTTAGTTACATTGTAAAACTTACACACCTTGTTTTAGTTATATTGTAAAACTTACATTGTTTTAGTTATATTGTAAAACTTACACACCTTGTTTTAGTTATATTGTAAAACTTACAAACGTTGTTTTAGTTATATTGTAAAACTTACACACCTTGTTTTAGTTATATTGTAAAACTTACACACCTTGTTTTAGTTATATTGTAAAACTTACACACCTTGTTTTAGTTATATTGTAAAACTTACAAACTTTGTTTTAGTTATATTGTAAAACCTCCACACCTTGTTTTAGTTATATTGTAAAACTTACACACCTTGTTTTAGTTATATTGGAAAACTTACACACCTTGTTTTAGTTACATTGTAAAACTTACACACTTTGTTTTAGTTATATTGTAAAACTTACATTGTTTTAGTTATATTGTAAAACTTACATTGTTTTAGTTATATTGTAAAACTTACACACCTTGTTTTAGTTATATTGTAAAACTTACAAACGTTGTTTTAGTTATATTGTAAAACGTACACACCTTGTTTTAGTTATATTGTAAAACTTACACACCTTGTTTTAGTTATATTGGAAAACTTACACACCTTGTTTTAGTTACATTGTAAAACTTACACACCTTGTTTTAGTTATATTGTAAAACTTACATTGTTTTAGTTATATTGTAAAACTTACACACCTTGTTTTAGTTATATTGTAAAACTTACAAACGTTGTTTTAGTTATATTGTAAAACTTACACACCTTGTTTTAGTTATATTGTAAAACTTACACACCTTGTTTTAGTTATATTGTAAAACTTACAAACGTTGTTTTAGTTATATTGTAAAATTTACACACCTTGTTTTAGTTATATTGTAAAACTTACACACCTTGTTTTAGTTATATTGTAAAACTTACACACCTTGTTTTAGTTACATTGTAAAACTTACACACCTTGTTTTAGTTATATTGTAAAACTTACATTGTTTTAGTTATATTGTAAAACTTACATTGTTTTAGTTATATTGTAAAACTTACACACCTTGTTTTAGTTATATTGTAAAACTTACATTGTTTTAGTTATATTGTAAAACTTACATTGTTTTAGTTATATTGTAAAACTTACACACCTTGTTTTAGTTATATTGTAAAACTTACAAACGTTGTTTTAGTTATATTGTAAAACTTACACACCTTGTTTTAGTTATATTGTAAAACTTACACACCTTGTTTTAGTTATATTGTCAAACTTACAAACGTTGTTTTAGGTTTTTGTAAAACTTACACACCTTGTTTTAGTTATATTGTAAAACTTACGCACCTTGTTTTAGTTATATTGTAAAACTTACACACCTTGTTTTAGTTACATTGTAAAACTTACAAACCTTGTTTTAGTTATATTGTAAAACTTACATTGATTTAGTTATATTGTAAAACTTACACACCTTGTTTTAGTTATATTGTAAAACTTACAAACGTTGTTTTAGTTATATTGTAAAACTTACACACCTTGTTTTAGTTATATTGTAAAACTTACACACCTTGTTTTAGTTATATTGTAAAACTTACACACCTTGTTTAGTTACATTGTAAAACTTACACACCTTGTTTTAGTTATATTGTAAAACTTACATTGTTTTAGTTTTATTGTAAAACGTACACACCTTGATTTAGTTATATTGTAAAACTTACACACCTTGATTTAGTTATATTGTAAAACTTACAAACGTTGTTTTAGTTATATTGTAAAACTTACACACCTTGTTTTAGTTATATTGTAAAACTTACACACCTTGTTTTAGTTATATTGTAAAACTTACACACCTTGTTTTAGTTATATTGTAAAACTTACACACCTTGTTTTAGTTATATTGTAAAACTTACAAACGTTGTTTTAGTTACATTGTAAAACTTACACACCTTGTTTTAGTTATATTGTAAAACTTAAATTGTTTTAGTTATATTGTAAAACGTACACACCTTGTTTTAGTTACATTGTAAAACTTACACACCTTGTTTTAGTTATATTGTAAAACTTACATTGTTTTAGTTATATTGTAAAACTTACATTGTTTTAGTTATATTGTAAAACTTACATTGTTTTAGTTATATTGTAAAACTTACACACCTTGTTTTAGTTATATTGTAAAACTTACAAACGTTGTTTTAGTTATATTGTAAAACTTACACACCTTGTTTTAGTTATATTGTAAAACTTACAAACGTTGTTTTAGTTATATTGTAAAACTTACACACCTTGTTTTAGTTATATTGTAAAACTTACACACCTTGTTTTAGTTATATTGTAAAACTTACATTGTTTTAGTTATATTGTAAAACTTACATTGTTTTAGTTATATTGTAAAACTTACATTGTTTTAGTTATATTGTGAAACTTACACACCTTGTTTTAGTTATATTGTAAAACTTACAAACGTTGTTTTAGTTATATTGTAAAACTTACATTGTTTTAGTTATATTGTAAAACTTACATTGTTTTAGTTATATTGTAAAACTTACACACCTTGTTTTAGTTATATTGTAAAACTTACACACCTTGTTTTAGTTATATTGTAAAACTTACAAACGTTGTTTTAGTTATATTGTAAAACTTACACACCTTGTTTTAGTTATATTGTAAAACTTACACACCTTGTTTTAGTTATATTGTAAAACTTACATTGTTTTAGTTATATTGTAAAACTTACATTGTTTTAGTTATATTGTAAAACTTACATTGTTTTAGTTATATTGTGAAACTTACACACCTTGTTTTAGTTATATTGTAAAACTTACAAACGTTGTTTTAGTTATATTGTAAAACTTACACACCTTGTTTTAGTTATATTGTAAAACTTACACACCTTGTTTTAGTTATATTGTAAAACTTACACACCTTGTTTTAGTTATATTGTAAAACTTACACACCTTGTTTTAGTTATATTGTAAAACTTACACACCTTGTTTTAGTTATATTGTAAAACTTACATTGTTTTAGTTATATTGTAAAACTTACATTGTTTTAGTTATATTGTAAAACTTACACACCTTGTTTTAGTTATATTGTAAAACTTACACACCTTGTTTTAGTTATATTGTAAAACTTACACACCTTGTTTTAGTTATATTGTAAAACTTACACACGTTGCTTGGAGTGATGAATGAAGGATCCATACCAGTAGAAACGCTATGGACATTTTCTCCCTATTGACAATGATTGAATACAATCTACTGCAAAACCCACATTTCTCATCTGATTACAACCGTTCCAACATCCACACACTCAACTCACCCTGAACATTCAAGCCTGCATGTTTCCCGGTTTGGAAAATTCCCTGATTACCTGTAATTACCAGGAATTTCCCCCCATTAAAAAAATGAACGGGCAATATACAAACGTCCATATCCCACATTTCTCAACTGATTTGAACCGTTCCAACATACACAAACTCCACTCACCCTGGACATTCAAGCCAGCATATTTCCCCGTTTGGAAAATCCCCTGATTACCAGGAATTTCCCGGTATTGAAAATAAATGGGCAATATACAAACCTCTCCATATCCCACATTTCACATTCGATTAGAACCGTTCCAACATCCACACACTCAACTCACCCTGAACATTCAAGCCAGCATATTTCCAGGTTTTGAAAAACCCTGATTACCAGGAATTTCCCCCATTTAAAAAATGGACAGGCAATATACAAACGTCCATATCCCACATTTCACAGCCGATTAGAACCGTTCCATTATCCACACGCTCCACTCACGCTGGACATACACGCCAGCATTTTTCCCAGTTCCCGAAAATTCCCTGATTACCAGGAATTTCCCCCCATTGATAATGAATGGCCATTATACAAATATCTCCATATCTCACATTTGTCAACCGATTTGAACCGTTCCAACAACCACACACTCCACTCACCCTGGAAATTCAAGCCAGCATATTTCCCCGTTTTGAAAATTCCCTGATTACCAGGAATTTTCCCGTATTGAAAATAAATGGGCAATATACAAACCTCTCTATATCCCACATTTCAAAGCCGATTAGAACCGTTCCAACATCCACACACTTCACTCACGCTGGACATACACACCAGCATTTTTCCCGGTTCCCTAAAATTCCCTGATTACCAGGAATTTCCCCCCATTGATAATGAATGGGCATTATACAAATATCTCCATATCCCACATTTCTCAACCGATTTGAACCATTCCAACATCCACACACTCCACTCACCCTGGAAATTCAAGCCAGCATATTTCCCCGTTTTGAAAATTCCTTGATTACCAGGAATTTCCCGTATTGAAAATAAATGGGCAATGTACAAACCTCTCCATATCCCACATTTCACATTCGATTAGAACCGTTCCAACATCCACACACTCCTCTCACCTTGGAAATTAGCCAGCATGTTTCCTGGTTTGGAAAATTCCCTGATTACCCGGAACTACCAGGAATTTCCCCCCATTAAAAAAAGTAATGGGCAATATACAAACCTCTCTATATCCCACATTTCTCAACCGATTTGAACCGTTCCAACATCCACACACTCCACTCACCCTGGACATTCAAGCCAGCCTATTTCCCAGGTTTGAAAATTTCCTGATTACCAGGAATTTCCCCCATTGAAAATGAACGGGCAATATACAAACCTCTCCATATCCCACATTTCTCAACCGATTTGAATCGCTCCAACATCCACGCACTTCACTCACCTTGGACAATCAAGCCAGCATGTCTCCCGGTTTGGAAAATTCCCTGATTACCCATAATTACCAGGAATTTTCCCCCATAAAAAAAAAAATGAATGGGCAATATACAAACCTCTCCATATACCACATTTCTCAACCGATTTGAACCGTTCCAACATCCACATACCCCACTCACCTTGGACATTCAAGCCAGCATGTTTCCGAAAATTCCCTGATTACCAGGAATTTCCACCCATTAAAAAAAAATTAATGGGCAGTATAGAAACCTCTCCATATCCCACATTTCTTAACCGATTTCAACCGTTCCAACATCCACACACTCCACTCACCCTGGACATTCAAGCATTTCAGTTCCGCTCATGCGTATCGGCGGTTCGGCGGCTTGTGCACATAGGGCATTCACACGCATTATCTACCGGAATTGCAAATGGCTGTAGTCTCCTTGTCCACAAACGGGGTTTACGTTAGGTTGCAAGAATGTCAATTCAATCACTGGTTTGTTGTTCATTATTCCCATGCAGTAGTAGTAGTATATTGTGTGTATTGTTTGCTGTGTGATGTTGCCATCATTTAATTTTAGTCTGGCGATGCTTTTATTAGTAAAAAGTCACTTCCTGTACTGAGCTTGCTGTGCTTCCTGTTGTCTTGTTGACATACGACCACATCAAAAGTAGCGTACCACCTTACACTCACGTCTCGTTAACGGCGTAAAGTAATTAGTTAAATTACTCGTTACTGTAATTCGGAACACCGGTCACATGTCTACGTGAATTGATTAAACAAATCCAATGTCGTATCCTCCAGTTTTTGAGGGACCGCCGCCTTTGTGACTCACCAGTGGCGTCCTCGTAGACCACGGTGACCGTCTTCCACTTGTAGTACTGCACTATGTCCAGCACCGCTCGACTCAAGGAGGTGTACTCGGGGTAGAGGTTGATGTAGAAGCTGTCCTTGTTGTCCACCGACGGATGCTTCCAGCGGGTCTGGATGTGGGGGACCTCCAGGGCGTTGCAGATGGACTGGACGGCGCTCACCGACGAGCTGTGCGAGGGCCCGAACACGGCCCCCACGCC
>NC_084740.1:44380930-44493430 GCF_033978785.1 Entelurus aequoreus
TCGCCAAAAGTTTTCTCAATGACAAATACTGCCTCAGTTTGCACTCACACAAGTTTACCACGAGGGGCTGTCAAAATAAAGACTTGATGGTAAACACCAGGGGTCACCAACCTTTTTGAAACCAAGAGCTACTTCTTGGGTACTGATTAATGCGAAGGGCTACCAGTTTGATACACACTTAAATAAATTGCCAGAAATAGCCAATTTGCTCAATTTACCTTTAACTCTATGTTATTATTAATAATTAATTATATTTACACTTAATTGAATGGTTTAAAAGAGGAGAAAACACGAAAAAAATGACAATAAAATTTTGAAACATAGTTTATCTTCAATTTCGACTCTTTAAAATTCAAAATTCAACCGAAAAAAAGAAGAAAAAAACTAGCTAATTCGAATCTTTTTGAAAAAATTTAAAAAAGAATTTATGGAACATCATTAGTAATTTTTCCTGATTAAGATTAATTTTAGAATTTTGATGACATGTTTTAAATAGGTTAAAATCCAATCTACACTTTGTTAGAATATATAACAAATTGGACCAAGCTAGACAAATCATTATTTCTTCTAGATTTTCCAGAATTTAAAAAAAAAAAGAAATTCAAAAGACTTTGAAATAAGATTTACATTTGATTCTACAGATTTTCTAGATTTGCCAGAATAATTTTTTTGAATTTTAATCATAATAAGTTTTAAGAAATATTTCACAAATATTCTTCGTCGAAAAAACAGAAGCTAAAATGATGATATTAAATTAAAATGTATTTATTATTCTTTACAATAAAAAAAAATAATTACTTGAACATTGATTTACATTGTCAGGAAATAAGAGGAAGGAATTTAAAAGGTAAAAAGGTATATGTGATCCTAAAATCTTTTTTAAGGTTGTATTTTTTCTCTAAAATTGTCTTTCTGAAAGTTATAAGAAGCAAAGTAAAAAAATTAATGAATTTATTTAAACAAGTGAAGACCAAGTCTTTGAAATATTTTCTTGGATTTTCAAATTCTATTTGAGTTTTGTCTCTCTTAGAATTAAAAATGTCGGGCAAAGCTAGACCAGCTTGCTAGTAAATAAATACAATTTAAAAAATAGAGGCAGCTCACTGGTAAGTGCTGCTATTTGAGCTATTTTTAGAACAGGCCAGCGGGCTACTCATCTGGTCCTTACGGGCTACCTGGTGCCCGTGGGCACCGCGTTGGTGACCCCTGGTAAACACTAATAGAGTTGTTGCACCTTTCCTGCTCCCGGCTCCCAGACCGTAGTCGAGGAGCACAGGGGAGATGTTCCTCCAGGGCCGATGTGCTTCGGGGGGTAATACCCTTCACTTTACCCGGCACTGGGTCTTTACGGCTCCGGACTCGAGGGTGAATGACGAGGCCGGCGGTTTGTTGCAACTTTGTGACTTTATTGGTGTTTTGCACGCAGCCATCCACCAAGCTACTAGCACCTGCACCACTCACTGTTACCGCTCCCTCACCTCTCTCGCCCACCCACTCACTGACGTCACTCACCTCACATGCTGTCATATCTTAAAGGGCCACACACACACACACACACACACACACACACACACACACACACACACACACACACACACACACACACACACACACACACACACACACACACACACACACACACACACACACACACACACACACACACACACACACACACACACACACACACACACACACACACACACACACACACACATATGCTACTCTCATAACTGAGTTAAGAGCCACATGAAACCAGCCAAAGAGCCGCGTGAGGCTCGCGAGCCGCGGGTTGGCCAGGTCTGATGTAGATGATTATTTATACATTAATTTAGATTGTTATTTACATTTTATTGTAGATTATTGTTTACATATTTTAGATTAATATTTACATAATAATGTAGATTATTATTTACACATTAATGTAGATTATTTACATGTTATTGTAGATGATTCTTTATATAATGATGTTGATTATTATTTACCTATTAATGTAGATTATATTTACATAATAATGTAGATTATTATTTACCTATTAATGTAGATTATATTTACATAATAATGTAGATTATTATTTACACATTAATGTAGATTATATTTACATATTAATGTAGATTATTATTTACATATTCATGTAGATTATTATTTACGTTTTTATTATAGATTATTATTTAGATAATAATGTAAATTATTATTTACACATTAAATGTAGATTATTTACATGTTATTGTAGTTGATTATTTTTATAATAATGTCGATTATTAGTTACACATTCATGTAGATTATTTTTACACAATAATGTAGATTATTATTTAAACATTAATATAGATTATTATTTACATAATAATGTTGATTATTATTAACCCATTAATGTAGATTATATTTACATAATAATGTAGATTATTAGTTACATATTAATGTAGATTATATTTACATACTAATGTAGATTATTATTTACACATTAATGTAGATTATATTTACATAATAATGTACATTATTATTTACACATTAATATAGATTATTATTTACATAATAATGTAAATTATTATTTACCCATTAATGTAGATTATATTTACATAAGAATGTAGATTATTATTTACATATTAATGTAGATCATATTTACATACTAATGTAAATTATTATTTACACATTAATGTACATTATATTTACATAATAATGTAGATTATTATTTAAACATTAATATAGATTATTATTTACATAATAATGTAGATTATTATTTACCCATTAATGTAGATTATATTTACATAAGAATGTAGATTATTATTTACACATTAATGTAGATTATATTTACATATTAATGTATATTATTATTTACGCATAATGTAGATTATTATTTACATAATAATGTAAATTATTATTTACACATTAATGTAGATTTATTTTCATTTTATTGTAGATGATTGTTTACATAATGATGTAGATTATTATTTACACATTCATTTAGATTATTATTCATGTTTTATTATAGATTATTATTTACATAACATTGTAGATTATTATTTACACATTAATGTACATTATCATTTCAATTTTTTGGTAGATTATAATTTACAGAATAATGTAGATTATTATTTACACATTAATTTAGATGATTATTTACGTTTTATTGTAGTTTATTGTTAACATATTGTAGATTAATATTTACATAATAATGTCGATTATTAATTACACATTAATGTAGATGATTTTTTACACAATAATGTAGATTATTATTTACACATTAATGTAGATTATTATTTACATAATAATGGAGATTATTATTTACACATCAATGTAGATTATTTACGTATTATTGTAGAGGATTATTTACGTAATAATGTCGGTTATTAATACTATTACACATTAATGTAGATGTTTTTTTACACAATAATGTTGATTATTATTTACACATTAATATAGATTATTATTTATATAATAATGTAGATTATTATTTACACATTAAAGTAGATTATGTTTACTGTCTTGAACTAAATCAATTCATTGATTTCAATAATAATGATTTATTAATGCAGCAACGTCCACACTTTACAAACACAGAAATAATCCTAACCTATGCAATGTAGAAATGTTGCCACCTTAAAAAACAAAATAAACTGTGATCACATAAATGGATCAAAAACAAATGCAAAAGAAAAATTATGCAAATTCCAAAAACACAAACAAACACCAAAGACAGAAATACTGCAACGTACCAAAACATAAATGCTACCAGGAAGTCAGCCAGGCAAGCTAACAGGAAGTCATCCAGGCTAACAGGAAGTCAGTCAGGCTAATGGGGAGTTAGCCAAGCAAGCTAACGGGAAGTTATCCAGGAAAACAGAAAGTCAGCAAGGGTGACAGAGAGTCATACAGGCTAATAGGAAGTAATCCAAGCAAGCTAACAAGAAGTCAGAAAGGCTAACAGGAAGTCAGCAAGGGTGACAGAAAGTCAGCCAGGCTAACAGTAAGTAATCCAATCAAGCTAACAGGAAGTCAGCCAGGCTAACAGGAAGTAATCCAGACAAGCTAACAGGAAGTCAGCCAGGCTAACAGGAAGTCAGCAAGGGTGACAGAAAGTCAACCAGGCTAACAGGAAGTAATCCAGGCAAGCTAACAGGAAGTCAGCCAGGCTAAAAAGGAAGTAATCCAGGCAAGCTAACAGGAAGTCAGCCAGGAGAACAGGAAGTCAGCCAGGCTAACAGGAAGTCATCTAGGCTAACAGGAAGTCAGGCAAGCTAACAGGAAGTCAGCCAGGCTAACAGGAAGTCATCTAGGCTAACAGAAAGTCAGGCAAGCTAACAGGAAGTCAGCCAGGCTAACAGGAAGTCAGCCAGTCTAACAGGAAGTAAGGCAAGCTAACAGGAAACCAGCCAGAATAACAGGAAGTCATCTAGACTAACAGGAAGTACAACAAGCTAACAGGAAACCAGCCAGGATAACAGGAAGTCATCTAGACTAACAGGAAGTAAGGCAAGCTAACAGGAAGTCAGCCAGGATAACAGGAAGTCATTTAGACTAAAAGTAAGTCAGGCAAGCTAACAGGAAGTCAGCCAGGCTAACAGGCGCAGCAAACCTGAGTGGCATGAAAAGGTACATTTTTATATATTTATGTAGTTAAACACTTGACTGTAAAAAAAAAAAGGTGATTCCTTAACATTGTAAACGATGAAGTTTTTTAAGATGGATGTTCCTCATGTCTGACATCCCTGCTAGTCAATAAAGTACTATCTATCTATCTATCTATCTATCTATCTATCTATCTATCTATCTATCTATCTATCTATCTATCTATCTATCTATCTATCTATCTATCTATCTATCTATCTATCTATCTATCTATCTATCTATCTATCTATCTATCTATCTATCTATCTATCTATCTATCTAGTTTGGCTAAACTAGCTTCAGTTTTATTCCGTGCACTTGCAGCATTTCTGCCAGGAATGATTACATCATCATGTTTCTGCCAGGAATGATTACATCGTCACGTTTCAACACAGGAAGTCAACACACCAAAACAGATCTGTTTTACATTTGTGTTTGGGTGTGGCCATTTGCAGCTCATGTTTCACCGCCCACAGCACATTCTACAAACAATATTTTTTAAAAAGTGGAATAAAAGAGAAAAAAGGTGAAATGTAACAAGAAAACGTTGCAATGTTGACTTTAATAACACAAAGCTGTAGGGGTGTGAGAAAAAATGGATTCCAATTCGAATTGCGATCCTCACGTTGTGCGATTTAGAATCGATTCTCATTTTTTAAAAATCGATTTTTATTTTATTTTATTTATTTTATTTTTTTCCATTTTTTTTTTCCATTTTTTTTTTCCTTTTTTTTTTTAAATGAATCAATCCAACAAAACAATACACAGCAATACCATAACAATGCAATCCAACAAAACAATACACAGCAATACCATAACAATGCAATCCAATTCCAAAAGCAAAGCCGACCCAGCAACACTCAGAAGTGCAATAAACAGAGCAATTGAGAGGAGACACAAACACCACACACAACAAACCAAAAGTAGTGAAACAAATATGAATATTATCAACAACAGTATCAATATTAGTTACAATTTCAACATAGCAGTGATTAAAAATCCCTCATTGACATTATCATTAGACATTTATAAAAAAAAGAACAATAGTGTCACAGTGGCTTACACTTGCATCGCATCTCATAAGCTTGACAACACACTGTGTCCAGTATTTTCACAAAGATAAAATAAGTCATATTTTTGCTTCATTTAATAGTTCAAACAAATGTACATTATTGCAATCAGTTGATAAAACATTGTCCTTTACAATTATAAAAGCTTTGCTTGCATGTCAGCAGACTGGGGTAGATCCTGCTGAAATCTATGTATTCCATGAATAGACAATCCTTTTGAATCGGGAAAATATCCTTTTTGAATCGAGAATCGCGTTGAATCGAAAAAAATCGATTTTGAATCGAATCGTGACCCCCAAGAATCGATATTGAACCGAATCGTGGGACACCCAAAGATTCGCAGCCCTACAAAGCTGCCATGTTGGAAAAATAATATTGAATCAAAATCAATGTTGTTATGAATTATTGACCTATTTAAGGCTCCAATTACTTCACATCAAATCGTATTTCCTTGAATTGGCGCCGGGAATAGGGTATTCGCATGCCTAGAATTACAGCCGGGTCAAACTCGTTTCGCAAAATAATTAGCGCATGCTTGGCACTTCCGCCGGGTCAAACATGAGTCATTAAATGACTCCCGCCTCCTGGTGGTAGAGGGCGCTAGTGATCCTTCTTGCGACTGCTGGTACTGCAGAAGACCTGTGCTGCAGAAGAAGACAACAGCAGCAATAGTGCGCAGCCATTTATTTTAGCATGGAGGATTACATATCTAAAATAAAACAGTTTTCTAAACTGGACTTTCAATCGAAGCAGGATGTAATAATTAAAGGAAGATCTCCATCGAGACAGAGAGACTTTTAAAACTGAAGAAAGATAAGGAAGACTTCTATAGGAGCTGCGCATGGACTCATTTATACCTAAAGGTAAGACCATAATAACGTTTTTTTTATTAAATGTGCTTTTCACGATAAGGTAAGCGCCGGAGTGAGAAGAGGTTTTAAAATAATTACCGCATGCATGGCAATCTCGCCTGCTTTTGGTAAACGCAGGGGTGAGAAGAGGTTTTAAATTAATTAGCGCCCCTGCGGCTATTCAAGGAAATACGGTATTACACTTTGAAGTATTTTTTGGGGGAAAATATTGCAAATTTTGCGTGTTTCCCATAAAACAACAAAGATTTATATGACAAAAAGGGCATAAAACATAAAAAAACTAAAACTTTATATCGACAGATAGATCTGACAAAGCATTGGACAAAATCATCTACTCCTTCTGGGTAGGACCAAAGTTGAGGGGAGAAAAGTGGATATATTGTATTGGTTTAGAAAATGGCAAATATCCAAATGGCCGCCGCATGCTTTACTCAGGGGAAGAGGTCAGCACAGCCCTGATTTAAAGCTAGATGGGTGTTGTTGATCCAGTGTAGTGCAGCGTGAAGAACACACCAGGAGCAACATGGAGTCGACACTACACAAACATTCTGAAGAAAGAAAGTGGATGTTTTTACATGTCAGGAAATGAGTTTGAAGACACAATATGCGAGCTCCAATCGCTGCATCAGTCATGGCCGCCATTATCCAGCCAGCGCATTATCTCCCTGCAGAAAGCTCGTTATAACCACGCCGCTTCATTCTAATTATGTCCGTTCAGTCATCGGTCATGCTGCGCTTTTACACCAACAAACTGTAGGATGGAAATGTTTTATCAAAGATCAAGTCAAAGACAAATCAGGTTCTCTGTGTCGATTATTTTATGTAAATATATACACATATATCTATGTATAAATGTATGTATATAGACTTAATTGTTTTTGTTTACATATATATATATATATATATATATATATATACATTATATATATATATATATATATATATATATATATATATATATATATATATATATATATATATATATATATATATATATATATATGTATATATATATATATATATATATATATATATATATATATATATATATATATATATATATATATATATATGTGTGTGTAAACAGACCTAATTGGTTTTATTTACACATATATATACATACATATATAATATATATATGTACAGTATATGTGTACAGACTTAATTCGTTTTTGTTTACATATATATATATATACACATGCATATATATACACATATATATATGTATATATATATATATATATATATATATATATATATATATATATATATATATATATATATATATATAATATACATATATATATATATATTTATATAGTCAAGGTTTATGTGTTATACAGTCCAATACAGTTCAATAGTTTTCAAACCCAAGCACGGGACTGAAATGGTGTGTTATTAATAGTTTGTGCTACGGTGCTATCTTTTGGACGAGTTTGCTGACTGCGGGTGTCGTGCTTGGAAAATGTCCTGGCTGTTTTAACGCCTTGAATCAAAAGTATCGTCCATAGCGTTTCTACTCGTATGGATTCTTCACTCATCACAATATAACTAAAACAATTCTTACTTACTAAAACGTGCGATGTATGTAGGAGTGTTTACATGCATATATCTACGTGCTATCCTAATGTAATCAAGCTAGCGCCATTAGCATTGGCTAATATGCTAACACGCGTACGAGTGTCTGCATTTTTGTTGTATTGTTTTACTTTCACAAATCCCTTAGTAAATTCACCAAAACGTCACTGTGGAGTTTTTGAGTCGGTTTAGCTAATTGGAGAGCTAAGTTGCGCATGCCCATGACTTCTGTTTTGTTTGATCAGCCGTTTTACTGCCGTGTTACAGAAACCATTTGGAAACGATTAAAGGCCTACTGAAAGCCACTACTACCGACCACGCAGTCTGATAGTTTATATATTAATGATGAAATCTTAACATTGCAACACATGCCAATACGGCCGGGTTAACTTATAAAGTGCAATTTTAAAATTCCCGCCACACTTCCGGTTGAAAAACTCCTTTGGATATGATTTATGCGCGTGACGTCACAAAAGCAACGGAAGTGGTTGGACCCCATCGGACCCGATAGAAAAGCCTCTTGTTTTCTTCGACAAAATTCCACATTATTCTGGACATCTGTGTTGGTGAATCTTTTGCAATTTGTTTAATGAACAATGGAGACTGCAAAGAAGAACGTTGTAGGTGGGATCGATCGGTGTATTAGCGGCTAAGTACAATACTTACAGCAACACAACAAGGACTACTTACTACGCCTAGCCGATGCTTGCCGCCAAACCCACGGATGAAGTCCTTCGTCGCGCCGTTGATCGCTGGAACGCAGGTGAGCACGGCTGTTGATGGGAAGATGAGGGCTGGCTGGCGTAGGTGGAGCGCTAATGTTTTATCATAGTTCTGTGAGGTCCGGTTGCTAAGTTGCTAAATTAGCCTTAGCGTCGTTAGCAACAGCATTTTTAAGCCTTACCAGGCTGGGAATTTTTAACCGTGTAGTTACATGTACATGGTTTAATAGTATTGTTGATCTTCTGTCTATCCTTCCAGTCAGGGGTTGATTTATTTTGTTTCTATCTTCATTTGAGAACGATGCTATCACGTTAGCTCAGTAGCTAAGTGTGTCACCGATGTATTGTCTTGGAGATAAAAGTCACTTTAAATGTCCATTTCGCGTGCTCGACTCTCATTTTCAAGAGGATATAGTATCCGAGGTGGTTTGAAATACAAATCCGTGATCCACAATAGAAAAAGGAGAGGGTACATTGTTCTGTGAGGTCCGGTTGCTAAGTTGCTAAATTAGCCTTAGCGTCGTTAGCAACAGCATAGTTAAGCGTTACCAGGCTGAGAATTTTTAACTGTGTAGTTACATGTACATGGTTTAATAGTATTGTTGGTCTTCTGTCTATCCTTCCAGTCAGGGGTTTATTTATTTTGTTTCTATCTTCATTTGAGAACGATGCTATCACGTTAGCTCAGTAGCTAAGTGTGTCACTGATGTATTGTCGTGGAGATAAAAGTCACTTTAAATGTCCATTTCGCGTTCTCGACTCTCATTTTCAAGAGGATATAGTATCCGAGGTGGTTTAAAATACAAATCCGTGATCCACAATAGAAAAAGGAGAGAGTGTGGAATCCAATGAGCCAGCTTGTACCAAAGTTACGGTCAGAGCGAAAAAAGATACGTCAATCACTGCCTCTCAAGTCCTTCACTGTAACGTTCCTCATCTACGAATCTTTCATCCTCGCTCAAATTAATGGGGTAATCGTCACTTTCTCGGTCCGAATCTCTCTCGCTCCATTGTAAACAATGGGGAATTGTGAGGAATACTAGCTCCTGTGACGTCACGCTACTTCCGGTACAGGCAAGGCTTTTTTTTTATCAGCGAGCAAAAGTTGCGAACTTTATTGTCGATTTTCTCTACTAAATCCTTTCAGCAAAAATATGGCAATATCGCGAAATGATCAAGTATGACACATAGAATGGATCTGCTATCCCCGTTTAAATAAAAAAAAAAAATTTCAGTAGGCCTTTAAGGTATGTAAACAAACATTTACAGAATAAACTCATTTCACAACATGTATTTTACACCATATACTCAGGTGCGGCTAATATATGGAAAGTATTTACTTCTTCTAAAATTTTGTGGGTGTGGCTTATCTACAAGTGGGCTCTATAGTCTGGAAAATACGGTAAAATCAATGAATGTGATGAAAAACTAACACAAGTCCTTACAGTTTGCCTCTTTTCTCCGATTATTTCATATCATTTTGATACACTGCAAAAAGTCAGTGTTCAAAAACAAGAACAAATAATACAAAAATGAGGGGTATTTTATGTGAACTAAGCAAAATGATCTGCCAATAGAACAAGAAAATCTGGCTTGTCAAGACTTTCCAAAACTTAGCTAACTTCAATGAACCCAAAACTAGCTTAAAATAAGTATATTCTCACTAATAACAAGTGCACTTTTCTTGGTAGGAAAAAAAAGAGACCTTTTTGCTCAATATGTTGAAAAATATTCTTAAAATAAGTAAATGCTAGTGCCATTATCTTGACATAATGATATGCGCTCGGCATTACATTTCTTGAAACCAGCAAACTTATACTAAAAACTAGTTTATTGTTGTTAATGGAAAGGCAACAAGGCAAGCGCTTGTTACTCTCGGGGTCTCCTAGCCGCTCAGGCTAATCATATGCTCTAAAAATGCATTTTTCCATCAACAACATGACATCATCGCACCAAGTGCATGCTCTTTCAGTCAATTAGCGCGCATATATACAGCCCGGCTCCCGGACAAAAAATGTTTTATTGTAATTTTGAAGAATTGATCTGAATGTGCATGAACTATTTCTGTTTAAAATTGTTAGAAATGTTAAATGTTTAAATATTAACTGTCAGTTTACTGTACTGTGCCAACTGTACTACTATATGAGTACCTCTTTTCTAGGGATGTCCGATAATGGCTTTTTGCCGATATCCGATATGCCGATATTGTCCAACTCTTTAATTACCGATACCGATATCAACCGATACCGATATCAACCGATATATACAGTCGTGGAATTAACACATTATTATGCCTAATTTGGACAACCAGGTATGGTGAAGATAAGGTACTTTTTAAAAAAATGAATCAAATAAAATAAGATAAATAAATTAAAAACATTTTCTTGAATAAAAAAAGAAAGTAAAACAATATAAAAACAGTTACATAGAAACTAGTAATTAATGAACATTTGTAAAATTAACTGTTAAAGGTTAGTACTATTAGTGGAGCAGCAGCACGCACAATCATGTGTGCTTACGGACTGTATCCCTTGCAGACTGTATTGATATATATTGATATATAATGTAGGAAGCACAGACTGTATCCCTTGCAGACTGTATTGATATATATTGATATATAATGTAGGAAGCACAGACTGTATCCCTTGCAGACTGTATTGATATATATTGATATATAATGTAGGAAGCAGAATTTTAATAACAGAAAGAAACAACCCTTTTGTGTGAATGAGTGTAAATGGGGGAGGGAGGTTTTTTTGGGTTGGTGCACTAATTGTAAGTGTATCTTGTGTTTTTTATGTGGATTTAATTTAAAAAAAAAACAAAAAAAACCCCGATACTGATAAAAAAAAACCCGATACCGATAATTTCCGATATTACATTTTAACGCATTTATCGGCCGATAATATCGGCAGACCGATAATATCGGCAGACCGATATTATTGGACATCTCTACTATTTTCTATTGTTTCATTGAAAATAAAACAGCAAAGTCCATTTGGCTGTCATCTGTTTTAATTATGAGACACAATTGTGTCAAAGTCATGATTTTTTATTTCATGCTAGAAATAAGAAATGATGACTTTAAAAAAGTAGTTTTATACTTGTGAGTAGGGATGTCCGATAATGGCTTTTTTGCCGATATCCGATATTCCGATATTGTCCAACTCTTAATTACCGATACTGATATCAACCGATACCGATATATAATTAACACATTATTATGCCTAATTTGGACAACCAGGTATGGTGAAGATAAGGTCCTTTTTAAAAAAAAATGAATAAAATAAAATAAGATAAATCAATTAAAAACATTTTCTTGAATAAAAAAGAAAGTAAAACAATATAAAAACAGTTACATAGAAACTAGTAATTAATGAAAATTTGTAAAATGAAGTGTTAAAGGTTAGTATTATTAGTGGACCAGCAGCACGCACAATCATGTGTGCTTACGGACTGTATCCCTTGCAGACTGTATTGATATATATTGATATATAATGTAGGAAGCACAGACTGTATCCCTTGCAGACTGTATTGATATATATTGATATATAATGTAGGAACCAGAATATTAATAACAATTTTGTGTGAATGAGTGTGAATGAGTGTGAATGGGGGAGGGAGGTTTTTTGGGTTGGTGCACTAATTGTAAGTGTATCTTGTGTTGTTTATGTGGATTTAATTTAAAAAAACAAAAAACGATACTGATAATAAAAAAACCGATACCGATAATTTCCGATATTACATTTTAACGCATTTATCGGCCGATTATATCGGCAGACCGATATTATCGGACATCTCTACTTGTGAGTATTGATGACACAACAGTTGATATTCTAGTTTCAAGCATGTTTTACTCTGACATCATTTAGGACCAAAACACTTAAAACAAGTAAAACACTCTAACATCAAATCTGATTAGTGAGAAAAATGATCTTATCAGACAGAAAATAAGCAAATATCGCCCTTATTTGACATATTTCATCTTACTTAGATTTCACTTTTTGCAGTGTTCTGAACTCCTGTTTCCCTGCCTGCGTAGCATAAGCTGATGGTGTTGTAAAGTGATTGATTTACTATGACCTGCGAGGGTTGTTGTGCGCCATTGTTAATAGGGCAGACGTAGCTGTGGGGCAATGCATGCTGGGAGGTCAGGACAAGAAGGAAGTGTGCTCACGCTGCAGGGAGAGCAGCAGCCACTAATTAGCCTGCAGCTACTGCATGTTGCCTTGCTTTCCCAGCTCGGGTGAGGGTGAAGAACATCTCCACGCCACAGTGCTGGCAGTTTTTGTACAGGTTTTTGTCGTCCAAAGTCCTAGCACGTTTTGACCGTCTTTCCAGAGAGTGAGACTAGAGTCCTTGTAGTCACTGAACCACTTTTATTCTCTTGGCTTGGAAGGAAAAATAAAGTCACAACAATCTTATTTTCAATATTGCAGGTTAGGACTAAGACTTAAGTCCATTAAGTACTGTACCAAGTTCTTTGTTTCAAGTCATTCCACTAAAGCAGAGGTCGGCAACCCAAAACGTTGAAAGAGCCATATTGGACCGAAAAAACTCATCTGTTTGGAGCCGCAAAAAATTTAAAGTCTTATATAAGTGTTATAATGAAGACAACACATGATGTAAGTGTCTATATTAGCCTACTATCAAAATGACTTTAAAAGTCTTATATAAGTGTTATAATGAAGGCAACACATGATGTAAGTGTCTATATTAGCCTACTATCAAAATGACTTTAAAAGTCTTATATAAGTGTTATAATGAAGGCAACATATGATGTAAGTGTCTATATTAGCCTACTATCAAAATGACTTTAAAAGTCATATATAAGTGTTATAATGAAGGCAACACATGATGTAAGTGTCTATATTAGCCTACTATCAAAATGACTTCAAACGTCTTATATAAGTGTTATAATGAAGGCAACACATGATGTAAGTGTCTATATTAGTTGTATTAGCCTCCTATCAAAATGACTTTAAAAGTCTTATATAAGTGTTATAATAAAGACAACACATGATGTAAGTGTCTATATTAGCCTACTATCAAAATGACTTTAAAAGTCTTGTATAAGTGTTATAATGAAGACAACACATGATGTAAGTGTCTATATTAGCTATATTAGCCTACTATCAAAATTACTTCAAAAGTCTTATATAAGTGTTATAATGAAGGCAACACATGATGTAAGTGTCTATATTAGCCTACTATCAAAATGACTTTAAAAGTCTTATATAAGTGTTATAATGAGGACAACACATGATGTAAGTGTCTATATTAGCCTGATAATATGCCAGATAATATGTCTGCTAATAGGTGCCATCTGGGGTCCTTATACACAGAGCATAATAATAACGTATGTTGAAGCACAGTACGTCTGACTATGGTAGTCGTAATACTCCGACAATCCATGAAGCGGTGCGGCTTCGTAGCTTAACGAAAGTCGTACGAAAACATTTAGACATATTTTTGAGCGTCGTGTGTAATTTTATATATTCTCAATGGAACATCAAAATTTTGGTATTGTTTACTGGCATCATCTTGCAGTCTACACGTATCTCTTATGTTTGACTGCCATCGACTGGTCACACTTATCATTACATCATTTACCAAGTAAAATAGCTTTGAGGTCAGTAAGCACAACCAGAATTATTCTGCACATTAGGCACACCGGTTTATAAGAGGTACTGTCCATTTTTGAGAAAATTAAAGGATTTTATAGTTAAAAAAATACGGTGGTATTTGTGAGGTTATTTTTCTACTCATCGCTGTCAAAACGTCTTCCTGTGGCTCCTCGGCCATGTCAGGCGCCGGAGACCGAGGAGGATGTCACGTACATGGCTGCTACCGCCAAAGGCTCTCCTGGGTTGCATTAATAAATTGAGTACTCAATCCAAGTCTTGTGTATCCTTAGTGATGTGCTGGCTTGTTTCCCTTTAAAAGATTGCAAGATCACATGATTTGCTTCGCTGGCCGTGCTTCGTTGATTGCGACGTAACAAAGAAATGTACTCGGATTTGTGCGAGCGCACACTTTACAGCAGAGGTGTCTAAGTGTTTTTCACTGAGGGCCACATCGCAGTTCTGTTTGGCCCCAGAGGGCCGCTTCTAACAGTAAATACTAATGTTACGCAATTGTATGCATTTTATTAGTAGATTTTTTTTTTAAGTAAAATGTAAAAAAAATATGGCAAATTGCAATAATTTCACCTCAAAATTGAGTGAAAATGACTGTAAATGGAAAAACAGTACTTCTGTTTTCATTAGGGATAGGGCCGATAAATGCGTTAAAATGTAATATCGGAAATTATCGGCATCGGTTTTTTTATTATCTGTATCGTTTTTTTAATTTTTAATTTTTATTTTTTATTAAATCAACATAAAAAACACAAGATACACTTACAATTAGTGCACCAACCCAAAAAACTTCCCTCCCGCCATTTCTTTCTGTTATCAATATTCTGGTTCCTACATTATATATCAATATATATCAATACAGTCTGCAAGGGATACAGTCTGTGCTTCCTACATTATATATCAATATATATCAATACAGTCTGCAAGGGATACAGTCTGTGCTTCCTACATTATATATCAATATATATCAATACAGTCTGCAAGGGATACAGTCTGGGCTTCCTACATTATATATCAATATATATCAATACAGTCTGCAAGGGATAAAGTCTGTGCTTCCTACATTATATATCAATATATATCAATACAGTCTGCAAGGGATACAGTCCGTAAGCACACATGATTGTGCGTGCTGCTGCTCCACTAATAGTACTAACCTTTAACAGTTAATTTTACTCATTTTCATTAATTACTAGTTTCTATGTAACTGTTTTTATATTGTTGTACTTTCTTTTTTATTCAAGAAAATGTTTTTAATTTAGTTATCTTATTTTATTTATTTTTTTTAAAAAGTACCTTATCTTCACCATACCTGGTTGTCCAAATTAGGCATAATAATGTGTTAATTCCACGACTGCATATATCGGTTGATATCGGTATCGGTTGATATCGGTATCGGTAATTAAAGAGTTGGACAATATCGGAATATCGGATATCGGCAAAAAGCCATTATCGGACATCCCTAGTTTTCATGGTTTAAAAAAAGGCAGCTCAGTTGCCAGAATTTTACTGTAAAATGTACAATTGTTAGCTTTTTTACTGTAAATAAAAAAAAACCCTGCAATTTTACAGTAAAATGTTGGCACCTGAGCTGCCAGTTTGTTAGTTGTTGTTGTTTTTTTTACCGTGAATCAACAACTGTAGATTTTTCGGTGTATTACTGTAAATGCCAAAACGGCACCACAGTTTATCGCAGTAAAAAAAAAGTACTGTTTTTTTTTCATTTAGAGAAAAATGCTGTAAAAACCACAATAAATTTCACAATTTTACCATGAAATCTATTGCTACTTTTACATTTCTGGATAACTTGCTTTTGATATCATTATTATTAGTATTTATTTCTATTTAAAAAATGGTTTGAATTAGGGATGTCCGATAATGGCTTTTTGCCGATATCCGATATGCCGATATTGTCCAACTCCATAATTACCGATACCGATATCAACCGATACCGATATCAACCGATATATGCAGTCGTGGAATTAGCACATTATTATGTCTAATTTGGACAACCAGGTATGGTGAAGATAAGGTACTTTTTAAAAAAATTAGTAAAATAGGATAAATAAATTAAAAACATTTTCTTGAATAAAAAAGAAAGTAAAACAATATAAAAACACTTACATAGAAACTAGTAATGAATGAAAATTAGTAAAATTAACTGTTAAAGGTTAGTACTATTAGTGGACCAGCAGCACGCACAATCATGTGTGCTTACGGACTGTATCCCTTGCAGACTGTATTGATATATATTGATATATAATGTAGGAAGCAGAATATTAATAACAGAAAGAAACAACCTTTTTGTGTGAATGAGTGTAAATGGGGGGAGGGAGATTTTTTGGGTTGGTGCACTAATTGTAAGTGTATCTTGTGTTTTTTATGTGGATTTAAAAAGAAACAAAAAAAACAAAAAACAAAAAAAACACGATACTGATAATAAAAAAAACGATACCGATAATTTCCGATATTACATTTTAACGCATTTATCGGCCGATAATATCGGCAGACCGATATTATCGGACATCTCTAGTAAAAACCACAATAAATTTCACAATTTTACCATGAAATCTATTGGTACTTTTACATTTCTGGATAACTTGTTTTTGATATCATTATTATTAGTATTTATTTCTATTTAAAAAATGGTTTGAATGTTTAATAATATATTTTTGCATGATTAGACAATATTTAAGTTAACATAATTTGTAGAGATTAAAATGCATTAAAATGTAATATCGGAAATGATCGGTATCGTTTTTTTTATTATCGGTATCGGTATCGTGTTTTTTTGGTTTTTTTTATTTTTTTTATTTTTTTATTAAATCAACATAAAAAACACAAGATACACTTACAATTAGTGCACCAACCCAAAAAACCTCCCTCCCCCATTTACACTCATTCACACAAAAGGGTTGTTTCTTTCTGTTATTAATATTCTGCTTCCTACATTATATATCAATATATATCAATACAGTCTGCAAGGGATACAGTCTGTGCTTCCTACAATATATATCAATATATATCAATACAGTCTGCAAGGGATACAGTCTGTGCTTCCTACATTATATATCAATATATATCAATACAGTCTGCAAGGGATACAGTCTGTGCTTCCTACATTATATATCAATATATATCAATACAGTCTGCAAGGGATACAGGCTGTGCTTCCTACAATATATATCAATATATATCAATACAGTCTGCAAGGGATACAGTCTGTGCTTCCTACATTATATATCAATATATATCAATACAGTCTGCAAGGGATACAGTCTGTGCTTCCTACAATATATATCAATATATATCAATACAGTCTGCAAGGGATACAGTCTGTGCTTCCTACATTATATATCAATATATATCAATACAGTCTGCAAGGGATACAGTCTGTGCTTCCTACATTATATATCAATATATATCAATACAGTCTGCAAGGGATACAGTCTGTGCTTCCTACAATATATATCAATATATATCAATACAGTCTGCAAGGGATACAGTCTGTGCTTCCTACATTATATATCAATATATATCAATACAGTCTGCAAGGGATACAGTCTGTGCTTCCTACAATATATATCAATATATATCAATACAGTCTGCAAGGGATACAGTCTGTGCTTCCTACATTATATATCAATATATATCAATACAGTCTGCAAGGGATACAGTCTGTGCTTCCTACAATATATATCAATATATATCAATACAGTCTGCAAGGGATACAGTCTGTGCTTCCTACATTATATATCAATATATATCAATACAGTCTGCAAGGGATACAGTCCGTAAGCACACATGATTGTGCGTGCTGCTGGTCCACTAATAGTACTAACCTTTAACAGTTAATTTTACTAATTTTCATTCATTACTAGTTTCTATGTAACTGTTTTTATATTGTTTTACTTTCTTTTTTAGTCAAGAAAATGTTTTTAATTTATTTATCTTATTTTACAATTTTTTTTAAAAAGTACCTTATCTTCACCATACCTGGTTGTCCAAATTAGGCATAATAATGTGTTAATTCCACGACTGCATATATCGGTTGATATCGGTATCGGTTGATATCGGTATCGGTAATTAAAGAGTTGGACAATATCGGAATATCGGATATCGGCAAAAAGCCATTATCGGACATCCCTAATAATTTGCGATTACATATATATTTTTTCCCAAAATAGAAAGAAATAATATATTCAGTAAGAAAAGTTACAGTAGTTTATTGATACATATTATTTCCAGGCTTTGGAGGGCCACATAAAATGAAGTGGCGGGCCAGATCTGGCTCCCGGGCCTTGAGTTTGACACCTGTGCTTTACAGGGATCCCAGCCAAGTAAAAAAAAAATGGAGGAATTGAAAAATATCAGGGAGCCCTTTTGGGGGTTTAAGCTATTTCACCATTTTAAAGATGCTTTGGAAGGCATTTCCTGCGTAGAAGTTGTGTCAAAAAGAAAAGGTACCATCTTTTAGAAGCTGTAGCGTGTGTCCTGTTTAGTATTACTAACACCATAATTAATCCCAGAGTGTAACACAATAATACCAGATTGTGTGATTACATCCATAATTCGTATTGTGTGTTTTTATCCTGAAACAAAAATTACACTATTTGTATTATTCACCCGCCAAGACTCCTGGCTAGCGTTGTTAAAGACCAGTGAATATTATGTCACTTGTGAGTTTGTAATATCGCCGCACCGCCGTCATGATATTTGCTTTGGTAGTGTAGTCCTCCAACGGGTCTTTGGTCTCCCATTACCGGGGAAAAGAGGAAAAGTAATTCCCGTGTAGGAACATTAGCATGCTAATTGGCTTGTGTGCGCTCTATTTAGGTCGTACACCCAAGGTTTCTTACAAAAATAGGCATTAGTATGGTATTTATATTTAGCTACAAGGACTCTCTGATACCTGAGCTGTATTCGCATCGGAACATCCCAATCTTTGATTAAGTGATTCTTTGTTTTACCATTAGTTGGAGCCATAGTAACACTGTAGTTTGAAAATCACTGGACTAGAAGAATAGCGGTATTCCGCTAAATAGCAGACATCTGGGATCCCTTTAATACAAAGATCGGGTCAGTATGTACAAAACCCAAAAGTAGGGAAGTTTCTCGTTGTGTAAATGGTAAATAAAAAGAAAATACAATGATTTGCAAATCCTTTTCAACTTATATTCAATTGAATAGACTGCAAAGACAAGATATTTAACGTTCGAACTGGTAAACTTTGTTATTTTTTGCAAATATTAGCTCATTTGGAATGTGATGCCTGCAACACGTTTCAAAAAAGCTGGCACAAGTGGCAAAAGAGACTGAGAAAGTTGAGGAATGCTCATCAAAGACTTATTTGGAACATCCCACAGGTGAACAGGCTAATTGGGAACAGGTGGGTGCCATGATTGGGTATAAAAGCAGCTTCCATGAAATGCTCAGTCATTCACAAACAAGGACGGGGCGAGGGTCACCACTTTGTCAACAAATGCCTGAGCAAATTGTTTAAGAACAACATTTCTCAACAAGGAATTTAGGGATTTCACCATCTACGCTCCGTCATATCATCAAAAGTTTCAGAGAATCTGGAGAAATCACTGCACATAAGCGATGATATTACGGGCCTTCAATCCCTCAGGCGGTACTGCATCAAAAAGCAGCATCAGTGTGTAAAGGATATCACCACATGGGCTCAGGGACACTCCAGAAAACCACTGTCAGTAACTACAGTTGGTCGCTACATCTGTAAGTGCAAGTTAAAACTCTACTATGCAAAGCCAAAGCCATTTATCAACAACACCCAGAAACGCTGCCGGCTTCGCTGGGCCCGAGCTCATCTAAGATGGACTGATGATGGACTTTTTCATCATTTTGCTACCATTTTTCATCATTCCTGTATATACTGTCCTCTGGACCCCCTGTCAAAAGCTTCTTCTAGCTTATTTGGGGGACCTTTTCACTTACCAATATCTTTAAACCCACATATGCGGTCCTCTCCAAGGTTTCTCATAGTCATTTACCGACGTCCCACTTGGGTGAGTTTTTCCTTGCCCGTATGTGGGCTCTGTACCGAGGATGTCGTTGTGGCTTGTGCAGCCATTTGAGACACATGTGATTTAGGGCTATATAAATAAACATGAATTGATTGATCCAAGCAACGTTACCATGGACACAGTGGTGAAAATGCCAACTTGTTTGCAATGTGTTGCTGCCATTAAATTCTAAGTTAATGATTATTTGCAAAATAAAATGAAGTTTGTCAGTGTGAACATGAAATATCTTGTCTTTGCAGTCTATTCTACGGAGCCCCTAAAGGGACATGGGAATTTTTTTTTTTTAGACATGTATCTCGTGGCCACGAGAAAGTATCTCGTGGCCACGAGAAACTTTCTCGTGGCCACGAGAAACTTTTTATTAAAAAAAAAAAAAAAAAAAAAAAAAATTAATTTTTTTTTATTTTTATTTTTTTTTTTAATAAAAAGTTTCTCGTGGCCACGAGAAAGTTTCTCGTGGCCACGAGAAAGCATTGGATGCGTGCTGATGGTTTAGTGTGTGTTAAAATGGCAGTTTAGGAGTTAATATGGCTGTATTTCCAATTAGGACTTTCCCCCATGTGTGTTGTGGCAAAATGTGAATGCTTGATTAGTAGGTGTGAGACAAACACTTTATCTTCCTGGTTATTGTAACGCTACGTGTTTGACATTATTTAAGACTTTATCATGCCCGGGAAAGGACAGTTTTCCTCTTCTGTGGCTGTGGGGGGTGGGCGTGGCTTGCGGACCTGCAGTGAAGCGGAGTGTGTCAGTTAGTCCGATGTTGATGTGATCAAACTTCTTTCTTGCTTGAAAGATACACACACAATTGTAACTGTTATTTCTTCCTGCAAATAATAAATATGTACAACGTGTTTGGATGTATTCATTTATGTAAAATTGTCATTAAATGTAATATTGCCTGACAAAAAGTGATACGACGTACGTAATATTTTGATATTTACACATCGCATATATATATATGTGTGTATCTATATATATATATATATATATATATATATATATATATATATATATATATATATATATATATATATATATATATATATATATATATATATATACAATGTGTTTGCTCATTGGCTCAGAAGGCTAATTGATGATTAGAAAACCCTTGTGCAATCATGTTCACACATCTGAAAACACTTTAGCTCGTTACAGAAGCTACAAAACTGACCTTCCTTTGAGCAGATTGAGTTTCTGGAGCATCACATTTGTGGGGTCAATTAAACGCTCAAAATGGCCAGAAAAAGAGAACTTTCATCTGAAACTCGACAGTCTATTCTTGTTCTTAGAAATGAAGGCTTTTCTACAAAATTGTTTGGGTGACCCCAAACTTTTGAACGGTAGTGTATATATATATTATATATTACTGTAACTTGTTCTTAAAAATAGTAGTTATTTTGTTTGTCAAATTTAGTGTTTGTGTGTATATATGTATACTGTATATATGTATGTGTGTTTCTTCCTATACAGTATACATGTATATGTGTGTGTGTGCGTGTATATACTGTGTATATATATATATATATATATATATATATATATATATATATATATATATATATATATATATATATATGTATATGTATATATATATATATATATATATATATATATATATATATATATATATATATATATATATATATATATATATATATATATATACATATATATATTTATATATTATATATACACATATACATATATATATTTATATATTATATATACACATATAAATTATATGGGTAGATATTTGCTCTAAAAAGGGTATTTCAACAAGTAAACAGTACAGTAGGTAGTTGATGTTGATATATGTAATGCACATAAGGGTATTCTAGTCAGATGTGCGTGTGTAAATATGCGATGTGTAAATATCAAAATATTACGTACGTCGAATCACTTTTTGTCAGGCAATATTACATTTAATGACAATTTTACATAAATGAATACATCCAAACACGTTGTACATATTTATTATTTGCAGGAAGAAATAACAGTTACAATTGTGTGTGTATCTTCCAAGCAAGAAAGAAGTTTGATCACATCAACATCGGACTAACTGACACACTCCGCTTCACTGCAGGTCCGCAAGCCACGCCCACCCCCCCACAGCCACAGAAGAGGAAAACTGTCCTTTCCCGGGCATGATAAAGTCTTAAATAATGTCAAACACGTAGCGTTACAATAACCAGGAAGATAAAGTGTTTGTCTCACAACTACTAATCAAGCATTCACATTTTGCCACAACACACATGGGGGAAAGTCCTATCTGGAAATACAGCCATATTAACTCCTAAACTGCCATTTTAACACACACCAAACCATCAGCACGCATCCAATGCTTTCTCGTGGCCACGAGAAAGTTTCTCGTGGCCACGAGAAACTTTTTATATAAAAAAAAAAAAAATGTATACATATTTTTTTATTTTTTTATTTTTTTTAATAAAAAGTTTCTCGTGGCCACGAGAAAGTTTCTCGTGGCCACGAGATACATGTCTAAAAAAAAAAAAATTCCCATGTCCCCTTAGGGGCTCCGTACTATTCAATTGAATATAAGTTGAAAAGGATTTGCAAATCATTGTATTCTCTTTATATTTACCATTTACACAACGTGACAACTTCACTGCTTTTGGCTTTTGTACATCTGAATTGTTACTTGCGTACGTCGTCTATTTGGACCACATGTTCAGTGACTGAACCGATCGAGCGGTTTTGATTGGCGTCCGTCACGTTTAGGACTGTGCATTGGCCCCATGAAAGGGAGTCTTTTAGGGCGCGACAAGGACAGTCACGTAGTGTTTAACTTTCTCCTCCCTCTCCAACCAAGCTCACCAGGACCTGTCCAAGTCGGACCCGGGCCAGCCCCAGAATGAATGAGGCCGCCTACGTCCCCCGTTTGATGTGGCGCACTGAGCTCTCTCTGTTGGACTGCTGACCCCTCCACATGAATAAATTAGGGATTGTGTTTTGGTCGGCGCATGAAGATGAACAGGGCGCCATGACATCATCAGTCAGATGTTGCAACTCCAGCGAGAGGAAACGCGCTCAGCGTCTCATTGGCTCGCCACCGTCTTTGGGAGATTTCTGCATAAAGACGATTATTGTTTGTTTGCTGAAGCGCTTTAGTTGGGGAGCCGGGGGGGATTTAACCATTATTACCGACCTCGGCGAGAAGAGTGAAAGCCCGTCCCAATCTGACGCCGACACTCGCCAAGACACTGGGCTGTTAATTGGAGCGAGCCTGGCACCATATGGGAGAGATTAGCATGCCATGAGAATGACAAAGATTAGGTCTCCCGGAGACTCGCAGATGATTGAGACAGATTAGCGGCATAGAGCACAGATTGACACGGTACAAGTGCGGAGGTGGCGGCGCCCCCGACCTGCTCGCCTGTGAGGTAACACAACGGATGTCAAGCACCGCCCTGCTGACGGTTAGAGGGACTTGGTCCGCCAAGCAGCCATCGGTTGTTTGAATGCAGTTCTGGATTTGTTTCTGGTAATGGGAAGGGAGCGGGCGGGGATGGGTACCGTTCACATTTGAACCGATATGGTATCCTGGTACCTGGGAATCGATACCTGGACTCAACGGTACCAATCTTTGCTGCTTTTCTGTGTGTTGCAATAATTATTAATTGAAAATAATAATTTGCTGATTAGAGCTGCGTTTCCATGACATTTTTTAGCAAAATAAAAGCCATTTTTCTAAAAATTCCTATAAAGTACATTTGCGACTTGTAGGTGTTTTCATGAAATGATGTTTTGCGTCATGAGCCGTAAAATCTCATCCCGCGAGACTCCACTTTGAAAAAGATATTGCTGCCACTGCTCCATGATATCAATATAAGACGAAGGCAGCGGGTGATCGCTCAAAGGCAACGTCCTCCTGGCCCCCTGGACATTGTTCGGGCATGTGGGTCTCGCCGAGCCAGCGGGTCGGCCTATATTGCGGGGATGGACCCGCGAGACAGCCTTGCGCCCCCCCGGCCTGTCAATTGGAGAGTTACGGCCCCCTTGACATTGTTCGGGCATGTGGGTCTCTCCGAGCCTGCAGGTCTGTCTCTATTGCAGGGAAGGGACCTGCGAGACTGCCGCCTCTCTCCACCCCGGTCAGCCGATTGGAGATTTATGTCCCCCTTAATTGTTCGGGCATGTGGGTCTCTCCGAGCCAGCGGGTCGACCTCTGTTGTGTCGAAGGGACCCGTGGAATGACCCAGTGCGGCGGTGCCACCTCGCTCATCGTAGGCCGGCCGATTGGAGTTTTACTGCCCCTTTGAAATTGTTCGGGCAAGTGGGTCGGCCTCTTTGCGGGGTAAAGACCAGCGAGACGGCCCGGTAAGGAAATGCCACCTCTCTCCACCCCGGCCGGCTGATTGGAGATTCACTTCCCCCTTAACTGTTTGGGCATATGGGTCTCTTCGAGCCAGCGAGTCTGCCTCTATTGCAGGGAATGAACTCGCGAGACAGCCCGGTAGGGTGATGCCACTTCGGCTCCCCCCCCAGCTGGCTGATTGGAGATTTACTGCCCCCTTGACAATGTTCAGGCATGTGGGTCTTTCAGACCCTGTGGGTCGGCCTCTATTGCGAGGAAGGGACCCGCGAGATGGCCCGGTGGGGCGATGCCGCCTCACTCGTAACCCTGCCGGCCAATTGGAGATTTACTGCCCTCTTGAAATTGTTTGGGCAAGTGGGTCTTTCCAAACCTGTGGGTCGGCCTCTATTGCGAGGTAGGGACCCGCGAGACGGCCCGGTAAGGAAATGCCACCTCTCTCCACCCTGGCCGGCCGATTGGAGATTTACTGCCCCCTTAACTGTTTGGGCATATGGGTCTCTCCGAGCCAGCGAGTCTGCCTCTATTGCAGGGAATGGACTCACGAGACGGCCCGGTTGGGTGATGCCACTTCGGCTCCCCCCCAGCTGGCTGATTAGAGATTTACTGCCCCCTTGACAATGTTCGGGCATGTGGGTCTTTCAGAGCCTGTGGGTCGGCCTCTATTGCAAGGAAAGGACCCGTGAGATGGCCCGGTGGGGCGATGCTGCCTCACTCGTAACCCTGCCGGCCAATTGGAAATTTACTGCCCTCTTGAAATTGTTCGGGCAAGTGGGTCTTTCCGAACCTGTGGGTCGGCCTCTATTGCGAGTTAGGGACCCGCGAGACGGCCCGGTAAGGAAATGCCACCTCTCTCCACCCTGGCCGGCCGATTGGAGATTTACTGCCCCCTTAACTGTTTGGGCATATGGGTCTCTCCGAGCCAGCGAGTCTGCCTCTATTGCAGGGAATGGACTCACGAGACGGCCCGGTTGGGTGATGCCACTTCGGCTCCCCCCCAGCTGACTGATTGGAGATTTACTGCCTCCTTGACAATGTTCGGGCATGTGGGTCTTTCAGAGCCTGTGGGTCGGCCTCTATTGCAAGGAAGGGACCCGTGAGATGGCCCGGTGGGGCGATGCAGCCTCACTCGTAACCCTGCCGGCCAATTGGAGATTTACTGCCCTCTTGAAATTGTTCGGGCAAGTGGGTCTTTCCGAACCTGTGGGTCGGCCTCTATTGCGAGGTAGGGACCCGCGAGACGGCCCGGTAAGGAAATGCCACCTCTCTCCAACCCGGCCGGCCGATTGGAGATTTACTGCCCCCTTAACTGTTTGGGCATATGGGTCTCTCCGAGCCAGCGAGTCTGCCTCTATTGCAGGGAATGGGCTTGCGAGACGGCCCGGTAGGGTGATGCCACTTCGGCTCCCGCCCAGCTGGCTGATTGGAGATTTACTGCCCCCTTGTCAATATTCGGGCATGTGGGTCTTTCAGAGCCTGTGGGTCGGCCTCTATTGCGAGGAAGGGACCCGCGAGATTTTCCCCGGTGGGGCGATGCCGCCTCACTCGTACCCCTGCCGGCCAATTGGTGATTTACTGCCCTCTTGAAATTGCTCGGGCAAGTGGGTCTTTCCGAGCCTGCGGGTGGACCTCTATTGAGGGGAAGGGACCTGCGAGACGGCCCGGTGGGGCAGTGCTGCCTTGCTTGCCCCCGGATGGCCGCTCGGAAGCGAGACCAAGTCTGACCTAGTTATCCCGCATTACCGCCCCGCCGGTTCGGTGTTTAGTTGACCTCTATGCAAAACAATTGTTTTCATTCTGCTTTTTTGAAACATTTCAATATTGAAATGTCTCAAAAAACACCTCATGATATCGCTAGCACATTTTTAGGAAAAGTGGAGCTTTACATTACCTACGTCTGAGTGTTTTCTGAGTCAATTTCTTTGTTGGCATTGGAAATCGCTAAATTACCTAGAGTTAGTTTGTCGGAGTCTGCTCTCAGTGCCCCCAGACCCTTGTTGATAGTATTACAATTTTGAAAAATGAACCAAGGTATTCTCATTAAAGATAAAAAATAAAGCTTTTATCAGCGAATAATCACGAGTTAACTACAGACAAAATGTAAATAAACTGGATTAAAGACTTGAATCGTTTGACAGCCCGAACTATATGTTAACTTATTAGACCAAATATGGTCAGACAAAGTCGTTTCAAACAGGGGTTTTGACCTCTTTTGACCTCAGGGCCCAACTTTTCCACTACACAGGGGCCCACTCAAATATTAACACTGAATTAGTAATCTTATTTGAATCATATTCAATAATTACATCTGACTTACTTACAATTGTCAGATTATATGAAAGCATGTGTTAATCACAACAAAAACATGTAACACTTAAACCTTAGGTCAGGCTGATTAGAAGAATAAGTACTAACAAAATATACTGCCTCAGAAGGGACTCGTAAATAAGTGAATACAAATAAATTCACATACAAATATGTTGCGCTAAATGTAATACATTATATTAATAATAGATATGTTTCCTAACTCAACATATATAGAAAATAAAAATACAGCTTCACCACATTAGTCATAATTTTTGCGCTTAAGTAACTTCTCTATGACTTTAGATCCGATTCAGATCAGATTCAGATAGGTCTTTATTGTCATTGCACAAATACAACAAAACTTTGTTTTCAGCACAAACCCGTTCAAGATGAGACAAACAAACAGTGTACAGGGTTACAGAACAGGAACGCTGATGGGTCGCTATAAAGGCGCCCTGTAAAAGTTGTGAAAAAGGTAAAACGCTGGGGAAAAAGATGAGTAAAAAAATACAATCTAGACTGGGCTCCTAAGGGGGTCTAGTCTGGAGTGGGAAAAAACCTCCATGCAATGCACACATAAACACGTTACATTTAATCACGACAAACTCGCAACAGAGGGGCGGGGAGTTGGGGCCCTGGAAGGCGACCGCTGCTATGAAGCGCTGCCATCCGACCATCACCCCGAGGGGAAAGAAGCAGTGGTGAAGGCGTGGGGTGGGGGAGGGGAGGGTGTGCGTGTGTGCCCAATTGTCTTGGGTGTGATGATGTCATGTTTTTTATAGACTGAGGCCGATCTGCAAAAGTTCGACTCCAGGTGTCGTTGAGGAGGGAGGGAGGTCAAAAGCGTCCATCATTGAGGTGTCCTCGGGGGTGTTTTTCAGAACAGCCTGGTCCTGTTTTTCACAGCGTCAAGGCCATTTGAGGGAGTCAAATCGTAGATTAGGATGTTTGTTTTCCGTGAACAGACAAAACAATGACTTGTCTGTTTAGCTTAGTTGGTTTGATATTGTCATTACTGCCACAAGTGGTGGAAAAGTGTATTACAACTGAGTACGGCTGGGGCCCCTACGGACCACAGGTATGTTTTTTGGCCCTCCAGGAGGTGTGGTTGTGCGCTTTTGCGTCAGATATGAAGAGTCGTTTGCGCGTCTCCCGCTAATTATGTGCCGCCTGACAACTCTTTCTTGTCAGCTTTGGAAGCGCTCTCGGTTAGCTCAGATGACTCTCGCCCGCCGCGCTCGCCGTTCTGTGTGTGTCCGTTTTCCCGCGGCTGTGTGCCAAATTGGGCCGGTGCCAGTCGTGATGCGTTCACATGTATCCGTGCTCCTCTGACCCGCTCAGTCCACATGGACCTGAGTGGCAGCAGAACGCCAGAGTGGATTAACATGGTTTTGGAACCCAACACAGACCCTGGGGATAATGACCATTATTACTATCATTGAAACTACCAGTCCAGGCAGGATATGCTAACTGAGAGTCTAAAGAAGATCTGGTTTTAGAATGACTTGTTTTTATTGAGGGCCACATCGCAACTATGGCTGCCCTCAGAGGGCCAATTAAATCATTTAAAGGACCACGTGGAAGACCACCTTAAGTGACATTGCAATCCAATTTAAATAATGTGGCAAACCACATCAAATGATGTGCCAGACCATATTGAATGATGTGGCAGGCCATGTAAAAGAATGAGACGTACCAAATAAAATGTGTTGGGCCACATTTAAATGGTGTGGCTGACAACATTGAATGATGTGGTAGGCAGGACATTTTGAATAACGTGACAGGCCACATTTAATTAAGTGCCAGACCACATTAATGAAGTGCCAGACCACATTAATTAAGTGCCAGACCGTATTAAATGACGTTGTAGGCCAAATTGAATAATGAGACGGGCCACATTTAAATTATGTTCCAGACAATACTGACTGATGTGGCAGTCCGTGTGAAATAATGTGGCAGTCCAGACTGAATAACGTGACTGGCCACAGTCAATTATGTTACAGGCCATTTTAAATGATGTGGCGGACAACATGACATGGCAAGCCACATTAAATAATGTGCCAGGCCACTTTGAATGATGTGGCAGGCCATATTAATTATGTGCCAGACCGTATTGTATGACGTGGCAGGCCACATTGAATAATGTGACGGGGCACCTTAAATCATGTGCCAGACCGTATTGAATGACATGGCAGGCCAACTTAAAATGTGGCATGCCACACTAAATGATGTTGCAGACAACATTGGATGAGGTAGCAGACCCCATTGAATAAAGTGATGGGCCACAACAAATTACGTTGTAGGCCACAATAAATTATGTAGCGGACCACATTGAGTGACATGGCAGGCCACTTTAAATAATACGGTGGGCTACTTTGAATGAGGTTGCAGGCCATATTTAGTATGTGCCAGATCGTATTGAATGATGATGCAGGCCACATTGAATAATGTGACGGTCCACTTTAAATCAAGTGCCAGACCTTATTGAATGATGTGGCAGGCTATTTTAAATATTGTGGCAGGCCACACTAAATGATGTTGCAGACAACATTGGATGATGTGGCAGACCACGTTGAATAACATAATGGGCCACAATAAATTATGTTGTAGACCACATTAAATGAAGTGGCGGACCACATTGAGTGACACGGCAGGCCACATTATGGCGGGCCAATTTGAATGCTGTGGCAGGCCATATTAAGTATTGAATGATGTCGCAGGCCACATTGAATAATGTGACGAGCCACTTTAAATCAGGTGCCAGACCGTATTGAATGACGTGACAAACCATTTTAAATATTGTGGCAGGCCAACCTAAATGATGTTGCAGACAACAGGGGATGATGTGGCAGACCACATTAAATACCATGATGGGCCACAATAAATTATTGCAGGCCAATTAAATTATGTGGCGGACCACATTGAGTGATACGGCAAGTCACTTTGAAAATATGTGGCAGGCTACATTAAGTATGTGCAAGACCGAATTGAATGATGTCGCAGGCCACCTTGAATAATGTGACGGACCACCTTAAATCATGTGCCAGACCGTATTGAATGATGTGGCAGGCCATTTTAAATAATGTGGCAGGCCACACTAAATGATGTTGCAGACAACATTGGATGACGTGGCAGACCACATTGAATAACATGATGGGCCACAATAAATGTTGCAGGCCAACTAAATTATACGGCGGACCACATTGAGTGACACGGCAAGCCACCTTGAATGATGTGGCAGGTTACATTAAGTATGTGCAAGACCGAATTGAATGATGTCGCAGGCCACATTGAATAATGTGATGGGCCACATGAAATCATGTGCCAGATCGTATTAAATAATGTTGTGGCAGGCCATTTTAAAAAATTTGGTAGGCCACACTAAATGATGTTGCAGACAACATTGGATGATGTGGCAGACCACATTGAATAACATGATAGGCCACAATAAATGTTGCAGGCCAATGAAGTTATGTGGCGGACCACATTGAGTGACACGGCAAGCCACTTTGAATGATGTGGCAGGTTACATTAAGTATGTGCAAGACCGAATTGAATGATGTCGCATGTGCCAGATCATATTGAATGATGTGGCAGGCCATTAAAAAAAATTTGGTAGGCCACTCTAAATGATGTTGCAGACAACATTGGATGATGTGGCAGACCACATTGGGTCACAATAAATTATGTTGCGGGCCACATTAACCAAAATGGTAGACCACATTAAATTATGTTGCATACCAAATGCAACATGCATACCCACATTAAATAATGTGGCGGGCCAGATGTGGCCCTCGGGCCTTAAATTTGAGACTTGTAATTGATATGATTTGTCAATGTGGTTACTTTAGAACAGGAAGTTCCAACAGGGTGGTATAGTCAACAATCAAGAAGACACACACAGGTGCCATTTTGATATTTGGCTTTTGTAAACGAGGCAGAGTTTTACACATCAGTGACAAAATGCTTCATTTTTAGTCGTTACTTGTTCATATTATTTTACTTTTCCTGTTTTGTTTTTTTATCATAGTGCGGGTGTGATGCCACTAAAAAGGAGAGCTGGGGCCCGCACTTTGGACACCCCTCACTAAGTCTCCACAACATTTGAAGTTTTGTTGCTGTTGCTCCGCTTCTTTGCTATGGGAAGACTTTTTAGAAAAGAGATGACGACTCACCAATCCTCAAGACCTGCTGCCAACTGAGCCAGAACTCTGCTATCAAGGAGAGCAGAGACAGTAACAGTCCTTTCCTCTTTGCCATGGTCCTCCCCCGGGGGTCCTCAAGTACATGGATATCACTTTTCCTGCCCCAAATAACTCATGCTGACATCTTGCCGGTCCTCGTATCACTGACGAGCACAACAAACTGGCCCCCGGCGCGCATCCTTGGCTCACGTCTCATCATGGGGGGGAAAAGAAAGGCCAGTTGTTCTTTCGCTGCAATTAAAAATAACAAAAATACTTTAAAATCCTTCATGCGTCACACAGATTGTTGTGTCCTATTGTCCCATCACGATAGCATCTTTTTCCCGGTGCACAGTTGAATTGAGGGATGCAACTGAAGGAGGAGGAGGAGGAGGAGGAGGAGGAGGAGGACCACCAGGACGCTCCAGCTGCCAAGTCAGCATTGCCAGGAAACACCGTTTCCTGTTATGCATGTCAAAATAAACCTACCAAAAGCAAACGCGTTCACTAAAGAACGAAACGCGTGCTGACTCTGTGAGGTTGTAGTCATGAATTCTCTCATCTATTTATTGTAAGGCTATAATCGTTATTATAATCATACGACGGGCTTTACAGAAAACTAACACTTTCCCGGAAGTATAAGCTCTTACTCTGAAAAGCACATTTCCGTCGCCGGTGCCGCGTTTTGTCGCCTCCCGTGCAGGCGCCCAATTCAGGGCACAGGCGAGCCGCTGATCCGCAAACATGGATACGTCGTGAAGATTAACTTCAAATCTGCCAGTGTGGTCGACCTCGACAACGTCTTTGCTTCGGTACACCGAGGAATGATGATTAAAATCTCTGCCTTGCGGTCCGTGACGCGAACGCAAATCTAATCTTCAAACTGCTCGCAGCCTTGAAGATTAAACTGTCTCGAACTGCAGATTCGACAGAGTCTCAAAGTCAAATACAAATGTGATTCCTGTTCATTTCACTTACTTTCCCCCTTTAGAAACAGAGTGCAACGAAGAAATATGTTGCATATAGAGTTTGAAATATTATGTAGGCATTAGTTAATGTAGTCCCCAGGAAAGTGGGCCATTTTGGAAATGAGTTTATTTACTTTGGCGAAAGTGCACATGGAGACATTTTTGTGCTGAAATGTTTGCGTTTGTGCAACAGGAAGTCAAGCAAATTGGAGACTTTCTATCACCTGTTGGGCGATTATAGAAGACTTATCCTCTTTACACTCTCCAATGGGTTATTTGCTGACATCTAACGGTGAGTAAAAGCATTACTTTAAAGATGTAGTAAACACTGGCTTGTTTCAAAATGTTTTTAAATCACACACCTAATTATGATGGGATTCACGGCTCTTTAAAGGGAGCCGGATCTCGGAGAGCCGTTCAGAAGACTGGCTCCTTATTAGGATGTAGATCAGAATAATTCAATTTTCACAAACATTAAAACGTTTGAAAAATGACTCCGAAATATTGACTAAAATGTCGTTTTCATTGTAAATATTCCATAATATAGTCCACTGCTCACTAGTTTGGATTTCCCCCTCACCTAAAAAAATGTGCAGCATTGTAACAAAAAAGAAAATAAGTAAGAATTAAATGAAAATAAGTAAAAATAAAATCTATTAATGCATACACAAAATATGAATAAAACATTTAACAACAGTAGGACATAATAAAAATGGGAGTACACAACTGTACTACCATACCTGGTGTGTGTACGTTTGAGCTACCACCCTTTAGAATAATGACCCGGCAAAGTGAATTCAAATCAAATAAATAGGTAATAATAATAATAATAATGCACAGACAGACAACTCTTACACGGCAGGAGTTAGAATGTTTACAACATTTTGAACTTATTCCAAATGTATTTGGTTTTCAGTACAGGCTCTTTAAAACTGGCATGTTAAAAAAAAGTGATATTAATCGAGATCAATTTAAAAAAAAATATTTTGCCACATCGCCCAGTCAAAGGGTCTAATAATCACTTTGGAATAATCATATAATAATAAGCAATAATATTAAAAAATAAATTTTTCCACATCTTTATTTACACTAAGTACATATGAGAGTACAAATCAATTTTTCCACATCTTTATTTACACCAAGTACATATGAGAGTACAGATGAGTATTGATAAGGAGTATCGATATTGGTATCGGTAAAATCCTAACAATATACATTCCTACACAAGCAGCTTAAAAAAGAAAAACTCTATAAACTAACAGAACACTTGTTTATTGTGCAAACTGTCAACACTTTTTATCTGTCCAGTAATTGTTTACATGCATATGTTAGATTCATGTAGGATTTCCATCAGTGCATATTAATAATAATCGAAAGAATACATATTTATAAATATTATTTTATTGTTCGTGCATCTACTGGGGGTTAAGCCTCTTCTTTCTTTAAAATCTAGTGAAGAACTTTAATCAAGGATCCTTGTACGCACCACAATTATGTGTTATGAGATGCAAAAGTGAAACTTCAAGATAATTTTGTCCGATGCTGCTACAAATAGATTCATCATATTTGTACCTGTCTTGTTGGCGCTGTGTGTGAATCATAAATGGGAGCTTTTATGACGTCTGTGTTAATTGAACAGTGAGGTGCTGAGTCTGCCGCTAACCTTTTTGCAAGGGGGTGTAGGTTGTGTTACACATGCACTCCTAATTTGACTGTAATATTTGACACAACATTACAAAGCAACTGATTGACATAGCGTAGGTCTAGCCTTTCAAATCTTTGTTTTGTTCTGTCAACTTGCTGCAATTTTTTCATGCATTTGTTTTTGGCGCTTGTGTGTGTTTTTTGGCATTGTTTTTTTGATTTTGCAACTTTATTGTGTTTGCAGCATTTGTGCGTTTATGGTTGGGGATCCTTCCTGTGTTTTGTAGGCGTTTGGACATTGCTGTGCCTTTTCCCACACGGTGCATTGGGGAGGTGTAGGTTGCAGGTTTCATCTTTCATGCTTTTGGAAACATGATGCTGTCCTGGCTCCACACAAACAGGTTTGCACTAAATAGCAAGTAAACAAGCTGCTGCCATCTACAGTTTAATTGAAGCGGTCTTTAATTATTTTTTTATAGACTATACATTAGGGGCGTAAAAAGAAATCTATTCACATTTAAATGGCGATTTTAAGTTGATAATTTAAGAGAATCGATTAAAAAAAAACAACATGTTATGTATATATATATATATATGTGTGTGGAGATGTGTGTGTGTGTGTGTATATATATGTGTGTGTATATATATGTATATATTTATGTGTATATATATATATGTATATATATATGTATATATATATATATATATATATATATATATATATATATATATATATATATATATATATATATATATATATATATGTATATATATATATATATATATATATGTATATATATATGTATGTATGTATATACGTATGTGTATGTGTGTATATATATATATATATATATATATATATGTATATATGTATATGTATGTATGTATATACGTATATATATATATATATATATATATATATATATATATATATATATATATATATATATATATATATATATATATATATATATATATATATATATATATATATATATGTGTGTGTGTATATATATGTATATACATATGTGTATATATATCGGTTTCATAATACACCTTACGGTGCAACCTGGACACATCATCAGTGATTCTGCCGGGGTCATAGGGTGTTTCGGGTCTTAATCAAACACCCTCTCCCGGGCGACCCAGCCGAGGGTGATCAGTCCCTCGACTTGTGTCCAGGTAGCGCTCCACGCCACGCGTCCCCCCTCCGACGGTCTGCCCCGGGGTTGCGCCGGTGGTGCTTGGAGGTTCCAGGCACTGTGGGGAATGTCCGGGCCTGGGTCCTCCTCCGTCTCATCAGGGCCGTACAAGGTACTGGCCCTGTGCGTTGCACCACGGGTTTCCTCAGGCAGCCTATCTTGATCTTATGTGTCTTCATGGTTTTTCGCAGCGTTATATGGGTGCTCCCTTGCAGGAGCTGCAGCTTGGGATGCTACCCCTCTCTGCCCCGGTTGCCGTCTTTCCGGGCTGTCAACTGTCTCTCCAGTTGTCACCACTCTTTCGAGGTTGTCATCCAGCCTCTTCCTGGAAGTCAATGGCGATGCCATACTGGATCGGTTTCATAATACACCTTAATAATCGGATAAAACAGACAAACTACATTTCTATCCTTTCCAGTATTTTATTGAAAAAAAACAGCATACTAGCACCATACTTATTTTGATTATTGTTTCTCAGCTGTTTGTACATGTTGCAGTTTATAAAGGTTTATAAAAAAAATAAAATAAATAAAATAAAAATTGCCTCTGCGCATGCGCATAGCATATATCCAACGAATCGATGACTAAATTAATCGGCAACTATTTTTATAATCGATTTTAATCGATTTAATCGATTAGTTGTTGCAGCCCTAAAATATATATATACACTACCGTTCAAAAGTTTGGGGTCACCCAAACAATTTAGTGGAATAGCCTTCATTTCTAAGAACAAGAATAGACTGTGGAGTTTCAGATGAAAGTTCTCTTTTTCTGGCCATTTTGAGCGTTTAATTGACCCCACAAATGTGATGCTCCAGAAACTCAATCTGCTCAAAGGAAGGTCAGTTTTGTAGCTTCTGTAACGAGCTAAACTGTTTTCATATGTGTGAACATGATTGCACAAGGGTTTTCTAATCATCAATTAGCCTTCTGAGCCAATGAGCAAACACATTGTACCATTAGAACACTGGAGTGATAGTTGCTGGAAATGGGCCTCTACACACCTATGTAGATATTGCTCCAAAAAACAGACATTTGCAGCTAGAATAGTCATTTACCACATTAGCAATGTATAGAGTGTATTTATTTAAAGTTAAGACTAGTTTAAAGTTATCTTCATTGAAAAGTACAGTGCTTTTCCTTCAAAAATAAGGACATTCAATGTGACCCCAAACTTTTGAACGGTAGTGTATATATATATATATATATATATATATATATATATATATATATATATATATATATATATATATATATATATATATATATATATATATATATATATATATATATATATATGATATATGATATGATGTATGATATGATGTATACAGTATATATATATATATATATGTGATATGATGTATACAGTGTATATATATATATATATATATATATATATATATATATATGTATATATAAATACACATATATATATACACACATATAGTATATATATATATATACACATATATAATATATATATATATATATATACACATATATAATATATATATATATATATACATATATATATATATAGTGTATATATATATATATATATATATATATATATATATATATATATATATATATATATATATATATATATATATATATAGTGTATATATATAGTATATATATGTATATAGTATATATATATAGTATATATATGTATGTATGTGTGTATATATATATATATATATATATATATATATATATATATATATATATATATATATATATATATATATATATATATATATATATATATATATATATATATATTGTCAAAGCCAACGACAGTCATTGAAGTGTATATTCTCCTTGTTAGCATTGAGGTATTGTGTGGCAGAACAATCGCTGTGGATCGTTTACTACCAGTCCAGCGTACTTGATCCGACCAATCTAAGTCTATGAGCACGAACTGATGAAGCCTACTTCGATGAGCGGCGAAACGTCTTCCAAGACAAACGAAGCAGTCCAGTTGCGAATTGGACTGTTCATCTCGACGTGAACACATCCAATACAGTTCACATATGGACAACAAATCAGAATTGATCTGCGGTGTGAACAAGGCCTAATACTGCCACCTTTCAAGACCTGCCGTAATACATGAAAGACAAATATACAGCTGTGGGACCTACACCTTATATAACTTTCAATGCCGATCAATACACTCATGGAAACACAAACACTTCTAAATGTTTGGTATTCAAAAGTAACCAGACTTCATTGTCAAGACTAGCCACAACAAAAAAGGTGAGTTTTCCTCATATGTACATGCCTGCGCCGCTCCCACTGTGAGACCCTGGTTCAATTCTTGAAGCTATGTATGGAATGAACACCGGAGCTTGAGGTGTGGGCTGGAAACTGGACTGGTAGGACAGGGAAGGATCGTACGCCAGCGTGTACGGCGCGCTGCTCTGGCTCATGTACAAGGAGTTGACTGGCGTGTACAGCTTTCCGAGTGGGTTAGAGCTTCTCATGGACGGATGATGGACCGCGCTGCCTTGATACAAGAGCGTTGCGCTTTCAGGCCGGCCTGGGTTCAGGAGGACCGGCAGTGTGGCTCGTGCGGCATCGCTTGTCACTATTTGAGGATTGACCAGCTGATGTGCGTCAGAGCTGCGCTGCAGGGATGGTTGGTAGATGTTGGATCTAAGGCTGGAAACACTTGAAATGGGCTGATACATCATCGGATTGGGGTTCCTCGGCGGCGTGTTGTATCCGAGCAAGTGTGGCGGGTGGTAAAGAGCATTTGACCTTTTGTCCGAGGTCTGACGACTGCAGATGAACAACAAGGCAGAGCAGAAAAGAACGGCTCCCGTCACCCAGCCGATGTAAAGGGCATCCCCGAGTTCTCTTCTCTGGGCGTCAATTAACAACGGGTTGTAGAAGTCCCGGATGATCACATGACCAGTCCACGACACGGGGATGAAGACGCAGACACAAGCCAGGAGCTGCATGCCACCTGCCACCGACAGGATCACATTCTTTGCCCTTTTGTTACCCTGGAAACAGGAAGTGCAACGTAGCCCCAACATGGCTATCATGAGCCCAAGTCCAGACAAGGCCACCGAGCAGCACATGAGACCCCTGGCGGCCTGGAGCTCGGCAGGCAGGAACAGGAGCGAGTCGTACACCTTACACTGCATCCTTATGTTCGCCTGGCGGTAGCAGTTCATCCACAGGCCTTCCCAGCGGGTCTCCATGACGATGATGTTCTCCCCGATGAACGCCGTTACCTTCCACATGGGCATGCCGGTGGTGGCGGCCGCGCCGATCAGCCCCACCAGGCCGATGCACATGGCGGCTATCTCGGGAATTCCTTCAACCATCGTTCAGAAGATTATAATCCAGGTGTTCTGATCCAAAACGCGGGACAGCAAGCCAACTAATTCCCCTTTCTTGAGGCCATCTTGGAGGAAGAAGACCTTTTCAGCAACGTGCGGCAGGCTCAACTGATGCGTTTGTGGACGGTACAGCAAGGTTTGTTGTGGGAAAGTAGCTTTGGAGGCTTTGGTTGGTTCAGAGAGAAGATGAGGGTACGAAGAATTGCTTATTTTGTGTTTATGGTTGGTCTGGCTAGAAACTGGTTTGATAACTTCTACGACGAGATAAGCACTTGGAGAGCATAGAACTCCAACAAGCCCTATCTCCTATTAGTAAAGAAAATCCTGAACCTGGATCTGCCCCAAAATGTAATCACTTGTTTCTTATCCCATTTCTGGCGTTTCCTAAAAGTTAAACCGGCAGTAACATTTTAGGCTAGCAGTAGCGTAATGAAGAAAAACTCTTGTCTGTCTCTGCTATCTTTGTCTCTGCAGGGCCGCTAGCATACACACTCACACAGAGGCGTAAACATAAGGTAACCTAGTAGAAATTATCTGGATCCGCCCCAAAATCCAAGTAGTTGTTCCTTATCTCAGGTCAGACAGAAAGTTCTACGATAAGCTGCTTGTAACTAATTAAATTGTCAAACCAACAGCAACGATTACATAACTTTCTAGCAAAGGTAAAGATACCAAAGCACACCTTTATGATTTCATCAATCAGATGTTGGACTATTGGCTCACTTTACTGGTCTATATTCTGATTAGTTACACTTTTGCATTTTGATTACTCGCGGTTAACCACACAAAATTATTTGCGTGCATACCGTAATTAAAATCTCACTTAAGGCCATGAGCTTTGGGTTGTGACCGAAATATTTGTACGTACAATCGTAATGTAATCAAGCTAGCGTCGTTTGCATTAGCTAATATGTTAAAACGTTTACGAGTGTCAGTGTTAGTATTATTAACTTACAATGACATTCTTTTTGTATTGTTTCTGTTTCACAAATTCCTCAGCCCTAATTAATATAAATATTTCTACACTGTAAAACCAAATCTAGATTTTCAGTCAGCTCATTCACGAGAATTTGTACCGTAAAATACGCTGTGGTTTTACACCACCTTACTGTAAATTGTTTTTTAAGTGTACAGTCATGTTTTTACAGAGCATTATTGTAAATGGAAAAAAAAGTACCGCTATTGTTTTTCCTGTAAAATTCTGGCGACTGAGCTGCCCAAATTTTGCGGTAAAAGCCACTGACAGTGTAAATACAATACAAGTACAGGCAGACATACATGAAACAAACAGACATAACTTTATTTCACATTAATAGAGTTGATGATTTCTATTATAAAAATACAAGGAGAATTGTTTTAGGAGCATTCTAATTATTATTTGCTCCAGATTAAGTGGCAATAAAACAAATCTACATAGCAAAAGTTGCTTCCTCTCATAAATAGCGGACAATGGGAGTGCGGCCTACAGATGTTGGACTTAAAGCTCTTTGTATCTCTATTCAAAACAGCTTCTGGTCATGTGATCACGCTCGGTCAGCAGCCACAGGGACTACCCTCTTCGCAAACAAAGAGAAGCACACCTTCAACAAACAGCAGCCATCTCTTGGCTTCCCGTCCAACTTCTGCATATCAGCTCCTTCAAAACCGTGAAATCTTTAAACAACTAGAAACAATCATACTTTTGAATAAAAACTAGCCACAACATCAAAGACCACTGTCGGTTACGTTAGCGTTTTCTTGTTTCTGGCATTGAAGAAAGAACACGGTCTACGAAGTCCAATGAGATGATTGGGATTCTGATATACATACTTTATCCTCACTGGACACTTGGGATCTGATTGGTCCCAAGACTTGACAAAGATGGTATTGTTTAGTTTCTGTCAACGCTGTCACGCAACCTTTAGTGTGGTCCTCTGATCGGCCCCACTCCCAGTCATGGCCTCAGTCAGTGTTCAAAGATAAGCCACTCCACTGCGTACAGACGGGTACCTGGACTGGTAGCTGTAGTTGGTGGATGGATGTCTGGACAGGACCGGCTGGGCTTGGGGAAGCAGCACCAGCTGTTGAGGCTGCAGGGTCTGGATGGGCTGCGGAGGGTACGCCATGTAGTCGGAGTTCCTGGAGTAGACGTACTTCCTCGGGTCTTCGTCCTCCGCCTGTAAATTGCAGCAAGTGAACAGGCATCCACCGACAAAGAGAAAGGCCCCGGCCACCCAGCCGATGTAGAGGGCCTCCCCCAGCTCCCGGCGCTGGGCGTCGAGCAGTAAGGGGTTGTAGAAGTCCCGGATGATGACGTGCCCCGTCCAGGACACGGGGATGAGGACGCAGATGCACGACATGATGACCATGGCTCCGGCGATGATGAGCACCAGCCGCTTTGCTCGGTCGTTTTGAATGCACGACGTGCACTGCAGCCCCAACAGGCTCACCAGCACGCCCAGACCGCCGAGAGCCAGAGCGCAGCACATGAGACCCCGTGCCGCCTGGAGGTCGGGGGGCAAGGCCAGGAGAGAGTCGTAGACCTTACACTGCATCCTGATGTCGGCCTGTTTGAAGCAGTTCATCCACAGACCCTCGTAGCGGGTCTCGAACACGATGATGTTCTCTCCAATGAAGGCTGTGACTCGCCACATCGGCATGCCGGTGCTCGCCGCCACGCCGATCAGCCCGATCAGGGTCACGAGAAAACCCAGCAGCTCCAGCGCGGAGTTGGCCATCCCGTCCTACGTGGAGGCTGTGGCAGGCGGCAGTCCTGGCGGGAGGTAGTCGCATCCCAGCGGAGAGGGAGGTGTTCACCTTTTCTGTGTACACGGGAGGGGTGGGAATAGCCACCCGTTGCTAGGAGACCAATTCCCCTCAGGCCACTTTTTTCTTTGTGCGGCGAACAGGAACCACAGGTCTCAATTTACACCCTCACACAAGCTTTTTTTTTTTTTTTTTTTACAAAGGTGCTTACCTGCGAGATAGTAGAAATATGGGGAAAGTACACTTTATTCACCAACCGTGTTACAAAAAAATATGGAGAACACTCAAATCCTTTATGTTGTAAAGCCAAAAAGGTAGAAATTGCAAACAGCTAAAATGATGCACAAAGCAAACAATAACCTGCTACCCAAGAATGCACAACATAACATGACCTGTATGCACTTACAACACTTAAAACCTTTAGTATATCAGTATGTGCAATTAAATTATGGAATGTATTAAAGTGCCAGTAGAGTGGAAGAACAAGTTGCCTCTACAATGAAGCTAGTATCATATATATCTGGTCTATGACACAAAGACTTCCAAAGTTTGCGAGTAAATAGATATGATCAAAATAGTATCAATCTCACAGAGATTCCCGAGTCATTTTGATGGCGTGACGTGGAGGAGAAACACCAGATCCCTTCCCCATCAACAACAATGCTAATCAAGCAGACTTTGTGAGAGACAACAACGATTACTTTGGAACAAACTTATATTTTTTGAGGCCGAATACAAAGAGGATGGTCCACAAGTTTTAGAAGCCAAGTACTACTTTATTGTGACACTATAGCATAAGCAGCATTGCTAGGTGCTAAACATACAAACTAACCATAATTAATCAAAATAAAACAAACACGGTAATATTTGTGATGTTGGATGTCGACTTACAGGACGTTCTCATTATTCCATTTAGATGAAGATTCAATCGCAATCGTCATGAAGGGTTAAAAATAGTTCCTGTAATGAGCGTCTTTTTTGCCACCTTGCAGGATATGAAAGTGGACCAACCTATCGGTCCATGGCCACATTTGTCTCCTGGCAGGTGACAAATGTTACTTTTAGCAAGTTTGAGACCAAGCAGAAGCAGAAGCAGCCACTAGTTTATAGTGTGTCAACAATAGCAGCATAAACTAGCATTAGCTCACTGCTATCAATGCCCCGCTAAAATAGTCCGTCTGCGTAAGTGCTTATAATAACAATATCACTCATATTTGGTTCATTTTCAGGTCACGACATGTAAATGGAGTATTGTTGGCGCTTTCTGGATGTTTTTAGACAATTTAGAACGCACAAGCAAATACAAACATACGTGTTCTTGTCTTACATAAGGATTGTGAATGATAAACGGCACATCTCTTTCCAATTTGTGCGCATTTTCAGTATAACTCATCTAATAATATGGTCAGAGTGCAGAAGCGTTACTACAGTGACGTAGAATCTACGGAAATTGCCGAAGATATTGGGATTGGAATATTCAAAATGGCCGACTGTATTTGTGGCATTTTGTGATGTTTAGACGGTGTTTTTATATACTTTGCGGATTGTAAATACAATTGTATAGGGTTTAATGCAGGGGTACCTACTGCCTACATTTCTTGACTTAGCGGCCGAAAGCCGACTGCATGTAAAGTAACTATATGTGTGTGTGATCTTTGGTAGTTGCAATTTTTTCCCCACCATGACTAGGGAAGGTTGTTTGGATTGTGTCATGTAAGTAATTGCTGTGCTATTATTTCAATGTACTTTCAAGGGTCATAGATCTTATTTACTCACATTGTCCACAAATATGTAGCATTTAGAGACTGCCTGGTATTTAGGACTAATATGAAAGCAATCCGCGGTGCGATGCTTTATTGAACTCATAACGTCTCGCGGGCCAAATTTAAGACGCTGGCGGGCCGCATTTGACCCACGGGCCGTAGTTTGAACACCCCCGGTTAAATGGATACAATGAAACATTTATATTAAACATAAAAAGTCAACTTGTTTGTCCATTCTGCTGCTACTTTAGGCAAATAAATCAAACAATGAACTAATTTGAACCAGTTAAAGAAAATGTTTTAACTAAAGTGTTTACAAAATACAAGGAAGAAAAATGTTGATAACTTTATTGAACATTTTTTAACGTTTTCTTAAAAACACTTTTACAAAAATACATAATAAAGTGGAATAAAAGAGCATATAAGTGAAATATAACGAGAAAAAGTTACAATGTTGACACTAATAACTCAAATCTGCTGTGCAGGGTGTTTTTTCCTTTAAAACTGTCATTATAAAAAATAAAAAAAATAAAAAAGAATCAAAATCAATGTTGTTATGAATTATTTACCTATTTAAGGCTCTGATTACTTCACATCAAATATTCCACTTTGAAATATTATTTGTGAAAATATTTAAAGTTTTCCATGACAAAAAAGCATTAAAAAAAAAAAAAAAAAAAAAAAAAAAAAAAATTATAAAAAAATTTGAATGTATAATTTATATTTAACGCTTTTATGAGTGGGGCCCTTTTGGATCCCTGGGCATTTTGGTGGGATTTTTTTTCTTCCACTTATCTAAATATTAAGGAATCAAAACCAATGTTATGAATTATTGACCAGTTCAAGGCTCCAATTTCTTCACATCTAATATTACCCCGTAAAATACAGCATATTTTGTTTGCAGTTAAAAAAAACTTTTCTTTGACAAAAAGGGCATAAACAGACAAATAAAAAAAAAACATAAGATGATAAAAACTTAAAATCGACGGCTAGATTTGAAGTTGATCTAGAGAGTTAAGTGTTGAAGGTAAAAATATATAATTTTAACACTTTTATGAGTCAGGCTATTTTGGAGCCCCAAGAATTTTAAAGCTGTCGTTGCTCCAAAAATAATAATGAATCAAAATCAATGCTATAAATTATTGGCCTTTTTAAGACTCCAATAACTCCACATCAAATCACTTTGAAGTATTGTATATTTTGTGTGTTTGCAATAAAAACAAAAGATTTTTATGACAAAAAGGGCATAAAACAAACAAAAAATAAAATATATATTTATATATAACGTATTACTTAATTTTAACACTTTTATGAGTGGGGCCCCTTTGGATGCCTGAGAATTTTAGTGGGATTTTTTTTTTTAAACGTACCAAATATTAATGAATCAAAATCAATGTTATGAATTATTGATGTGTTCAAGGCTCCAATTACTTCACATCAAATATTCCACTTTGAAATGTATTTTAGTTTTCTATGACAAAAAGGGCATAAAACAGACAAAAAATTAAATTAAATTAAATATTTAAAAAATTATAATGTATGACTTAATTTTAACACTTTTATGGATCCCTGAGAATAATTATTATTTATTTTTTTAAACTTATCTAAATATTAAGGAATCAAAATCAATGTTATGAATTATTGACCTGTTTAAGGCTCCTGTTACTTCACATCAAATATTACACTTTAAAATACTGCATATTTTGTTTGCAATTAAAAACGAGTTTTCTTTGACAAAAAAGGCATAAAACAAACAAATAATAAAAAACATAAGATAATAAAAACTTATAATCGATGGCTAGATTTGAAGTTGATCTAGAGAGTTAAGTGTTGAAAGTAAAAATATATATTTTGAACACTTTTATGAGTCGGACTCAAGAATTGTAAAGCTGTGGTTGCTCAAAACATAATAATGAATCAAAATCAATGTTATGAATTATTGACCTATTTAAGGCAAAACCTAATTGTTGAAAGTAAAAATATATATATATATATATATATTTTTACCCCTTTATGAGTCGGACTATTTTGGATCAGAATCAGAATCAGAAATACTTTATTAATCCCCAAGAATTATAAAGCTGTCACAAAATATTAATGATATTGACCTATTAAAGGCTTCAATTACGGTACTTTACATCAAATATTCCACTTTGACATATTTGTTGGGACAAATACTGCATACTGCATGTTTTCTTTGACAAAAAGGGCATCATTCAAACACATTTAAAATACCATAAAATAATAAAAACTTATAATCGACGGATGGATTTGAAGTTGATCTAGAGCAGGGGTCTCAAACACGCGGCCCGCGGGCCAATTGTGGCCCGGGAGACGTTATTTTGCGGCCCCCACCTTAATATGAAAGTTTAATGTTAGTGCGGCCCGCGAGTTTTAAATGAATGGCGCTTGACAGCGTTGTGTGCGGAGCTGAAGAAATCTACCAATCACGTTGTGGTATGAGGCTCTCGACAATATCGAGGGCGTGCCGTGATGGCACTGTCATCAGTGTCCTCTAGAATCTGTCACCGCATCATCTTTTTCTCCATACTAACAGCGTGCCAGCCCAGACACATGTTGTATGAGGCTTCTAGAGACACACGCAGGTTATTGCAAGACATACTTGAGGAACAGCCATACATTTCACACTGAGGGTGGTCATATTTTATTTTATTTATATTTTAACACTGTTACAAATATGCGCCACACTGTGAACCCACACCAAACAAGAATGACAAACACATTTCGGGAGAACATCCGCACCTAAACACAACATAAACACAACAGAACAAATACCCAGAATCCTTTGCAGCCCTAACTCTTCCGGGCTACAAAAACACCCCCGCTACCCCTAACCCCGCCCAACTCAACCCCCCCCATCTCCCGAATTCGGAGGTCTCAAGGTTGGCAAGTATGCATTGATGTCACTTGCGTAATGCAAGCAGAGAAACATTTTGCCGCTTTTCTATGACACACGCTCTTCCTTCCTCCCTCCCTGCCTCCCTCCCTCGCCCGCCTGCTCGCTCCCGCCCCCGTTGTAAACAGTCCGGGCGGGGAAGACGAGCACTCCGCCGAAGGAGCGAGCGACAATACAAAAGTGTGGTGCACTGGACCCCAGCGCTGATACAGACGTGGTGATGTTAACCCGTTCGGGGCTAATTGTGCTACCGTAACTGTAAACTCCACCCCCCACCCTCCTCCCGTTAGCTCCAGACAGAGACGATTTTTGATGCAATATTTCTTTCACAGGGGCACCCCGACGTGTCTTATTTCATTTCATTTCATTTTTATTTATCTCCTTCATTGATGTGCATCTTTGATCGATAGACAATTATACCTCAATTTTTAAATTATACATTTACACACCAATGCCTGAGAAGGAGCAGGATGAAGAAAAATCTTATATTTTTCTGCCCCCTTCAACATAGTACGTAGTCTTACTTAATGATATCATATAAACAAACAATTACATCCAAATATAACGAAAACAAACAAAAAAACACAAGAAGTGCAAAACTTCATGATGTACAAAAAGAACAAAAAAAACAAAATAAGTAGTATACACCTCACAGGATGATACAAAACAAATACAAAACTAGGCAAAAAATAAGTAAAATAATAAATATAAAGCAAAATGTAAACAGTTATGGCTGTCCATATGATCTCATTGTTCTGTCCTTATATATTTTTTCAATTGGAATATATTTTTACAATCTTTTATCTCTTGTAAAGAGAATTCCATAGTTTAACCCCCACCACTGATATACACATTTGTTTTAAAGTTGTCCTTGAATACTGATGTTTGAAATGACCTTTTCTTCTATGCTCTTCATTCTCAGAAGTGATGACAAACATTTTTTGTAAATTTGCTGGTAATGTTTTACTTTTAGCCTTAAACATGACACATAATGTCTGTAACTTTACTAGCTCCTGTAGTTTCAATAAACCCGAATTAATAAATAATATGTTAGTGTGTTTTAAGTAATCTACTTTATGAATAATCCTTATAGCTCTTTTCTGTAGTTGATACAGAGAAAGTTGCGTTGCACAAGGAATACAATTTGAAACGTCATTATACAACTAGACATGCTGAGGAGTATGCAAAATACTAGGGGAGTGAACCGGGTTGCAAATTTTAAAACCAGTCTACTGAGGCAACAAGATTTCGTCAAGAATTGAAATGACCTTTTCTTCTATGCTCTTCATTCTCAGAAGTGATGACAAACATTTTTTGTAAATTTGCTGGTAATGTTTTACTTTTAGCCTTAAACATGACACATAATGTCTGTAACTTTACTAGCTCCTGTAGTTTCAATAAACCAGAATTAATAAATAATATGTTAGTGTGTTTTAAGTAATCTACTTTATGAATAATCCTTATAGCTCTTTTCTGTAGTTGATACAGAGAAAGTTGCGTTGCACAAGGAATACAATTTGAAACGTCATTATACAACTAGACATGCTGAGGAGTATGCAAAATACTAGGGGAGTGAACCGGGTTGCAAATTTTAAAACCAGTCTACTGAGGCAACAAGATTTCGTCAAGAAAGCAAGCGAAAAGAGCGATGCAGCAGTCAAAGCTAGCTACATGGTGAGTGAGATGGTTGCTAGGGCGGGAAAGCCATTCAAAGGAGGTGAATTCATTAAAAAGTGCATGTTAGATTTTTTTTAAGAAATCTTTTCTTGCGGCCCAGCCTCACCCAGTTTCTGCATCCAGTGGCCCCCAGGTAAATTGAGTTTGAGACCCCTGATCTAGAGAGTTAAGTGTTGAAAGTAAAAAATATATATTTTTAACCCTTTTATGAGTCTGACTATTTTGGATCCCCAAAAATTATAAAGCTGTCGTTGCTAAAAAAAAATAAAAATAATGCATCAAAATCAATGTTATGAATTATTGACCTTTTTAAGGCTCCAATTACTTCACATCAAATATCCCACTTTGAAGTATTGCATATTTTGTGTGTTTGCAATATAAAAAAAAGTTTTCTTTAAAAAAAAGGCATTAAACAAAAAAAAAACATAAGATAATAAAAACTTATAATTGACGGATAGATTTGAAGTTGATCTAGAGAATTAAGTGTTGAAAGTAAAAATATATATTTTTAACACTTTTATGAGTCGGGCTATTTTGGATCTCCAATAATTCTAAAGCTGTCATTGCTCAAACAATCGCTTGTCCAATAATAATGAATCAAAATCAATGTTATGAATTATTGACCTATTTAAGGTTCCAGTTACTTTACATCAAATATTGTACTTTAAAATATTATTTGGGACAAATATTGCAAGTTTTCTATGACAAAAAGGGCATAAAACAATACAAAAAAAACATGATATAATAAAAAACTTAAAATTGACATATAGAGCAGGGGTGTCAGACTCATTTTAGATGGGGGGCCACATGGAGAAAAATCTACTCCCAAGTGGGCCGGACTGGTAAAATCCCGGCACGATAACTTCAAAATAAAGACAACTTCAGATTGTTTTCTTTGTTTAAAAATAGAACAAGCACATTCTGAAAATGTACAAATCATAATGTTGTTGTTGTTTTTTTACACTTACACGTTGCGGTTAATAGTATTCTATCTTTATTTGTCATTATTTATACTTTCTAAATAAATTATGTGATAATGTTCATCAGTCAACTCATTGGTGTTAATTTTCAAACAAGATAAACAATTATGTCAAAATCCAATTACAGGATGTTATTTATGTAGTTTGCTCATTTTCCTCGACAGGTGCACTAACATCATGTGGTTTATTTTTATGTGCATATGTAGCATCATCTACAAAGATACAAAGAATTGCAAATTGCGACACCTAGTGGACACATTTAGAACAGCAGGTTATTTCATTCAAAAATTCCGGCTCATTTTTATACTTAGCAAACTTATCCCGCGGGCCGAATATAACCTGACACCCCTGATCTAGAGAGTTAAGTGTTGAAAGTAAAAAAAAAATCAATATCTTTTTAACACTTTTATGAGAGGGACCATTTTGGATCCCCAAGAATATTAAAACTGTCATTGCTTGAAAATAATAATGAATCAAAATCAATGTTATGAATTATTTAACCTATTTAAGGCTTCCCATCAAATATTACACATTAAATATTTTGTGGGGGAAATATTGCATGTTTTTTGTGTTTGCAATAAAAAACTGGGGTTTCTTTGACCAAAAGGGCATAAAACATAATTTATACAATTTTTTTACCTTATATTGTTGTACGAAACTTGAGGGGAGCCCTAAAGGTAAAAACAAAAATCAATATATTGTATTGGTTTTGAGAATGAAAAGTATCAAAATGGCCCCTGCATGCTTTTGGAAACAGTTTGCACACTATTATATTAAGTTTGTTTGAATAAAATACTCCATAAATATGAAGTTGTCTTCACGCGGTTAAGAGTCGGCAGGATTTGAGTTGATCAGTTTTGGTCTGCAGCAGACGTCCATGTTTTCACTGCAGGGAACACTGGAGGTCCACTTCCAACTGGACCGCTTTTTGCTGGAAGTCATCTGGGATAGGCTCCAGCTCTGTAGTGCAGTCCACATCCTTTTCACAGGCTTCTGTTTGTGTCAGAACTCAAGACTTCCGCTGGCAGTTTAGCTTAGTGGGTGGACCTGCGTCATGTTCTGGTTCAGCCAGTCTAGCCACATAGCGGCTGGAAACAAAGAAGATAACAAGTTTCTCTCGGAGTTGGACCAGGAAGTAGAAAATATGCAATGTATCATGATGAGACTGAAATCAACTTCAACCAACAAACCCCCAAAACAGAATCAACAGACTCTTAGTCAACTGTACCATTTATTGACCCTTTGGTGGTTTTTCAAATCAAGTATTTACAAGTCAGAAATCATCTGGAGTTCTCTGAAAACCACAACAGAGCCTGTGTCCGCGATAGTCGAGTCAAAGTTCTAAAAACTTTCCTGAGAAACTCAACAGTTCCATAAATCCCAGGTGCGACAATACTCGACATCTTCTCTGAGGAAGTCATGCAAGACTCAGCCTTTTCAATTTAAACCGTTGTGCCAGCTATTTTGGCAAGCATAGACCAAGGAACCATCCTTCACTAGTACTGGACGGGTGTGTAGGCCACAGACCCTGGCGGGGGTGCAGAGTAGGCGGGCTGGTAGGTGTAGGACGGCTGGTAGGTGTACGGTGGCTGGTAGGTGTACGGCTGGTAGGTGGAACCGGGCTGGTAGGGGTACGAGCCGGGGTTGTATATCACCCTCTGGTCAGGCTCCTGGGTGCGTGGGGCGTGGCGGCACAGCAGGATCACTCCGGCGGCGAAAAGCAAGGCCGAGGTCACCCAGCCGATGTAGAGAGCCTCGCCGAGCTCACGCCGCTGGGCGTCGATGAGCAGGGGGTCGTAGAACTCCTGGATGATGCGGTGGCCCGTCCAGGACACGGGGATCAGCGTGGTGATGCAGGCCAGCAGGAAGAGGGACCCCCCGGCCACCAAAACAATGTGCTTGGTGCGGGCGCGGTGGTCCACCACCTTGGTGCACTTCATCCCCACCGCCGAGGTGACCAGGGCAAAGACGGTTATAGCCACCGCCGCGCACATGAGTCCGCGGGCCGCCTGCAGGTCGGGCGGCAGGAAGAGCAGCGAGTCGTAGACCTTACACTGCATCCGGATGTTGGCCTGCCGGAAGCAGTTCATCCACAATCCTTCCCAGCGGGTCTCCATGACGATGATGTTCTCCTCGATAAAGGCCGTCACCCGCCACATGGGAAGACCCGTCACGGCCGCCACGCCGATCAATCCGATGAAGCCGATGATCAGAGCCACCACCTCGCAGCAGATGGCGTACTTCTTCTTCCGCATCTCGATGATCTTCTTCTCCTCGTACAGAGAGTCCTGGTACTCCTGGTAGTCCGTGTACGCCGTCTGGGGCCGCTTCTCATCGTAGTTGTAGTAGGAGCCCGTGTAGGAGAGCGGCGGCGGCTTGGTGTAGCCGCTGTAAGCGGTGTAGGAGGCCATCGTGCCGATGAGCGCACTGGCAGAACTTTCTCAAATCTGAGGAGCCCAGCGAGTTCAGTAAGTTATACACCCACAAAAATGCTAACGATGTGGGACGCTCGTCAAACCGGTTGAACCGCCCCGACCGTCTGAGCACCATCTTTGAACAAAACCAAAGACTCCAATCAACCAGAACACACGTGGGGCCAGATCATTTTTTAACGCGTCGGAAAACTACTGTAACAAAAGGCAAAAGTGGAATTAAAAGAGCAAAAAGGTGAAAAAGTTGCAATGTTGACTCAACAACACAAAGTTGTTTTCTTTAAAACTGTCATTGCTCCAAAACATAATAATGAATCAAAATCAGCGTTGTTATGAATTATTGACATATTTAAGGCTCTAATATATATATTTGGGAGAAAGTATTGCATATTTAGTTTTTCCAGTTAAAAAAAACATAGTTTTCTTTGAGAAAATGGCATTAAACAAGCAAACTTAAAAAAATAAAAAGATGATGGATGGATCTGAAATTGATCATGAGATTTAGGCGGTGAAAGTAAAAAAATAAAATTAATAAATGAATTGTTTTGAACAATTTTATGAGTAGGATCATTTTGGATTTTTTTTTACAGTAAGAAAATATGAATTAAAATCAACGTTGTTATGAATTATTGACCTATTTAATGTTCCAATTACTTCACATCAAATATTATACTTTTAAATATATTTTGGGGAAAATATTGCATATTCTGTGTGAAAAAGTTGCAATGTTGACTCAACAACACAAAGTTGTTTTCTTTAAAACTGTCATTGCTCCAAAAAATAATAATGAATCAAAATCAGCGTTGTTATGAATTATTGACATATTTAAGGCTCCAATATATATTCCACTTTGGAATATTTTTGGGAGAAAATATTGCATATTTTGTTTTTCCAATAAAGAAAACGTTTTCTTTGAGAAAAAGGGCATGAAACATCAATCCATCCATTTTGTACCGCATGTCCCTTTTGGGGTCGCAAAAAAATGAAATAAAAAGATAAAAGGCTCCAATATATATTCCACTTTGGAATATTTTTCGGAGAAAATATTGCATATTTAGTTTTTCCAATTAAAAAAACCATAGTTTTCTTTGAGAAAAATGGCATTAAACAAGCAAACTTAAAAATATAATAACATAAAAAGATAATTGATGGATGGATCTGCAGTTGATCATGAGATTTAGGCAGTGAAAGTAAAAAAATAAAATTAATAAATGAATTATTTTGAACAATTTTATGAGTAGGATCATTTTGGATCCCCATTTATTTTTGTGCAATTACATTTTTTTTTACATTAAGAAAATGTAAATTAAAATCAATGTTGTTATGAATTATTGACCTATTTAATGTTCCAATTACTTCACATCAAATATTGTACTTTTAAATATATTTTGGGGAAAATATTGCATATTTTGTGTGAAAAAGTTGCAATGTTGACTCAACAACTCAAAGTTGTTTTCTTTAAAACTGTCATTGCTCCAAAAAATAATAATGAATCAAAATCAGCGTTGTTATGAATTATTGACATATTTAAGGCTCCAATATATATTCCACTTTGGAATATTTTTGGGAGAAAATATTGCATATTTGGTTTACCAATAAAGAAAACAAAGTTTTCTTTGAGAAAAAGGGCATGAAACATCAATCCATCCATTTTGTACCGCTTGTCCCTCTTGGGGTCGCAAAAAAATGAAATAAAAAGATAAAAGGCTCCAATATATATTCCACTTTGGAATATTTTTCGGAGAAAATATTGCATATTTAGTTTTTCCAATGAAAAAAACAGTTTTCTTTGAGAAAAATGGCATTAAACAAGCAAACTTAAAAATATAATAAAATAAAAAGATAATTGATGGATGGATCTGCAGTTGATCATGAGATTTAGGCAGTGAAAGTAAAAAAATAAAATTAATAAATGAATTATTTTGAACAATTTTATGAGTAGGATCATTTTGGATCCCCATTTATTTTTGTGCAATTTAATTTTTTTTTACATTAAGAAAATGTAAATTAAAATCAATGTTGTTATGAATTATTGACCTATTTAATGTTCCAATTACTTCACATCAAATATTGTACTTTTAAATATATTTTGGGGAAAATATTGCATATTTTGTGTGAAAAAGTTGCAATGTTGACTCAACAACTCAAAGTTGTTTTCTTTAAAACTGTCATTGCTCCAAAAAATAATAATGAATCAAAATCAGCGTTGTTATGAATTATTGACATATTTAAGGCTCCAATATATATTCCACTTTGGAATATTTTTTGGAGAAAATATTGCATATTTGGTTTACCAATAAAGAAAACAAAGTTTTCTTTGAGAAAAAGGGCATGAAACATCAATCCATCCATTTTGTACCGCTTGTCCCTCTTGGGGTCGCAAAAAAATGAAATAAAAAGATAAAAGGCTCCAATATATATTCCACTTTGGAATATTTTTCGGAGAAAATATTGCATATTTAGTTTTTCCAATGAAAAAAACATAGTTTTCTTTGAGAAAAATGGCATTAAACAAGCAACCTTAAAAATATAATAAAATAAAAAGATAATTGATGGATGGATCTGCAGTTGATCATGAGATTTAGGCAGGGAAAGTAAAAAAATAAAATTAATAAATGAATTATTTTGAACAATTTTATGAGTAGGATCATTTTGGATCCCCATTTATTTTTGTGCAATTTTTTTTTTTTTTTACATTAAGAAAATATGAATTAAAATCAATGTTAGGAATTATTGACCTATTTAATGTTCCAATTACTTCACATTAAATATTATACTTTTAAATATATTTTGGGGATAATATTGCATATTTTGTGTGAAAAAGTTGCAATGTTGACTCAACAACACAAAGTTGTTTTCTTTAAAACTGTCATTGCTCCAAAAAATAATAATGAATCAAAATCAGCGTTGTTATGAATTATTGACATATTTAAGGCTCCAATATATATTCCACTTTGGAATATTTTTGGGAGAAAATATTGCATATTTGGTTTTCCAATAAAGAAAACAAAGTTTTCTTTGAGAAAAAGGGCATGAAACATCAATCCATCCATTTTGTACCGCTTGTCCCTCTTGGGGTCGCAAAAAAATGAAATAAAAAGATAAAAGGCTCCAATATATATTCCACTTTGGAATATTTTTCGGAGAAAGTATTGCATATTTAGTTTTTCCAATTAAAAAAACCCCATAGTTTTCTTTGACAAAAATGGCATTAAACAAGCAAACTTAAAAAAATAAAAAGATAATTGATGGATGGATCTGCAGTTGATCATGAGATTTAGGCGGTGAAAGTAAAAAATTTAAATTAATAAATGAATTATTTTGAACAATTTTATGAGTAGGATCATTTTGGATCCCCATTAATTTTTGTGCAATTTTTAAAATTTTTTTTTACATTAAGAACATATAAATTAAAATCAATGTTGTTATGAATTATTGACCCATTTAATGTTCCAATTACTTCACATCAGATATTATACTTTTAAATATATTTTGGGGAAAATATTGCATATTTTGTGTGAAAAAGTTGCAATGTTGACTCAACACCACAAAGTTGTTTTCTTTAAAACTGTCATTGCTCCAAAAAATAATAATGAATCAAAATCAGCGTTGTTATGAATTATTGACATATTTAAGGCTCCAATATATATTCCACGTTGGAATATTTTTGGGAGAAAATATTGCATATTTGGTTTTCCAATAAAGAAAACAAAGTTTTCTTTGAGAAAAAGGGCATGAAACATCAATCCATCCATTTTGTACCGCATGTCCCTTTTGGGGGTCGCAAAAAAATGAAATAAAAAGATAAAAGGCTCCAATATATATTCCACTTTGGAATATTTTTCGGAGAAAATATTGCATATTTAGTTTTTCCAATTAAAAAAAACATAGTTTTCTTTGAGAAAAATGGCATTAAACAAGCAAACTTAAAAATATAATAAAATAAAAAGATAATTGATGGATGGATCTGCAGTTGATCATGAGATTTAGGCAGTGAAAGTAAAAAAATAAAATTAATAAATGAATTATTTTGAACAATTTTATGAGTAGGATCATTTTGGATCCCCATTTATTTTTGTGCAATTTAATTTTTTTTTACATTAAGAAAATATGAATTAAAATCAATGTTAGGAATTATTGACCTATTTAATGTTCCAATTACTTCACATCAAATATTATACTTTTAAATATATTTTGGGGATAATATTGCATATTTTGTGTGAAAAAGTTGCAATGTTGACTCAACAACACAAAGTTGTTTTCTTTAAAACTGTCATTGCTCCAAAAAATAACAATGAATCAAAATCAGCGTTGTTATGAATTATTGACATATTTAAGGCTCCAATATATATTCCACTTTGGAATATTTTTGGGAGAAAATATTGCATATTTGGTTTTCCAATAAAGAAAACAAAGTTTTCTTTGAGAAAAAGGGCATGAAACATCAATCCGTCCATTTTGTACCGCTTGTCCCTCTTGGGGTCGCAAAAAAATGAAATAAAAAGATAAAAGGCTCCAATATATATTCCACTTTGGAATATTTTTCGGAGAAAATATTGCATATTTAGTTTTTCCAATAAAAAAAACATAGTTTTCTTTGAGAAAATGGCATTAAACAAGCAAACTTAAAAAAATAAAAAGATAATTGATGGATGGATCTGCAGTTGATCATGAGATTTAGGCGGTGAAAGTAAAAAAATAAAATTAATAAATTAATTGTTTTGAACAATTTTATGAGTAGGATCATTTTGGATCCCCATTAATTTTTGTGCAATTTTTTTCATTTTTTTTTTACATTAAGAAAATATGAATTAAAATCAACGTTGTTATGAATTATTGACCTATTTAATGTTCCAATTACTTCACATCAAATATTATACTTTTAAATATATTTTGGGGATAATATTGCATATTTTGTGTGAAAAAGTTGCAATGTTGACTCAACAACTCAGTTGTTTTCTTTACTGTCATTGCTTTAAAAAATAATAATGAATCAAAATCAGCGTTGTTATGAATTATTGACATATTTAAGGCTCCAATATATATTCCACTTTGGAATCTTTTTCGGAGAAAATATTGCATATTTAGTTTTTCCAATTAAAAAAAACATAGTTTTCTTTGAGAAAAATGGCATTAAACAAGCAAACTTAAAATTATAAAAAAATAAAAAGATAATTGATGGATGGATCTGCAGTTGATCATGAGATTTAGGCAGGGAAAGTAAAAAAATAAAATTAATAAATGAATTATTTTGAACAATTTTATGAGTAGGATCATTTTGGATCCCCATTTATTTTTGTGCAATTTTTTTTTTTTTTTACATTAAGAAAATATGAATTAAAATCAATGTTATGAATTATTGACCTATTTAATGTTCCAATTACTTCACATCAGATATTTTACTTTTAAATATATTTTGGGGAAAATATTGCATATTTTGTGTGAAAAAGTTGCAATGTTGACTCAACAACACAAAGTTGTTTTCTTTAAAACTGTCATTGCTCCAAAAAATAATAATGAATCAAAATCAGCGTTGTTATGAATTATTGACATATTTAAGGCTCCAATATATATTCCAGTTTGGAATATTTTTGGGAGAAAATATTGCATATTTTGTTTTTCCAATAAAGAAAACAAAGTTTTCTTTGAGAAAAAGGGCATGAAACATCAATCTATCCATTTTGTACCGCTTGTCCCTTTTGGGGTCGCAAAAAAATGAAATAAAAAGATAATTGATGGTTGTATCTGAAGTTGATCATGAGATTTAGGCAGTGAAAGTAAAACAACAAAAATAATAAGTGAATTATTTTGAGCAATTTTGTGAGTCTGATCATTTTGGATCCCCAATCATTTGTGTGCAATTAAATTTTTTTTAGATGAAGAAAATATGAAATAAAATCAATGTTGATATGAATTATTGACCTATTTAATGTTCCAATTACTTCACATCAGATATTGTACTTTGAAATAGTTTTGGGTTAAAATATTGCATATTTTGTGTGTGTCTAATACAAAAAAACAACTAGTTTTCTTTGAGAAAAAGGACATGAAACAAACCCAAAAAATTGAATCAAAAGATAATCGATGAATGGATCTGAAGTGGATCATGAGATTTAGGCATTGAAAGTAAAAAATATAAATAATAATAAATTAATTATTTTGAACAATTTTATGAGTGAGATCTTTTTGATCCCCAATCATTTTGTGTTATTTTATTGTATTTATTGCTAAAAAAATAATGAATCAAAATCAATGTCGTTTTGAATTATTGACCTATAGAAATCTACCAATACTTCACATTAAACATTCCACTTTGAAATATTTTGGGGGGTCACATATTATTTTGTGTGTTTCAAATAAAAAACAGGGTTTTCTTTGACAAAAAGGGCATAAAACAAACCCATAAAAATATTAAAAACATTATCAAGGGAGAAATCTGAAGTTTTAATCTAGAGATTTAAGTGAAATTTAAAAATGAATGACTTATTTTAACAGTTTTATGAGTGGGGCCCTTTGGGATCCATATTTTTTTGTTTAACTCATTGTTCAAAAAGTAATAACGAATCAATGTCAATGTTGTGAATTATTGACCTATTTAACGCTACCATTACTTCACACTTGGAAATATTTTGGGGTGGAATATATTACGTATTTTGTGTGTTCTATAATAAAAAAAACAGGGTTTTCTTTGTCAAAAAGGGCATAAAACAAACATTAAAAAAATTAAAACAATTGAAAGATGGATCCAAATTTGATCTACAGATTTAAGCATTTAAGGTAAAAAAAAAACAACTCTGAATTTTAGAGGGATTTTTTTAAACTCAGTGTTTTTAAAAAAAAGAATCAAAATCAATGTTGTTGATTTATGATTTAATAATAATAATAATAATAATAATGAATTGCATTTATAACGCACTTTACATTTGTTAAAATCTCAAAGTGCTACAAAGTATAAAAATAAAAATAGAAAGTAAGAATATATAATAAAAAATTAAAATACAAATGAAATCATGACACACAAACAGAAACATAGATAAAAATAGAAATAAAAAGCATGAAAGCACTGGATAAAAAACAGATAAGCAAGCAGTGCATTTAAAAACAAGAAGGCAGAGAAATTAGGTAAAAGCTGTGCTAAAAAGGTGGGTTTTTAGTCCCTTCTTAAAATGGTCGACCGACTGTGGTGCTCTAAGATGGTCGGGGAGAGCGTTCCAAAGTTCGGGAGCAGTCGAGCAGAAAGCCCGGCCTTATTGACCTATAGAAAACTACAGTTACTTCACGTCAAATATTCCGCTTTGAAATATTTTTGGGGGTTACATATTTTGTGTGTTTGCAATAAAAAATTAAAAGGCCATAAAACAAACATTAAAAAAAACAATTGATGGATGGATTTGAAGTTGATCATAAGTTTTAAGCATTTAAGGCAGGGGTTCACAAACTACGACCCGCGGGCCAGATACGATATATATATATATATATATATATACATATATATATATATATATATATATATATATATATATATATATATATATATATATATATATATATATATATTAGGGCTGCAACTAACGATTAATTTGATAATCGATTAATCTGTCGATTATTACTTCGATTAATCGATTAATAATCGGATAAAAGAGACAAACTACATTTCTATCCTTTCCAGTATTTTATTGAAAAAAAAAACAGCATACTGGCACCATACTTATTTTGATTATTGTTTCTCAGCTGTTTGTACATGTTGCAGTTTATAAATAAAGTTTTATTTAAAAAAATATATATATATATATAATTTTATTTATTTGTATTTTTTTAAAAAGCCTCTGCTCATGCGCATAGCATAGATCCAACGAATCGATGACTAAATTAATCGGCAACTATTTTTATGATCGATTTTAATCGATTTAATCGATTAGTTGTTGCAGCCCTAATATATATATATGTACATACTGTATACACACACACACCTATGTGTGTATATTAGTGTTGTCCCGATACCGTATATATATACATATATATATATATATATATATATATATATATATATATATATATATATATATATATATATATATATATGTGTGTGTGTTTCTGTGTAGTGGGCCCTTCTTTAGTCGGAAAAGTTAGGCCCTTGGGTCAAAAAAGGTTAAGAACACCTTATCGAAATTATTGATTTTATACATAAAGTCTTAAGTTTGCTGACCTCTCACAAGATGAGTATTGATCCATATCCAAAAGTCTGCCTTCATTCTAATATGAATGCACAGATGTATTTATTGTTGTTGTTATTATTGTAGAACTGCACGGCTGTTAGTAGTTTGTTACCTGAGTCAGCAAAAACTGCACAACAAAGTGTAGAATGATAAAATGAGATCCTTAAATACACACAATCATCATTACACAGACCAAGTCCAATGTCGGTGGATTTCAGGGATGAACGCAGCAGAAGAATATGAAGAAAGACGAACCAGGAAGCAGACGTCAAACGTATTCATGAACCTTGTGGAAGCTGGACGGCGCCCTCCCGCTGCGCACGCTGCTGGTGCCCACCAGGTAGGTGCCCGCGTAGGGCCGGTACTCCTTGGACCTGCGCTTGTGGTAGCTGAGGACCAAGACCACGCCGGCGGCCAGCAGGAGGCCGCAGGTGGCCCAGCCGATGAAGAGCGACGCCCCCAGCTCCCGCTTGCGCGAGTCCACCACCGTGGGGTTGTAGAAGTCCCGGATGACGGTGTGCGCCACCCAGCACACGGGGATGAGCGCCAGCAGGCAGGCCAGCAGGAACAAGCTGGCGGCAAAGACCAGGGTGACGTTTTTGGCCCTCGGGTGGTCCTCGCAGCACGTGGTCCTCTTCATGGTGAAGCCGGCCACGAACAAGGCCACGACCACCAGCACGCCGGCGACCACCATGAGGCCACGGGCGGCCTGCAGCTCGGGCGGCAGAATGAGCAGCGAGTCGTAGACCTTGCACTGCATCTTGATGTCGGCCTGGTTGTAGCAGTTCATCCACAGGCCCTCCCACAGCACCTCCATCACGATCAGGTTGGCGCCGATGAAGGCCGACACCCTCCACATGGGCATGGCCGTGGCCGCCACCACGCCGAACAGGCCCAAGAAGCCCAAAACCATGGCCAGGATTTCCAACTTGGCCCTCATGCTCCAAACGGCGGTGCGGCCTCACCTCGGGTGCGTCTGTCTTCGAATAGAGCCACTCTTCAGTGTGTCTGTTTTTTTTGTCCTCGGCTGATGATATCGCCACGCTCGCTATGTCATCATTCTGGTTTCTCAGAGGCCGCTTCACCTCACTAGATTTATTTATATCGCACTTTTGAAAACAACCTCGGTCGGCCAAAGTGTCGTACAGACAAAAAAGTGCACACAGAAGGATGAAAGAAGTACAATATGTCACCTCAAAATACTCCAATATGACCTAAATGAGTCTGTGCACTTTCCCCCGATGCTGCGCCAAGTTTGCCAAGCTGCTTGGATGCTGAAAGCAGTCCTGATCTGTTATGGCCACGCACTTTCAGAAAGTTTGTGAGGAGTATTGATGAAGCTTGTTAGTGTTTCAAAAAAGGTGCATTCCAAAGACGTGAGCAATAATCATTGGTCACATGTCAGCCGCTTCCTTTGTTTTTATTTATCTTTAATTTCTATTTCCTTTCTTTACATGTTGGCTATTTCCTTTTTTATTTCAATGTATTTTTATTGTTTCATTTGATTATTTTTTCTTCTTTTTTTCATTTCAGCTATTTCCTTTTTTAATATTATTTAATCTAAATGTATTTTTTTATTTTATTGATTTATTTTTTTATTTTCATTTTATATTACATTTTTTATGTTATGAATTTATTTTTTAATGTCAGCTATTTTCTTTTTTTAATTGTTTTTTATTTCAATCTAAATGTATTTATTTGTTATTAATTTAATTTATTTTATTGATTTATTTGTTCATGTCAGCTATTTTCTTATTTATTTTTTATTTTAATCTATAATTTTTTTTTAGTTATTTTATCCCTATTTTTTTCATGTCAGCTATTCCCTTTGTCATTTATTTTTTGATTTAAATGTATTTTCATTTTATATATTTTTTTAATATTTTTTATGTCAGCTATTTTCTTTTTATTTATTTATTTATTTTTCAATCTAGATGTATTTATTTTTTATTATTTTAATTTATTTTATTTTTTCATGTCTCCTGTTTTATTTTTTAATTTATTTTTTAATTTAAATGTATTTCCTTTTTTTTTAGTGATTTTTTTTTATTTAAATGTATTTTAATTTTGAATTTACATTTTATTCGTTTATTTTCTGTATGTCAGCTATTTACTTTTTAAAAAATTATTATTTCAATTTATTTTCATTTTTAAATTACATTTTTTTTTTAATTTTATTTAATTTTTTAAATTTTGCATGTCAGCTATTTCTGTTCAAACCGGCAATTCACTTGCTTGCTTTTCACTCCAGATAAGAACAACAATTGCATGTTTCCAAACTGGCTATTTTGCCTTTCCCCCACTAGGTTAGCCCCAGGCAGAAAAAGCAAAGCGAAAGAACTCAGCAGAAGTTCCCAAAAACAGGAACAGAAACCCAAAAGCCGGTCTGACGGGTTTGCCGAGTGATACCAGCTGAGCTGCCTTCAAGTAAACACGCACACACACACACACACACACACACACACTTTCTAAGGTAAACATCTTTCATGGTGACATCATCGTGACCTGAAAAGCTAACAGTTAGCACGGTGTTAGGTAGTGTCTGGTAAGAACAAATACCACCATAATAGCTAGGATGAATTGCTAGCATGCCAACAGTTAGCATGCATCAATCATCAACATATTTGACTGTGAACTATATACCTGCAAAGGTGGATATTGCTAACTTGCTAAAGTTAGGATGCTAACACTAAATATGTGTCAAATAACAAAATATATGACCTAGTTGAAGACGTGCAAAAATAGATTAAAAACAAAAAACAAAATTTTTTTTAGCACTGGACTATATAGTGACACCCACTAAATTTAAGTAGAACATTTTTTCCATATATAAGTCATATATAATGTTGTGAAATAAGTTAGTTACACAGAAATGTTTATTTACATACCTTAATTGTTTCCAAACGGCGTCTGTAACAGGGCAGTAAAACGGCTGATCAAACAAAACAGAAGTCATGGTCATGGACCCACTAGCTGCGCAAGCTAGCTCTCCAATCAGCTAATTAGACTCAATAACTCCACAGTGACATTTTGGGGAATTTACTGGGGAATTTGTGAAAGGAATTCTAGCCTGATTTAGCCATTCCTTTACCACTTTTGAGGTGTGTTTGGGGTCATTGTCCTGTTGGAACACCCAACTGCGCCCAAGACCCAACCTCCGGGCTGATGATTTTAGCCTGTCCTGAAGAAATTGGAGCTAATCCTCCTTTTTCATTGTCCCATTTAAAGCAGCAGTTCCATTGGCAGCAAAACAGGCCCAGAGCATAATACTACCACCACCATGCTTGACGGTAGGCATGGTGTTCCTGGGATTAAAGGCCTCACATTTTCTCCTCCAAACATATTGCTGGGTATTGTGGCCAAACAGCTCCATTTTTGTTTCATCTGACACCACATGGACAAAGAAAAGACCTTCTGGAGGAAAGTGCTGTGGTCAGATGAAACAAAAATGGAATGTTTTTTTGTGACCAACAAGTATGTGCTCCAATCACAAACAAGAGCTGTAGAAATGATTGGAAACTCAAGACATCCATGACATGATGTTCTTTACAAGTGTATGTAAACTTTTGATCACGACTGTATACTGTATAATAATATAGAATTTTGCTGACAGAGTATAATTTTTTCTTGTTTGTTTTAGTTAATATTGATATTTAAATGTTTACATTTCAATTCCAATGTTAAAATATAATAGATAATATAATATAATATATAATAATGATGTAATTATTATATAAAATGTTATTATATAATATAACTATATTATATGTATTATTATTATTATATAATAAATGTAATAGAAATACAAGTTTATTGCATTTGAAAAATATGCATTATTATTACGTGTTATCTGTACGTCAGTGATTAATTTACTCTCAAAAAAATGTTGGCAATAATATCGTCGGCAATAATTAGTCGGTTAATGAATCGTCGAGCAGAATTTGTTATCGGCCCAGTCCTAATTGTCTTACTGTTTTTTGAATGAGCAGGAAGTCAGTGCAGTGGTAAGATGCGCCACTAGAGGGCTGCAAAGAGTCAGTTTGGTCTCCACATAATGATTGTTGGTGTGTTTCCATTTTGTCTTATCATTCACCGTCCTGATGTAAAACATTTATCTTTCTGTTTTTGATGCATTCTAAATCGAAACGTACGAGGTTTGCTTACAATGTGGCCATGAAGCCCTGTAGAAAACATCCCCCAAAAAATACCAACAATACTCCATTTACATGTGGTGACCTGAATATTAACAGGTATGAGCGATATTGTTATTATAAGCGCTAACGCTGAGGAACTACTTTTAGCGGTGTGCAGTAAGTGATTGTTTTATTATGTTTGTATAGCTTGTTTAGCACTTGGCAATACTGCCACCTGCTGGATCTGTCGATCATCCTCCTTATATTCAGGCTGAAAAATGGAAGTCATAATTTGTCCCAAAGTAGTCTTTGTTGTTGTCTGCCATGATTAGTAGTCTTGATGTTGTTGTTGAAGGGAAAGTGAACGTTGTGATGTGTCTGTGAAATGAATACTTAAAATTATCAAAATATGTATATATTACATGTTATTATGAATGTTACTACATGACATATATACTTACATCATGTATATATTACATGTTATTATGAATGTTACTACATGACATATATACTTACATCACGTATATATTACATGTTGTTATGAATGTTACTACATGACATATATACTTACATCATGTATATATTACATGTTATTATGAATGTTATTACATGACATATATACTTACATCATGTATATATTAAATGTTATTATGAATGTTACTACATGACATATATACTTACATCATGTATGTATTACATGTTATTATGAATTTTACTACATGACATATATACTTACATCATGTATATATTACATGTTATTATGAATGTTACTACATGACATATATACTTACATCATGTATGTATTACATGTTATTATGAATGTTACTACATGACATATATACTTACATCTTGTATATATTACATGTTATTATGAATGTTACTACATGACATATATACCTACATCATGTATATATTACATGTTATTATGAATGTTACTACCTTACATATATACTTACATCATGTATATATTACATGTTATTATGAATGTTACTACCTTACATATAGATAGATAGATAGATAGATAGATAGTACTTTATTGATTCCTATATACTTACATCATGTATATATAACAAAACCCAAAAGCAGTGAAGTTGTCACGTTGTGTAAATGGTAAATAAAAAGAGAATACAATGATTTGCAAATCCTTTTCAACTTATATTCAATTGAATAGACTGCAAGGACAAGATACTTAACGTTTGAACTACAAAACTTTATTTTTTTGCAAATATTAGCTAATTTGGAATTTGATGCCTGCCACATGTTTCAAAAAAGCTGGCACAAGTGGCAAAACAGAGTGAGAAAGTTGAAGAATGCTCATCAAAGACTTATTTGGAACATCCCACAGGTGAACAGGCTAATTGGGAACAGGTGGGTGCCATGATTGGGTATAAAAGCAGCTTCCATGAAATGCTCAGTCATTCACAAACAAGGACGGGGCAAGGGTCACCACTTTGTCAACAAATGCCTGAGCAAATTGTTGAACAGTTTAAGAAAAACATCTACCGTCCGTAATATCATCAAAAGGTTCAGATAATCTGGAGAAATCACTGCACGTAAGCTGCATGCCCGTGACCTCAGGCGGTACTGCATCAAAAAGCGACATTGGTGTGTAAAGGATATCACCACATGGGCTCAGGAGCACTTTAGAAAACCACTGTCAGTAACTTCAGTTGGTCGCTACTGTTAGGACTTGGCAAGAATGAGGACTCAGTTGCAGACAGGAAACGTTTGACGCAGGCTTTTATTCTGCTGTTTTCTATGATCTCTCTTCAGACAGAGTGAATAAACAATTGGCTACAAACTCTATACTTGATATACTAGAGTACAAAGGAAACGTAGCACAGGGCATAAAACAATAAACAGAAAATCACTCCAAAGGGAGGAAAAAGGACAATATCAAAATTTACACTGATCTAATAACAAAAGCAATAACCTATGATAAGCTACCCAAAAGGAAAGGCGCTCACAAAGAGGAAGAGACAAAACGCTATAAACAGAAACTACTCTATAAAGAGTTAAGAAATATCTACAAATTAAAGCGCTCCAAGAGGAGGGAAAAAAAGGCAGAGCACTATGAAATTAGCTCAAACAAAACTGACCAAAAACTTTAGCAAATCAAAATCACTCTTCAGAGGGAACAGAGAAATCAAAGAATAAATCAAGGCAATACTCAACGACTTGGACGAGACTGTGGAAGACTGCTGGAGGTACATGACGAGACGAAACACTCTGGCACAGGACAGGAGGAGGACGAGACATTTATACACATGAGGGAGGGTGACACAGGTGGGCACAATCAGGCAATCAGGAGAGACATCAGACCAGTGAAACAGGAGGAAGGGCAAGTGATCTGAAATGAGAGGGAGAGTTAACATTTCAAAATAAAACAGGATATGACAAGACCACATGAAACCAGACAAAACTTCACCCAGGTGTGACAGAATCCCCCCTTCTAGGGCCGACTCCTGACGGCCCAGACTGTTCAGGGTGGTCTCTAAAGAAGTCCTTGATAAGAGTGGGGTCGACAATGTGGCGGGACGGAACCCACTGTCTTTCTTCAGGTCCGTATCCTTCCCAATCAACCAGGAATTGTCTGCCCCTGCCCCGGTTGCGTACTGCCAACAAGCGTTTCACTTTGTAGACTGGTCCACCGTCGATTACTTCGGGTGGTGGAGGGGACGTGGTTGCTGGGACCATGGTGCTTTCCTTGGCTGGTTTAACCTGACTAACGTGGAAGGTAGGGTGGACGTGGAGGGATCGGGGCAGACGAAGTCGAACCGCTGCAGGTCCGACGAGCCTGATGATTGGAAACGGTCCTACAAAACGTGGTGCCAGTTTCTTGGATGAAACCTTGAGACGTAGGTCCTTGGCTGATAGCCAGACTCTCTGACCGGGCTGGTAGGCAGGCGCAGGTCGTCTCTTTCGGTCTGCCGCTCTCTTCATCCGATCTCCTTGTCTGGTCAATACTTGACGGGCGGCTGCCCAAATGCGGCGACAACGTTGGACCATGGCATGGGCGGAGGGGACCGACACTTCAGACTCATTCTCTGGAAAGAGAGGGGGCTGGTACCCTAAGGCACAATGAAAGGGAGAGAGGCCGGTGGCTGATGTAGGTAGCGAATTGTGCGCATACTCTACCCAGACCAGGTGTTTGCTCCATGTGGAGGGGTTCTAGCAGACCACGCACCGGAGGCCAGTTTCCAGCTGCTGGTTAAGTCGTTCGGTCTGGCCGTTGGCTTCCGGATGATATCCTGATGTCAGGCTGGCCTTGGCTCCAATGAGTCGGCAGAACTCCCCCCAGAACCGTGATACAAACTGGGGCCCCCGGTCTGAAACAATATCTTTGGGGAATCCATGAACTCTGAACACATTGGTCATCATAATCTCCGCCATCTCCTTGGCGGAAGGTAATTTAGGCATAGCGATGAATCTGACCATCTTGGAGAATCTGTCCACCACAGTGAGAACAGTGGTGTTACCTTGTGAGACCGGGAGCCCTGTAACGAAGTCCATCGCGATGTCTGACCATGGTCTGGAGGGGATGGGGAGCGGCTGGAGAAGTCCCATGCGAGACCTGGAAGACATCTTGTTCCTGGGACAGACCGAACACGCCTCGACGTACTCCCGGACCTCCGCCTCCATAGCTGGCCACCAGAACCGCCGGGAGATTACAAACATAGTTCTTTTAACTCCCGGATGACATGAAAGCAGGGAGGTGTGGGCCCAATGAATCACCCGGGAACGCAGCTCAGTGGGGACAAACAATCGATTATCAGGACATCCCCTAGGTGGCGGGGCCACACCGTTAGCTTGCTTTACCTCAGTTTCTATTGGCCAAGTTACCGCTCCTACCACACAGTTCAGTGGAATGATGGTCTCAGGTTGCTTGGCCTCAAGCTCGGGGTCGAATAGTCGTGACAGGGCATCTGGCTTGACGTTGCGGGACCCCGGCCTGTAGGAGAGCGAAAAGGAAAACCGATTAAAGAAGAGCGCCCACCTGGCCTGGCGAGAGTTGAGTCTCTTAGCCTTCTTGATATATTCCAGATTCCTGTGATCCGTCCAGACAATGAATGGGTGTTCGGCCCCCTCGAGCCAATGCCTCCATTCCTCCAAGGCGAGCTTCACCGCCAGCAACTCCCGATTGCCAACATCATAGTTTCTTTCAGCTTTGGACAGCCGCCGCGACAGAAAGGCACAGGGATGCATCTTCCCGTCCTGTTGAGAGCGTTGAGACAGGACCGCTCCAACTCCTTCATTAGAAGCGTCCACCTCCACGACGAACTGGCGCTGCGGGTCCGGAATGGTGAGGATGGGCGCTGAGGTGAAGCGGTGCTTGAGTGTCTGGAAGGCCCTCTCTGCCTCTGGAGACCAGTGGAACCGCACCTGGGGAGAGGTAAGAGCATGGAGAGGAGCAGCTATTGCGCTGAAGCTTCTGACAAACCGCCTGTAAAAGTTAGCAAAACCCAAGAATTGCTGAACCCTCTTGCGGTTGTCAGGTGTAGGCCAATCGGCCACAGCGCTAACTTTAGCCGGATCCATCTGCACTCTTCCAGGAGCTACAATGAAGCCCAGGAAGGAGACAGTGTCGGCATGAAAAACACTCTTTTCAGCTTTAACATACAAGTCATTGTCCAAGAGTCTCTTTAAAACCTGAGTTACGTGGACTTGGTGAGTGTCACTGTCAGGTGAATAAATCAATATATCGTCAAGGTAGACGTACACGAAATAGTCCAGGAAGTCTCTTAGAACATCATTGATCATTGCTTGGAACACGGCGGGGGCATTGGTGAGTCCGAAGGGCATGACCCTGTATTCATAGTGGCCGCTGGGTGTGTTGAATCCGGTCTTCCACTCGTCTCCCTCTCTTATTCGGACCAGATGGTAAGCGTTGCGTAGATCCAGTTTGGTGAATATTTTGGCCTGTTGGAGTTGGTCGAAGACAGAAGACATGAGGGGAAGAGGGTAACGGTTCTTGATGGTAATGTCATTGAGTGGGCTGTAATCAATGCAGGGTCTTAACGACCGGTCTTTCTTCTTCACAAAGAAGAACCCTGCTCCTGCTGGCGATGATGACGGGCGAATCAAGCCAGCTTCCAGTGATGCTGAGATGTAATCGTTCAAGGCAGCCCTTTCTGGACCAGAGACAGAGTACAGACGCCCCTTAGGAATAGTGGTACCGGGAAGCAGGTCAATGGCACAGTCGTAGGATCGGTGGGGCGGAAGTGACAGGGCCTTTGTCTTGCTGAAGACTTGTCGCAGGTGGTGATAACAGGAGGGAACGGACTTCAGGTCTGGAAATTCTAAATCTGTGGCAGGATTGGCAGAAAAAAGATTAATTTCTTTGACACGTTTTTCCTGGACAGTAGAAAAAACACAGTTCTTGGTGCATTCCCTTCCCCATTCGCTGATCTCCCCTGTTTTCCAGTCAACACGAGGGTTATGCTGGTACAGCCATAGATGCCCCAAGATCAGAGAATGAGAGGGTGAAGTAATCAAGTATGGACTAATCTTTTCCTGATGGCAGTCAATATTCATTTGGACAGGTTCACTGATGTGCGTGATGGTGAAAAGCTCCTTACCATTCAGAGATCTGACTCTAATGGGTTTAGCTAACGGTTCTGATTTGAGTCCTAGTCTCCTGGCTAAACCCCAGTCCATCAGACTCTCATCTGCCCCAGAGTCTATAAACGCCTCTAGATCTGTGGTCGTGTGATGAGTGATTGTGATCTTAGTGAGAGTGCGTGGCATCTGAGGTGCAGCCGGAACGTGACTCACCACCTGGACACCCTTGGCCGGACATGAAACGACAGTATGACCGCCCTCTCCACAGTAAAAACATCTCCCCTCCATCAGCCGCTTGCGTCGCTCCTCTGGGGTCAGTCGGGCTCTTCCCAGCTGCATGGGCTCCTCCTCCCGATCAGTGCGGAGGTGAGGATGTAGCTCCCGGGATGAACGCTGAGTGGTCGACCCGCTAGGTGCAAAAGGACGTGTGGTTCTTCCTGCATCAGCTGGTCCCCCACCACGCTGTCGTTTCAGCTGGGCTAGTCGGTTGTCCGTCCTGATGGCGAGTGCGATGAGGGCATCTAGGTTGTCGGGTAGGTCCAGGGGAACGAGGAGATCCTGTATGGCAGTTCCGAGCCCCTTCAGAAACACGTCATATAGGGCCATGTCGCCCCATCCGCTTTCTGCTGCTAGCGTGCGGAAGCGAATGGCATAGTCGCACACGGAGCCGCTGCCCTGCTTTAACCTGCTTAGCTCTTGCGCATTTTCTCTGCTGGAGGACACTGGGTCAAAAGTCTTAGTTAGAGCAGCTTGAAAGTCTGTGAATGACTGGCAGAGTGACGAGCTCCTCCCCCATTCGGCGGAAGCCCATGCCTTGGCTCTATCCGTAAGGTGTGAAATCATGAATGCGATCTTGGAGCGGTCCGTGGGAAATGCATGGGGCATAAGCTCGTAATGAATAGAACAGTCTATCAAAAATGTTTTGCACAAACCGGGATCTCCAGCATATGGCGCCGGAGGAGCCAGCTTGCATCCGGCTGTGGGAGGAGGTGAAGGCAGCGTGGGAGTGGCAGTTGGCGTGGGAGGCTGGGACGCCGGATCCGGCCGAGCAAACTGCCCGAGTAGGTCTTGCAGCTGGGAGGAGAGGTGACCCATGTGCGCTGCCATCGCCGTCTGAAAATCCTCCTGTCGGGCGAGACGTGATTTCTGGGCACGCAGGATCTCCGTCAGTCGTTTGGCTTCTGCTGAGTCCATACAGGCCAGAGTGTAATGTTAGGACTTGGCAAGAATGAGGACTCAGTTGCAGACAGGAAACGTTTGACGCAGGCTTTTATTCTGCTGTTTTCTATGATCTCTCTTCAGACAGAGTGAATAAACAATTGGCTACAAACTCTATACTTGATATACTAGAGTACAAAGGAAACGTAGCACAGGGCATAAAACAATAAACAGAAAATCACTCCAAAGGGAGGAAAAAGGACAATATCAAAATTTACACTGATCTAATAACAAAAGCAACAACCTATGATAAGCTACCCAAAAGGAAAGGCGCTCACAAAGAGGAAGAGACAAAACGCTATAAACAGAAACTACTCTATAAAGAGTTAAGAAATATCTACAAATTAAAGCGCTCCAAGAGGAGGGAAAAAAAGGCAGAGCACTATGAAATTAGCTCAAACAAAACTGACCAAAAACTTTAGCAAATCAAAATCACTCTTCAGAGGGAACAGAGAAATCAAAGAATAAATCAAGGCAATACTCAACGACTTGGACGAGACTGTGGAAGACTGCTGGAGGTACATGACGAGACGAAACACTCTGGCACAGGACAGGAGGAGGACGAGACATTTATACACATGAGGGAGGGTGACACAGGTGGGCACAATCAGGCAATCAGGAGAGACATCAGACCAGTGAAACAGGAGGAAGGGCAAGTGATCTGAAATGAGAGGGAGAGTTAACATTTCAAAATAAAACAGGATATGACAAGACCACATGAAACCAGACAAAACTTCACCCAGGTGTGACAGCTACATCTGTAAGTGCAAGTTAAAACTCTCCTATGCAAAGCGAAAGCCATTTATCAACAACACCCAGAAAGGCTGCTGGCTCCGCTGGGCCTGAGCTCATCTAAGATGGACTGATGCAAAGTGGAAAAGTGTTCTGTGGTCTGACATATGTGTAAAAATTGGTTTTCTTTTGTATTATTTTTTAAATAAATGAAGTAACGTTTATGACAACCTTTTTCCAAAACACAATACAGAATGTGAGATATAACAGGATAATGCATACGTTTATCATTTCTTTTCAAAACAGTTACAAAAAAGAGGGACCCCAAAAATTTACTGTGGGACCCCATTTTTATGACTCGATGGAGTCCCTGGTACCCGCATTTTTAAAATTCCTAGCGCCAACACTGATGGAGTATTGGTGCGTGCAAAACAGCAGCAGGCAGCTGTGGCCTGCGGGCCGCTTCTAACACTAATCAATTATCTCATAACTGAACTACTGTGTGGAACTATTTCCCTTGTGGATCAATAAAGTTGCTCTCATGCCTGGTTCACACCAACGGCGCTTGCCGCGCTTTAAAGCGGCGAGCAAAGCGCCGTCATTTTTGTCAATTTTTCCACGAATATCCCGATCTCCGAAGTAATGTTATGCTTTGATACGCTCTGATACGAATTAGTTGCCGCTTTGGGGGGACGAATTACCGTTCCTCACGATTTGATGCCGCTTTGATACGCTTTAAATCACGCTTTGATACGTTTTATTAGGCTTTATTTAACTTTATTACGCTTTGATGCGATCCTGACGCTTTAAATCAGGCTCTGACACGATTATCAAGCTCTGTTGTGCATTGGAATTAATGTCATGAACATTATGAACATTAATTTGTAATAATGACTTTGAAATGTGATATTGTTATGTAATTATGTGCAATTTGGAAGATGCTGTGATTATTATTTTGTGAATTTGATGAATAAATTGCGTGCGCACACATAATTTAATAAAAAAGAGAAATATGATAAACAAATAAGTAAAAAAAAGGTGAAAAACTCAGTATACTAAGTTTTCCCCACATTTTTTTAGATTTAACTATTTATTTGATTTCTCTTTTTGTTTTATTATATACAGGATAAAACACATAATGTAATAAAAAAGAGAAATATGATAAACAAATAAGTAAAAAAAAATGTGAAAAACTCAGTATACTAAGTTTTCCCCACATTTTTTTAGATTTAACTATTTATTTGATTTCTCTTTTTGTTTTATTATATACAGGATAAAACACATAATGTAATAAAAAAGAGAAATATGATAAACAAATAAGTAAAAAAAAAAGTGAAAAACTCAGTATACTGTTTTCCACACATTTTTTATATTTGTTTATTTTTTCAATTTCTCTTTTCTTCCCGTTATATTATGTTTATTATTTATTATTTATTATGTTTTATATTCATTTATTTTTTCAATTCCTCTTCTTTTTTCCTTATATTATGTTTATTATTTATTATGTTTTATATTCATTTATTTTTTCAATTTGTCTTTTTTTTCCGTTATATTATGTTTATTATTTATTATTTATTATGTTTTATATTCATTTATTTTTTCAATTTCTCTTTTTTTTCCGTTATGTTTATTATTTATTATTTATTATGTTTTATATTCATTTATTTTTTCAATTTCTCTTTTTTTCGTTATTATGTTTATTATTTATTATGTTTTATATTCATTTATTTTTTCAATTCCTCTTCTTTTTTCGTTATATTATGTTTATTATTTATTATGTTTTATATTCATTTATTTTTTCAATTTCTGTTTTTTTTCCATTATATTATGTTTATTATTTATTATTTATTATGTTTTATATTCATTTATTTTTTCAATTTCTCTTCTTTTTTCGTTATATTCAATGTCACTAGTAAATATCACAGTCACTTCCTATTTGTAGTTGTAGACTGGGGTCCGCGCTTTGAACCAAGATCTGTTAAGCTTTCCTACGCTTTGAGTCAAGCTTTGCTGAGCTTTGTCAGGCTTTGTCATGCTTTGATACGAGCTCGGCGCTTTATTCCATCCTTGACAGAGCGCCAAATTTTTTTAAACCGTTTAAAAAATTTTGGCGAACTTGCCGCATGTCCCGCTTCACTACAAGCTTTCCCACGATCCATTAGGACCCTCACGCTTTAATCACGCTTTGTTACGCTTTAACGCCGCTTTGCATGCCGCTTTAAAGCGCCGTCAAAGCGCCGTTGGTGTGAACCTAGCATCAGTCTAAGTTAAAAAAATGCTTTTTTTGACAGCTGCAGCTGCGGCTAAAGTCCACCGGAAGGCGTTTTTTCCCTCCAAAGTCTATTGCTGTCAATAAAAGACATTTAAACAATAGCCAGAGTTTTCCCCTCATAAGTCTGGTCCTCTAAATAAGAGTCACTTGGAAATAATGCATTTTTTTATGGGTGCAGATGCGCAGCGGTCCACAGGAGGGCTTCAATTCCCCGCTGCTTATTTATTTTATTTTTTTCCTTTTTCTTCCCAGGTCACCTGTCCGTCATCCTGGGGGTATTTTTGACCTTTCCCCCGTGTTGGGGAATGGGAGCCCTCTTGTTCACAAATACTCCCCTGGGATGACTCACAGCGTTAGGGAAGGCCTCAATAAGCCCCAAACAGCCTAAAATTTGGGGGGGGGGGGGGGGAAGCTGAAATTTTTAAAAATTCCCTCCCTGGGCCTTGCCCAAGTCACTCCCAGGGAGGGAATTTCCCCCCACATTTTGGGCTGTTTGGGGCTTATTGAGGCCTTCCCTAACGCTGTGAGTCATCCCGGGGGAGTATTTTTGAACGTTAGTCCACAAGAGGGCTCCCAACACCTGCCTGTCTGCTCAGCTCCTCCAAAATTAGGCAAAAGGGTTTCAAATCAGGCCCAGAAGGTGCAGGACTCATCTCAGCTATGGAGATGGGTGCAGCTGCTTCAGGCGGCCACCGGAGGCCTCCAATTCCCCGGAAATACCGGCTGGACTCCTCTGCCTTACCAAAATACACCAAACTGTCTAAAAAATAGGCCCCCAAAAGGGCTCCAATTCCCCGGGAACACATGCTGGACTCCTGTGCTTCACCAAAATATGCCAAACTGTTTAAAAAGAGGCCCCCAAAAGGGCCCCAATTCCCCGGGAACACATGCTGGACTCCTGTGCTTCACCAAAATACGCCAAACTGTTTAAAAAGATGCCCAGCAAGAGGGCTCCAATTCCCTGGGAACACCTGCTTGATTCCTCTGCCTCACCAAAATATGCCAAAGTGTTTAAAAAGATGCCCCCAAAAGGCATCCAAATCCCCGGGGACACGTGCTGGACTCCTCTGCCTCACCAAAATATGCGAAACTGTTTAAAAAGATGCCCAGCAAGAGGGCTCCAATTCACTGGTAACACCTGCTGGACCCTTCAGCAGCACCAAAATATGCCAAACTGTCTAAAAAGATTCCCCCAAAAGGGCTCCAATTCCCCGGGAACACATGCTGGACTCCATAGCTTCACAAAAATACGCCAAACTGTTTAAAAAGATGCCCAGCAAGAGGGCTCCAATTCTCCGGGAACACCTGCTGGACCCTTCAGCATCACCAAAATATGCCAAACTGTCTAAAAAGATGCCCCCAAAAGGGCGCCAATTCCCTGGGAACACATGCTGGACTCCATAGCTTCACCAAAATACGCCAAACTGTTTAAAAAGATGCCCAGCAAGAGGGCTCCAATTCTCCGGGAACACCTGCTGGACCCTTCAGCATCACCAAAATATGCCAAACTGTTTAAAAAGATGCCCCCAAAAGGGCTCCAATTCTCCGGGAACACCTGCTGGACCCTTCAGCGTCACCAAAATATGCCAAACTATTTAAAAAGATGCCCCCAAAAAGTCTCCAATTCCCTAATGTAGTGTCCAGTGAGACCTAATGTAGTGTCCAGTGAGAGGTGTACCTAATGTAGTGTCCAGTGAGAGGTGTACCTAATGTAGTGTCCAGTGAGACCTAATGTAGTGTCCAGTGAGAGGTGTACCTAATGTAGTGTCCAGTGAGAGGTGTACCTAATGTAGTGTCCAGTGAGACCTAATGTAGTGTCCAGTGAGAGGTGTACCTAATGTAGTGTCCAGTGAGACCTAATGTAGTGTCCAGTGAGAGGTGTACCTAATGTAGTGTCAGTGAGAGGTGTACCTAATGTAGTGTCCAGTGAGACCTAATGTAGTGTCCAGTGAGAGTTGTACCTAATGTAGTGTCCAGTGAGACCTAATGTAGTGTCCAGTGAGAGTTGTACCTAATGTAGTGTCCAATGAGACCTAATGTAGTGTCCAGTGAGAGGTGTACCTAATGTAGTGTCAGTGAGAGGTGTACCTAATGTAGTGTCCAGTGAGAGGTGTACCTAATGTAGTGTCCAGTGAGACCTAATGTAGTGTCCAGTGAGAGGTGTACCTAATGTAGTGTCAGTGAGAGGTGTACCTAATGTAGTGTCCAGTGAGACCTAATGTAGTGTCCAGTGAGAGTTGTACCTAATGTAGTGTCCAGTGAGACCTAATGTAGTGTCCAGTGAGAGTTGTACCTAATGTAGTGTCCAGTGAGACCTAATGTAGTGGCCAGTGAGAGGTGTACCTAATGTAGTGTCCAGTGAGACGTGTACCTAATGTAGTGTTCAGTGAGACCTAATGTAGTGTCCAGTGAGAGGTGTACCTAATGTAGTGTCCAGTGAGAAGTGTACCTAATGTAGTGTCCAGTGAGACCTAATGTAGTGTCCAGTGAGAAGTGTACGTAATGTAGTGTCCAGTGAGACCTAATGTAGTGTCCAGTGAGGAGTGTACCTAATGTAGTGTCCAGTGAGACCTAATGTAGTGTCCAGTGAGAAGTGTACCTAATGTAGTGTCCAGTGAGACCTAATGTAGTGTCCAGTGAGAGGTGTACCTAATGTAGTGTCCAGTGAGAAGTGTACCTAATGTAGTGTCCAGTGAGACCTAATGTAGTGTCCAGTGAGACCTAATGTAGTGTCCAGTGAGAGATGTACCTAATGTAGTGTCCAGTGAGACCTAATGTAGTGTCCAGTGAGAGATGTACCTAATGTAGTGTCCAGTGAGACCTAATGTAGTGTCCAGTGAGAGATGTTCCTAATGTAGTGTCCAGTGAGACCTAATGTAGTGTCCAGTGAGAGATGTACCTAATGTAGTGTCCAGTGAGACCTAATGTAGTGTCCAGTGAGAGATGTACCTAATGTAGTGTCCAGTGAGACCTAATGTAGTGTCCAGTGAGAAGTGTACCTAATGTAGTGTCCAGTGAGACCTAATGTAGTGTCCAGTGAGACCTAATGTAGTGTCCAGTGAGAGGTGTACCTAATGTTGTGTCCAGTGAGAGGTGTACCTAATGTAGTGTCCAGTGAGAGGTGTACCTAATGTAGTGTCCAGTGAGAGGTGTACCTAATGTAGTGTCCAGTGAGAGGTGTACCTAATGTAGTGTCCAGTGAGACCTAATGTAGTGTCCAGTGAGAGGTGTACCTAATGTAGTGTCCAGTGAGAGGTGTACCTAATGTAGTGTCCAGTGAGAAGTGTACCTAATGTAATGTCCAGTGAGACCTAATGTAGTGTCCAGTGAGAAGTGTACATAATGTAGTGTCCAGTGAGACCTAATGTAGTGTCCAGTGAGAAGTGTACCTAATGTAGTGTCCAGTGAGAGGTGTACCTAATGTAGTGTCCAGTGAGACCTAATGTAGTGTCCAGTGAGAAGTGTACCTAATGTAGTGTCCAGTGAGAGGTGTACCTAATGTAGTGTCCAGTGAGACCTAATGTAGTGTCCAGTGAGAAGTGTACCTAATGTAGTGTCCAGTGAGACCTAATGTAGTGTCCAGTAAGAGGTGTACCTAATGTAGTGTCCAGTGAGAAGTGTACCTAATGTAGTGTCCAGTGAGACCTAATGTAGTGTCCAGTGAGAAGTGTACCTAATGTAGTGTCCAGTGAGACCTAATGTAGTGTCCAGTGAGAGATGTACCTAATGTAGTGTCCAGTGAGACCTAATGTAGTGTCCAGTGAGAGATGTACCTAATGTAGTGTCCAGTGAGACCTAATGTAGTGTCCAGTGAGAGATGTACTTAATGTAGTGTCCAGTGAGACCTAATGTAGTGTCCAGTGAGAGATGTACCTAATGTAGTGTCCAGTGAGACCTAATGTAGTGTCCAGTGAGAGATGTACCTAATGTAGTGTCCAGTGAGACCTAATGTAGTGTCCAGTGAGACCTAATGTAGTGTCCAGTGAGAAGTATACCTAATGTAGTGTCCAGTGAGACCTAATGTAGTGTCCAGTGAGACCTAATGTAGTGTCCAGTGAGAGGTGTACCTAATGTAGTGTCCAGTGAGACCTAATGTAGTGTCCAGTGAGAGGTGTACCTAATGTAGTGTCCAGTGAGAGGTGTACCTAATGTAGTGTCCAGTGAATAAACACCAATGAGTCATATTTCATATTTCATATTTTCTCCCTAAAAATCCGAGGAGTGGCCAGAGGGATGAAGACTCCTCGTCCTCCTCTTCCTCACCAGCGAGGACCACCTTCCTCCTCCTCCTCCTCCTCCTCCTCGTCACGTGGTGCCTCGAACGTCCTCACGAGCACGTGCATCACGCACCATCACAGGAGGTTCTACAAGGTTCTAGCAGGTCTAGCAGGTTGGAATTCCTTCACGGATGTTTGCGAGCAGCGAGCGGACTTCTCTGGATTCTACTCGGCGTGTCTCCTTCCGCCGCAGGGGGGCGTCCAGCAGCGGGCGCAGCCGCGGCATAAGTCCGCTGGAGCAGCAGAGGAGCCGGCGAGCAGGCGAGGCTGTGAGTGCAACTCTTTTATTATCATATTTATTGTGTGTAAACTCATATTTTACTATCATATTTATGTTTTAAAATTTATTGTTTGTAAACTCATATTTAATTATCATATTTGTATGTATTTATTGTGTGTAAACTCATATTTAATTATCATATTTTTATGTATTTATTTGTGTGTAAAATCATATTTAATTATCATATTTTTATGTTTTTATTGTGTGTAAACTCATATTTAATTATCATATTTTTATGTATTCATTGTGTGTAAGCTCATATTTAATTATCATATTGTTATGTATTTATTGTGTGTAAACTCATATTTGTGTTATATTTTATTGTGTGCGATACCAGCAGTCCTGCAGAGTGTTTACTTGTGTGTGATAGCATGTGCGATACAAGCAGTCCTACAGTGTGTTTACTTGTGTGTGATATCATGTGCGATACAAGCAGTCCTGCACCGTGTTTACTTGTGTGTGATATCATGTGCGATACAAGTATTCATGCAGAGTGTTTACTTGTGTGATATCATGTGTGATGCAAGCAGTCCTGCAGTGTGTTTACCTGTGTGTGATATTATGTGTGATACAAGCAGTCCTGCAGAGTGTTTACTTGTGTGTGATATCATGTGCGATATGAGTGGTCCTGCAAAGTGTTTACTTGTGTTTGATATCATGTGCGATACAAGCAGTCCTGCAACGTTAACTTGTGTGTGATGTCATGTGTGATACAAGCGGTCCTGCAGAGTGTTTACTTGTGTGTGATATCATGTGTGATACAAGCAGTCCTACAGTGTGTTTACCTGTGTGGGTTATCATGTGCGATGCAAGCAGTCCTGCAGAGTGTTTACTTGTGTGTGATATCCTGTGCGATCCAAGCGGCACTGCAGCGTGTTTACTTGTGTGTGATATCATGTGCGCTACAAGCAATCTTGCAATGTGTTTACTTGTGTGTGATATCATGTGTGATACAAGCAGTCTTGCAGTGTGTTTCCTTGTGTGTGATATCATGTGTGATACAAGCGGTCCTGCAATGTGTTTTCTTGTGTGTGATATCGTGTGAGATCCAAGCGGTCCTGCAGAGTGTTTACTTGTGTGTGATATCCTGTGCAATACAAGCGGTCCTGCAGTGTGTTTACTTGTGTGTGATATCATGTGCGCTACAAGCAGTCTTGCAATGTGTTTACTTGTGTGTGATATCATGTGTGATACAAGCAGTCCTGCAGTGTGTTTCCTTGTGTGTGATATAATGTGTGATACAAGCAGTCCTGCAGCAAGTTTACCTGTGTGTGATACCATGTGCGATAAAAGCGGTCCTGCAATGTGTTTTCCTGTGTGTGATATCGTGTGAGATACAAGCGGTCCTGCAGAGTGTTTACTTGCGTGTGATATCACGTGCAATACAAGCAGAGTGTTTACTTGCATGTGATATCATGTGCGATACAAGCAGAGTGTTTACTTGTGTGTGATATCATGTGCGATACAAGCAGAGTGTTTACCTGTCCACAATAATAATGATAACATGAATGAGTTATCAAACATGTTGAAGAAGTGTTCTTGATGCTGACCAACACATGTTCTACAGATGACATCACAGTGTGTGCTACAGATGACATCACAGTGTGTGTTCTACAAATGACATCACAGTGTGTGTGCTACAGATGACATCGCAGTGTGTGTGCTACAGATGACATCGCAGTGCGTGTGCTACAGATGACATCACAGTGTGTGTGCTACAGATGACATCACAGTGTGTTCTACAGATGACATCACAGTGTGTGTTCTACAGATGACATCGCAGTGTGTGTGCTACAGATGACATCAGTGTGTTCTACAGATGACATCACAGTATGTTCTACAGATGACATCACAGTGTGTGTTCTACAGATGACATCGCAGTGTGTGTGCTACAGATGACATCGCAGTGTGTGTGCTACAGATGACATCACAGTGTGTGTTCTACAGATGACATCGCAGTGTGTGTGCTACAGATGACATCAGTGTGTGTGCTACAGATGACATCATAGTGTGTTCTACAGATGACATCGCAGTGTGTGTGCTACAGATGACATCACAGTGCGTGTGCTACAGATGACATCGCAGTGCGTGTGCTACAGATGACATCACAGTGTGTGTTCTACAGATGACATCACAGTGTGTGTGCTACAGATGACATCACAGTGTGTGTTCTACAGATGACATCACAGTGTGTGTACTACAGATGACACCACAGTGCGTGTGCTACAGATGACATCGCAGTGCGTGTGCTACAGATGACATCACAGTGTGTGTTCTACAGATGACATCACAGTGTGTGTGCTACAGATGACATCACAGTGTGTGTTCTACAGATGACATCACAGTGTGTGTACTACAGATGACACCACAGTGTGTGTTCTACAGATGACATCACAGTGTGTGTGCTACAGATGACATCACAGTGTGTGTGCTACAGATGACATCACAGTGTGTGTTCTACAGATGACATCCCAGTGTGTCCTACAGATGACATTACAGTGTGTGTTCTACAGATGACATCGCAGTGTGTGTGCTACAGATGACATCGCAGTGTGTTCTACAGATGACATCGCAGTGTGTGTGCTACAGATGACATCGCAGTGTGTGTGCTACAGATGACATCGCAGTGTGTGTGCTACAGATGACATCACAGTGTGTGTGCTACAGATGACATCACAGTGTGTTCTACAGATGACATCACAGTGTGTGTTCTACAGATGACATCACAGTGTGTGTGCTACAGATGACATCACAGTGTGTTCTACAGATGACATCACAGTGTGTGTTCTACAGATGACATCACAGTGTGTTCTACAGATGACACCACAGTGTGTGTGCTACAGATGACGTCACAGTGTGTGTTTGCAGACAATAAATGTGTGATTGAGGTCGTGAGGACAATGGAGGCACTGAAGGTGCAAACTAAGCAAAGAAGAGCAACAACAATAGGAGATAATTAAGCAACAACAATACAATAAAAAGTAAAAGAGCAACGACAATAGGAGATAATTGAGCAACAACAATACAATAAAAAGTAAAAGAGCAACGACAATAGGAGATAATTGAGCAACAACAATACAATAAAAAATAAAAGAGCAACAACAATAGGAGATAATTGAGCAACAACAATACAATAAAAAGTAAAAGATCAACAACAATAGGAGATAATTGAGCAACAACAATACAATAAAAAGTAAAAGATCAACAATAGGAGATAATTGAGCAACAACAATACAATAAAAAGTAAAAGATCAACAATAGGAGATAATTGAGCAACAACAATACAATAAAAAGTAAAAGATCAACAACAGTAGGAGATAATTGAGCAACAACAATACAATAAAAAATAAAAGATCAACAACAATAAGAGATAATTGTGTGTGGGAACGTCCTCAGGAGTCATTTTCATGATTAGATTGACTTTTAAGCTAATGACACTCCTTTGATAGCTTTAGCCTTTTTAGCTAACATTTAATTAGTGACACTCAATTGATGACTATGATGATTAATGAGTATTATAATTATTGTTATAATTAATTGTATTTTCATTACTATTACTATTATTATTAATAGTGTTGCTTTAATGCATGTTTGCCTTTACATGTTGTGTAGTGTTGTATTTAATCATTAATATGTTTATTAATGATTCTAAATTACTTTGTCAATTCAGACCCTAGTTTTGCAAAGCTGTGATTGGTTGAAGTTTGTCTTTCTCTCATTTTCTCACCTTGATTAACATTTTCTGATTTTTGTAACAAGTTTTAAAATATTTTGTAACAACATAACCTGTTGTTGTTACACGTGACCTGTTGTTACACATAACCTGTTGTTGTTACATGTGACCTGTTGTTACACGTGACCTGTTGTTACACATAACCTGTTGTTGTTACGCGTGACCTGTTGTTATACATAACCTGTTGTTGTTACACGTGACCTGTTGTTACATGTGACCTGTTGTTGTTACACGTGACCTGTTGTTATACATAACCTGTTGTTGTTACACGTGACCTGTTGTTACATGTGACCTGTTGTTGTTACATGTGACCTGTTGTTACACATAACCTGTTGTTGTTACGCGTGACCTGTTGTTATACATAACCTGTTGTTGTTACACGTGACCTGTTGTTACATGTGACCTGTTGTTGTTACACGTGACCTGTTGTTATACATAACCTGTTGTTGTTACATGTGACCTGTTGTTACACATGACCTGTTGTTGTTACATGTGACCTGTTGTTACACATGACCTGTTGTTGTTACATGTGACCTGTTGTTACACATGACCTGTTGTTGTTACATGTGACCTGTTGTTACACATGACCTGTTGTTACACGTAACCTGTTGTTACACACAACCTATTGTTGTTACACACAACCTATTGTTGTTACACGTAACCTGTTGTTACACATAACCTGTTGTTGTTACACGTAACCTGTTGTTACACACAACCTATTGTTGTTACACGTGACCTTTTGTTGTAACACACAACCTGTTGTTGTTTTTACCCGTGACCTGTTGTTACACATGACCTGTTGTTGTTACATGTAACCTGTTGTTACACACAACCTATTGTTACACGTAACCTGTTGCTACACACAACCTAATGTTGTTACACGTGACCTTTTGTTGTAACACACAACCTGTTGTTGTTACACGTGACCTGTTGTTACACATGACCTGTTGTTGTTACATGTAACCTGTTGTTGCTACATGTAACCTGTTGTTACACACAACCTATTGTTGTTACACGTAAGCTTTTGTTGTAACACATAACCTGTTGTTGTTACACATAACCTGTTGTTACATGTGACCTGTTGTTGTTACATGTAACTTATTGTTGTTACACATAACCTGTTGTTGTTACATGGGACCTGACACATGACTTGTTGCTGTTACATGTAACCTGTTGTTACATGTGACCTTTTGTTAAACGTGACCTGTTGTTGTTACACGTGACCTGTTGTTACACGTGACCTGTTGTTGTTACATGTGACCTGTCTTTGTTACACGTGACCTGTTGTTTTTACACGTGACCTGTTGTTTTTACATGTAATCTGTTGTTGTTACCTGTGACCTGTTGTTGTTATATATAACCTGTTGTTGTTACACGTGACCTGTTGTAACACATAACCTGTTGTTGTTACATGTGACCTGTTGTTGTTACACGTGACCTGTTGTTGTTATATGTAACCTGTTGTTGTTACACGTGACCTGTTGTTTTTACATGTAATCTGTTGTTGTTACCTGTGACCTGTTGTTGTTATATATAACCTGTTGTTGTTACACGTGACCTGTTGTAACACATAACCTGTTGTTGTTACATGTGACCTGTTGTTGTTACACGTGACCTGTTGTTGTTATATGTAACCTGTTGTTGTTACACGTGACCTGTTGTAACACATAACCTGTTGTTGTTACATGTGACCTGTTGTTGTTACACGTGACCTGTTGTTGTTACACATAACCTGTTGTTGTTACATGGGACCTGACACATGACTTGTTGCTGTTACATGTAACCTGTTGTTACATGTGACCTTTTGTTAAACGTGACCTGTTGTTGTTACACGTGACCTGTTGTTACACGTGACCTGTTGTTGTTACATGTGACCTGTTGTTACACGAACCTGTCGTTGTTACACGTGACCTGTTGTTTTTACACGTGATCTGTTGTTTTTACATGTAATCTGTTGTTGTTACCCATGACCTGTTGTTGTTATATGTAACCTGTTGTTGTTACACGTGACCTGTTGTAACACATAACCTGTTGTTGTTACATGTGACCTGTTGTTGTTACATGTAACCTGTCGTTGTTACACGTGACCTGTTGTTTTTACACGTGACCTGTTGTTTTTACATGTAATCTGATGTTGTTACACATGACCTGTTGTTGTTATACGTGACCTGTTGATTTTACACGTGACCTGTTGTTTTTACATGTAATCTGTTGTTGTTACACATCACCTGTTGTTGTTACACATGACCTGTTGTTGTTACATGTAACCTGTTGTTGTTACACGTGAGTATTGATCGCTATAAAAGTAGGAGTGCTCAGATTTAGGACACTTGTTGTTTACCAGGAAAGATCTAAACCCAAATACTAAATAGAAGTTCTACATAAAGCACCAACTTAACAATGCGTGTGTGTTTGCGTGCGTGTGTGCGTGTGCGTGTATGTGTGTGTGTGTGTGTGTGCGTGCGTGCGTGTGTGCAGGAGCAGCTTTAATGAAGAAGCACAACTGCTGACCGACAGGGACCCTTGTCAACAAGAATGGGGTCACCATGGCAACCACTGCTCCTCTTCTCAGCCATCACTGTTGTTTCAGGTCAGAGGTCAAACACACTCTCCTTGTTGGAAGAAAGATATGTTGCATGTTAGTGCGTGGACGTACAACAATGAAATATTACCCAGTTTTATCTGCTTGTACTTTTTACAATTCATTTAAAATTATTGTATTTGTTTTTTAATCCCTCAATGATCTAGCCCCGCCCACATCTTGTTGATTGTTGATAGACATGAATTATTTTAGTTGTTATTTGACATTAATTATTTTTAGTTGTTGATATTTGACAATAACTATTTTAGTTGTTGATATTTGACATGAAATATTTTACTTGTTATTTGACATGAATTATTTTTAGTTGTTGATATTTGACATTAATTATTTTAGTTGTTGATATTTGACATTAATTATTTTATTTGTTGATATTTGACATTAATTATTTTAGTTGTTATCCGACATGAATTATTTTTAGTTGTTGATATTTGACATGAACTATTTTTAGTTGTTGATATTTGACATGAATTATTTTAGTTGTTGATATTTTACATTAATTATTTTTAGTTGTTGATATTTGACATGAATTGTTTTAATTGTTGATATTTGACATTAATTATTTGTAGTTGTTGATATTTTACATGGATTGTTTAAATTGTTGATATTTGACATGAATTATTTGTAGTTGTTGTTATTTGACATTAATTCTTTTAGTTTTTATTTGACATGAATTAGTTTTAGTTGTTGATATTTGACATGAATTATTTTAGTTATTTGACATGAATTATTTTTAGTTGTTTATATTTGACATTAATTATTTTAGTTGTTGATATTTGACATCATTTTATTTGTTGATATTTGACATTAATTATTTTAGTTATCTGACATTATTTTTAGTTATTGATATTTGACATGAACTATTTTTAGTTGTTGATATTTGACATTAATTATTTTAGTTGTTGATATTTGACATGAACTATTTTTAGTTGTTGATATTTGACATGAATTATTTTAGTTGTTGATATTTGACATTAATTATTTTAGTTGTTGATATTTGACATGAATTATTTTTAGTTGTTGATATTTGACATGAATTATTTGTAGTTGTTGATATTTTACATGAATTGTTTAAATTGTTGATATTTTACATGAATTATTTGTAGTTGTTGTTATTTGACATTATTTCTTTTAGTTGTTATTTGACATGAATTAGTTTTAGTTGTTGATATTTGACATGAATTATTTTAGTTGTTATTTGACATGAATTAGTTTTAGTTGTTGATTTTTGACATGAATTATTTTAGTTATTTGACGTGAATTATTTTTAGTTGTTGATATTTGACATTAATTATTTTTGTTGTTGATATTTGACATTACTTTATTTGTTAAAATTTGACATTAATTATTTTAGTTGTTATCTGACAGTAATTATTTTTAGTTGTTGATATTTGACATGAACTATTTTTAGTTGTTGATATTTGACATGAATTGTTTTAGTTGTTGATATTTGACATGAATTGTTTTAATTGTTGATATTTGACATGAATTATTTGTAGTTGTTGATATTTTACATGAATTGTTTAAATTGTTGATATTTGACATGAATTGTTTTAATTGTTGATATTTGACATTAATTATTTGTAGTTGTTGTTATTTGACATTAATTCTTTTAGTTGTTATTTGACATGAATTAGTTTTAGTTGTTGATATTTGACATGAATTATTTTAGTTGTTATTTGACATGAATTATTTTTAGTTGTTGTTATTTGACATTAATTATTTTAGTTGTTGATATTTGACATTATTTTATTTGTTGATATTTGACATTAATTATTTTAGTTGTTATCTGACATTAATTATTTTTAGTTGTTGATATTTGACATGAACTATTTTTAGTTGTTGATATTTGACATTAATTATTTTAGTTGTTGATATTTGACATTAATTATTTTAGTTGTTGATATTTGACATTAATTATTTTTAGTTGTTGATATTTGACATGAATTGTTTTAGTTGTTGATATTTGACATGAATTGTTTTAGTTGTTGATATTTGACATGAAGTAGTTTTAGTTGTTGATATTGGACATTAATTATTTTAGTTATTTGACATTAATTCTTTTTAGTTGTTATTTGACATTAATTCTTTTAGTTATTTTACATGAATTATTGTAGTTGTTATTTGACATGAATTATTTTAGTTGTTGATATTTCACAATAATTATTTTAGTTGTTGATACTTGACATTAATTATTTTTAGTTGTTGATATTTGATATGAATTATTTTAGTTGTTATTTGCCAATAATCATTTTTAGTTGTTGATATTTGACATGAATTATTTTTATTTGTTGATATTTGACATGAATTATTTTAGTTGTTGATAATTGACATTAATTAGTTTTAGTTGTTGATATTTGACATAAAAAAATGTATTGGTTGATATTTGACATGAATTATTTTTAGTTGTTGATATTTGACATTAATTATTTTATTTGTTTATATATGACGTGAATTATTTTACTTGTTGATATTTGACATTAATTATTTTTAGTTGTTGATATTTGACATTAATTATTTTAGTTGTTGATATTTGACTTTTTTATTTTTTAAATTGTTGATATTTGACATTAATTAGTTTTAGTTGTTGATATTTGACATTCATTATTTTACTTGTTGATATTTGATATTAATTAGTTTTAGTTGTTGATATTTGACATTAATTATTTTACTTGTTGATATTTGATATTAATTAGTTTTAGTTGTTGATATTTGACATGAATTATTTTAGTTGTTGATATTTGACATGAATTATTTTTATTTGTTGATTGTTGACATTTATTATTGGTATTTGTTGATATTTGAGCTGAATTATTTTTAGTTGTTGATATTTGACATTAATTACTTTTAGTTGTTGATATTGGACATTAATTATTTTAGTTGTTGATATTTGACTTTTTTATTTTTTAAATTGTTGATATTTGACATTAATTAGTTTTAGTTGTTGATATTTGACATTAATTATTTTACTTGTTGATATTTGATATTAATTAGTTTTAGTTGTTGATATTTGACATTAATTATTTTAGTTGTTGATATTCGACATCAATTATTTTTAGTTGATATTTGACATGAATTATTTTAGTTGTTGATAATTGACATTAATTAGTTTTAGTTGTTGATATATGACATGAATTATTTTACTTGTTGATAATTGACATTAATTAGTTTTAGTTTTTGATATTTGACATAAAAAAAATTTATTGGTTGATATTTGACATGCATTATTTTTAGTTGTTGATATTTGACATTAATTATTTTATTTGTTGATATATGACGTGAATTATTTTACTTGTTGATATTTGACATTAATTATTTTTAGTTGTTGATATTTGACATTAATTATTTTAGTTGTTGATATTTGACTTTTTTATTTTTTAAATTGTTGATATTTGACATTAATTAGTTTTAGTTGTTGATATTTTACATTCATTATTTTACTTGTTGATATTTGATATTAATTAGTTTTAGTTGTTGATATTTGACATTAATTATTTTACTTGTTGATATTTGATATTAATTATTTTAGTTGTTGATATTTGACATGAATTATTTTTATTTGTTGATTGTTGACATTTATTATTGGTATTTGTTGATATTTGAGCTGAATTGTTTTTAGTTGTTGATATTTAACATTAATTACTTTTAGTTGTTGATATTGGACATTAATTATTTTAGTTGTTGATATTTGACTTTTTTATTTTTTAAATTGTTGATATTTGACATTAATTAGTTTTAGTTGTTGATATTTGACATTAATTATTTTACTTGTTGATATTTGATATTAGTTTTAGTTGTTGATATTTGACATTAATTATTTTACTTGTTGATATTTGACATTCATTATTTTTAGTTGTTGATATTTGACATACTGTACATTATTACTGTACATTATTGCTGTATATTATTACTGTAAATTATTGCTGTCCATAATTACTCTTCATAATAATGTACATTATTACTCTATATTATCGCTGTACATTATTGCTGTTTATTATTACTGCACATTATTACTGTATACTATTACTCTACATTATTACTCTATATTATCGCTGTACATTATTGCTGTTTATTATTACTGTACATTATTACTGCACATTATTACTGTATACTATTACTCTACATTATTACTCTATAATATCGCTGTACATTATTACTGTACATTATTACTGCACATTATTACTGTATACTATTACTCTACATTATTGCTGTACATTATCGCCGTACATGATTAATTATTACAAGTAATTGCTGCATTTGTCTGCTGCAAGTTGCCATCTTTGTTTAGCATCCACCTTGGCTAGTTAGCTTGCTAACTGTCTCTCTTCATAGTCAAGCTACATCTGAAATATTCTATATTGTATTATTTGACACCAATTTGAAACATGTACTTACACAAAAGCAAGCAGTAGTGTAAACAGTGAGACTAGCATGCAGTTCATGTGTTGCAGATGTTGCACTAGCGGTGGGGGTGCGGCCTATTTCCTACGCTGCCCTGCTGAGGATGAAAGCAGACAGCTCTTCTTCGCCACTCGGCCCCCGCGGGCGACCACAGCAGCATCATGGTGGGCAGCATCATGGTGGGGGGCCCGCACTGCCCGACTGGTCCGTCTTTGCCAGCCACCCTCATCCTGCTATGAACCTGCCGGACCCTCAGGAGGACCACACAAGTCAAGGTAGGAGACACCAATCATTTCTACAACTCTTATTTTGTTGTGATGTAGTGATTGGAGCACATACTTGTTGCTCACAAAGAACATTCATGAAGTTTGCTTCTTTTATGAATTTATTATGGCTCTACTGAAAATGTGAGGGTCAAAAGTATACATACAGCAATGTTAATATTTGCTTACACGTCCCTTGGCAAGTTTACCTGCAATAAGGCGCTTTTGGTAGCCATCCACAAGCTTCTGCTTGACCACTTGACCACTAAATTGGTGCAGTTCAGCTAAATGTGTTGCTTTTCTGACATGGACTTGTTTCTTCAGCATTGTCCACACCTTTAAGTCAGGACTTTGGGAAGGCCATTCTAAAACCTTCATTCTAGCCTGATTTAACCATTCCTTTACCACTTTTGACGTTTGTTTGGGGTCATTGTCCTGTTAGAACACCCAACTGCGCCCAAGACCCAACTTTTTTAGATTTTAGCTTGTCCTGAATAATTTGGAGCTAATCCTCCTTTTTCATTGTCCCATTTAAAGCAGCAGTTCCATTGGCAGCAAAACAGGCCCAGAGCATAATACTACCACCACCATGCTTGACTGTAGGGGTGGTGTTCCTGGGATTAAAGGCCTCACCTTTTCTCCTCCAAACATATTGCTGGGTATTGTGGCCAAACAACTACATTTTTGTTTCATCTGACCACAGAACTTTCCTCCAGAAGGTCTTATCTTAGTCCATGTGATGTCAGAGTTTCAAGTACCTGGGAGTCTTGTTCACCAGTGAGGGAAGAGTGGATGGTGAGATCGACAGGCGGATCGGTGCGGCGTCTTCAGTAATGCGGACGCTGTATCGATCCGTTGTGTTGAAGAAGGAGCTGAGCCGGAAGGCAAAGCTCTCAATTTAGCGGTCGATCTACGTTCCCATCCTCACCTATGGTCATGAGCTTTGGGTTATGACCGAAAGGACAAGATCACGCGTACAAGCGGCCCAAATTAGTTTCCTCCGCCGGGTGTCGGGTCTCTCCCTTAGAGATAGGGTGAGAAGCTCTGTCATCCGGGAGGAGCTCAAATTAAAGCTGCTCCTCTACATGGAGAGGAGCCAAAGGAGCTGGTTCGGGCATCTGGTCAGGATGCCACCCGAACGCCTCCCTAGGGAGGTGTCTAGGGCACGTACGAGCTGTAGGAGGCCACAGGGAAGACCCAGGACACGTTGGGAAGACTGTGTCTGCCGGATCCCCCAAGAGGAGCTGGATGAAGTGGCTGGGGAGAGGGAAGTCTGGGCTTCCCCGCTTGGGCTGCTGCCCCCACGACCCCACCTCGGATAAGCGGAAGACGATGAATGGATGAAAGGCATATACTGTATATATATATATATATATATATATATATATATATATATATATATATATTAGAGATGTCCTGCCGATATAATCGTCCGCTAAATGCTTTAAAATGTAATATCAGAAATTATCGGCATCGTTTTTTTTATTTTTATTTTTTTTTATTTTTTTAAATTAAATCAACATAAACACAAGATACACTTACAATTAGTGCACCAACCCAAAAAACCTCCCTCCCCCATTCACACAAAAGGGTTGTTTCTGTTATTAATATTCTGCTTCCTACATTATATATCAATATATATCAATACAGTCTGCAAGGGATACAGTCTGTGCTTCCTACATTATATATCAATATATATCAATACAGTCTGCAAGGGATACAGTCTGTGCTTCCTACATTATATATCAATATATATCAATACAGTCTGCAAGGGATACAGTCTGTGCTTCCTACATTATATATCAATATATATCAATACAGTCTGCAAGGGATACAGTCTGTGCTTCCTACATAATATATCAATATATATCAATACAGTCTGCAAGGGATACAGTCTGTGCTTCCTACATTATATATCAATATATATCAATACAGTCTGCAAGGTATACAGTCCGTAAGCACACATGATTGTGCATGCTGCTGCTCCACTAATAATACTAACCTTTAACGGTTAATTTTACTCATTTTCATTCATTACTGTCAAGACTGGGACTTTGGCGTGATTTGTTGTCCCGTGGTGCAAATGATTTGGACCATACGTGGCGTGAAGGTGGGTACATGATTTAATTTTAACACTCAAAAAAAGGAATGAACAAAAAGCGCGCACAAGGCGGAAGTACAAAAACCTGGCTATGAAAATAAAACTTGCACAAAAAGGCAGAAACTATGAACAATGAAACCAAAACACTAACTGTGGCATTAATAAACAAAACTTACTTGGCAAGGAACTGTGAACACGACATGAAGCAGAGTGATGAAAAAGTGTGATGTCGCCAGCACGAACAACAGAAACAGACAGATTTAAATAGTGACATGATCAGTGAAAACAGGTGCGTGACTCAAAACGTGAAACAGGTGCGTGACATGACAGGTGAAAACTAATGGGTTGGCAAGGTAACAAACAAACAAGGAAGTGCACAACCAGGAACTAAAAAGAGTCCAAAAAATAAACAGCACATGGCCAAACAAAAACATGATCAACAGACATGACAATTACTAGTTTCTATGTACTGTATCTGTTTTTATATTGTTTTACTTTCTTTTTTATTCAAGAAAATGTTTTTAATTTATTTATCTTATTTCATTTGATTAATGTTTTTAAAAAGGACCTTATCTTCACCATACCTGGTTGTCCAAATTAGGCATAATAATGTGTAGGGATGTCCGATAATGGCAGAGGTGGGACCAAGTCATTGCTTTGCAAGTCACAAGTAGGTCTCAAGTCTTTGCCCTCAAGTCTCGAGTCAAGTCCCGAGTCAAGACAGGCAAGTCCCGAGTCAAGTCCAAAGTCAAGACTGGAAAGTCTCAAGTCAAGTCCCAAGTCCTGCATTTTGAATTTCGAGTCCTTTCAAGTCCTTTTAACCACAGACTAATATATTTACACAGATTGTGTATGCTTTTAAAACGCTGAATTTATTTATTAGAACAAGTGCATTTGAAATTGCAGGGGAAAAAAAGTGCTGACATTGCACTTCATAATAGCACTATTATCCAATAATTTTAAACATTTAACTCATTCTTTTACAGAATAAACACATTTGAAAAAACAAGTGCAACTGTACTTATTTGCACAAAAGTGTTAACATTGTATTTCCATGGCATATTGCATTGTAACTAGTTCCACAGCAATTTCTATCCTGTTCTTACCTTATCTCATTGATCTCATCTCGTACTGTCTGTGTGTTTATGTGTGCGTACATATGAAAAACATAACAAAAACATGAACAAAACAATGAACAGAGTTGTACTTTTTAGATGTCAGGGCCCTATGCAATATGTACACATATTGTTAATATAGTATGCATTTTAACGTTACGTTACTGTGTGTGATACATTGACTAACGTAACGTTTTGTCTAGGTACCTCATTCAACCCTGCTTAAAAAAATCACTTGGCAAAAAGTATGAATAAGGTAGCGAACTGCAGTGGACGCAACAGATTGCCGTGTTTGCAATGACGTTATAACCATAGACATCTTATAAGTAGAAGCAGCATTGGTTGCTGTGACGCAAGCAATTTGGCCGCCATCTTGAAGTAGTGACAGTTGACAGGTAGAAAATAAAGATGGTGTTCAGCGTTTTCCTACTCAAATGAGCGGACTGTTGAAAATAGGAATCGGGGGATTACTTTTCACAAGTAAGATTTAACATTAATGTACTATTGGTTGTATTTTATGAAAATAATATTACCACAGAGTTGAGAAGGAGCAAAGATCTTCAATATTTGTATGTGAAAATCACAAAGAAATCTTCTGGGGGAGGATGACCCCCCTACAGGGGTTTGGTTTACAAACTTTCAGCCCCACCTAAAACAAAATTCACCAGCCGCCACTGATTATGATGCATTCTCATTTTAGGCAAAATATAAGACAATACTTTCTTAACAGTATAATTGTAACCAGGAATAAGTCTTCAAGTAACAATATTCAAATATTAACATTGTTGGGTAAGACAGAATTTGGTTTTATTCTGAATCCAGTGAAACAGATTGGTGGTTTTAGCTGATAAAGACTTTCAGGTGTTTATATATGTTTATGTTGAAGTATTTGGCAGACGCTTTTATCCAAAGCGACATACATAAAAAATACATATAAAACAATGACTGTAAACATGATCATTTAAGGGAAGAATGTAATACAAAATATCAATACAAAGTGCCAAGACAGACTCTCTGCTGCTGCAGCAACAGAGATACAGTCTATAAGAGATATATATATATATATATATATATATATATATATATATATATATATATATATATATATATATATATATATATATATATATATATATATATATATATATATATATATCTATAATGTATTCATACATTGTTTATGTAGGATATACGCATGTATACATAACCTAATCATATTGTTTCTTCAATTTAAAAATAGCTGACCGTTTTTTTCCCCTTTCTCTGGGATTATATTCCCATCTCGGACGTCTGGTCACTTATAGCGTATAAGAATATTATATTACTGTTAAGCAAACTATGAATAATAAAACACGCCAAAACATGTTTCCTTTATCATAGCTACACGTATGACAAAAAAGCGCGTGAAAATCAGTGGTATTCAGTGAGGTAAGATGAACTAAATGCGCTGACAGTTCATTGCTCCTGCCAAATGAATTGCGCTGAGTGGAGCGGATCACCACTCCAAGATGGTGGCCCCGCGTCTCGTCTGCGCCTGTAGGCAGTAGCGCTCGATGCTGCGTACCCTTATAAGATGTCTAAGGTTATAACGTTAGCAGTGAGTTTACAGCCTCACTGATTTAACTACACAGCAAATGAAAGTTACGTTACTTAGCCAATAAACGTTAGCTTACATTCAAAACGTACCCTTTGTGCAACTTCAAATGTCGAACGAAGTTGGAAGTTGTTGCGTCTCCGTCTGTAATATTCGAACTGCGTGATTTGCATACGGCAATTCGTTTTTTGTTGACCAAGTCGTAGTTTTAATACCCGAACGAAATTAACTTTGGCATAATTGTTTCTCACTGCCACATTGTTTGACAACTCTTGTTCGGTGGTTGTCCTGCAATTTGATTGGATGAATGCTGTGTGATGAAAACAACGTAGATCTAATTTGATTGGCTGTTGTACTGAGAGCACACCAGCTGACAGGAACAACACGCTGATAGACACAGACGAAGAAAATGAAAAATACGGAGCGGCGCGCTCCCAAATAACTTTTTAATCTTTGGGTTTTGGGGAAAGTAGCAAGTCATGTCAAGTCAAAAGGCTCAAGTCCAAGTGAAGTCACAAGTCATTGATGTTAAAGTCTAAGTTGAGTTGCAAGTCTCTTTACATTTTGTCAAGTCGAGTCCAAAGTCATCAAATTCATGACTCGAGTCTGACTCGAGTCCAAGTCATGTGACTCGAGTCCACACCTCTGGATAATGGCTTTTTGCCGATATCCGATATTCCGATATTGTCCAACTCTTTAATTACCGATACCGATATCAACCGATACCGATATCAACCGATATATGCAGTCGTGGAATTAACACATTATTATGCCTAATTTGGACAACCAGGTATGGTGAAGATAAGGTACTTTTTAAAAAAATGAATCAAATAAAATAAGATAAATAAATTAAAAACATTTTCTTGAATAAAAAAGAAAGTAAAACAATATAAAAACAGTTACATAGAAACTAGTAATTAATGAAAATGAGTCAAGTGAAGTGTTAAAGGTCAGTACTATTAGTGGAGCAGCAGCACGCACAATCATGTGTGCTTACAGACTGTATCCCTTGCAGACTGTATTGGTATATATTGATATATAATGTAGGAAGCACAGACTGTATCCCTTGCAGACTGTATTGATATATATTGATATATAATGTAGGAAGCACAGACTGTATCCCTTGCAGACTGTATTGATATATATTGATATATAATGTAGGAAGCACAGACTGTATCCCTTGCAGACTGTATTGATATATATATTGATATATAATGTAGGAAGCACAGACTGTATCCCTTGCAGACTGTATTGATATATATTGATATATAATGTAGGAACCAGAATATTGATAGCAGAAAGAAATGGGGGGAGGGAGGGTTTTTGGGTTGGTGCACTAATTGTAAGTGTACCTTGTGTTTTTTATGTTGATTTAATAAAAATAAAAAATAAAAAATAAAAAAACCAATACAGATAATAAAAAAACCGATACCGATAATTTCCGATATTACATTTTAACGCATTTATCGGCCGATAATATCGGCAGGCCGATATTATCGGACATCCCTAATAATGTGTTTATTCCACGACTGTATATATCGGTATCGGTTGATATCGGTATTTTTTTCATAGTTTGGCCGGGGGTGCGACTTATACTCAGGAGCGACTTATGTGTGAAATGATGAACACATTAGCGTAAAATATCAAATAATATTATTGATGTCATTCACGTAAGAGACTAGACGTATAAGATTTCATGGGATTTAGCGATCAGGAGTGACAGATTGTTTGGTAAACGTATAGCATGTTCTATATGTTATAGTTATTTGAATGACTCTTACCATAATATGTTACGTTAACATACCAGTTGGTTATTTATGCCTCATATAACGTACACTTATTCCGCCTGTTGTTCACTATTCTTTACACATTTGAAATTGCCTTTCAAATGTCTATTCTTGCTGTTGGCTTTTATCAAATACATTTCCACAAAAAATGCGACTTATACTCCAGTGCGACTTATATATGTTTTTTTCCTTCTTTATTATGCATTTTTGGCAGGTGCGATTTATATATGTACTGTATCATCTTCTTTCAGTCTCAACATGTGGATATATTTGCTAAGGTGTTGTTATTCTCGGCTGCCACTCAAGTGTAAAAAGAAGTCAGGGAGCGACTGAGTGTAACCGTATCGGCCCCAGGCTGTGAAGCATGAATGAATGTGTGCCCTACGATACCGACATCTTGATGGATCACTCAGCGATACCACTCGTCCATCATCAGCCTGTCGGGGGGGGGGCATGTGCACAATTGGCAGAGGGATGGCGGCAGCCATGACGGTTTAGTTTGATGGCATCAAACTAAATGACGAGTTAGCGCTCTTGAATGTAAACAGAGGTGGACGAAGCGATACCAACATCTGTAGTAACGATACCAAGTATACAACAGTAGTTGCTTCTGTCTCTTTTCCGTAGAAAGCCAAGAGTTGGGACTAGTTTTCATTCGGGAGCCCGAGGATGTGATTTTCCCTTTGAGCGGCGACGGCAACAACAACGTGGTGATGCACTGCGAGGCGCGGGGGAACCCTCCTCCCACGTACAGGTGACACCTGCTCCTAATGAACCTTTCCTTCCCCGCAGCCTTGGCTCACGCTACTTCCTGTTTGTGGACAGCTGGTACGTGAACGGCACCAAGCTGGACGTGGAGGCCCACCTGCGCTACAAGCTCATCCACGGCCACCTGGTGGTCGCCAACGCCAGTCAGAGCGTCGACTCCGGGAAGTACCAATGTCGCGCCCACAACGCTTTTGGCGCGGCGCTCAGCCGGGACGCCCTTTTGCAGTTTGCATGTAAGTGCTGTAGTGCTAATGCTAATTGACATGTGCATGCTAATGATTAGAGCAGGGGTCACCAACGCGGTGCCCGCGGGCACCAGGTAGCCCGTAAGGACCAGATGAGTAGCCCGCTGGCCTGTTCTAAAAATAGCTCAAATAGCAGCACTTAGCAGTGAGCTGCCTCTATTTTTTAAATTGTATTTATTTACTAGCAAGCTGGTCTCGCTTTGCCCGACATTTTTAATTCTAAGAGAGACAAAACTCAAATAGAATTTGAAAATCCAAGGAAATATTTTAAAGACTTGGTCTTCACTTGTTTAAATAAATTCATTAATTTTTTTACTTTGCTTCTTATAACTTTCAGAAAGACAATTTTAGAGAAAAAATACAACCTTAAAAATTATTTTAGGATTTTTAAACACATATACCTTTTTACCTTTTAAATTCCTTCCTTTTCTTTCCTGACAATTTAAATCAATGTTCAAGTAATTTTTTTATTTTTTATTGTAAAGAATAATATATACATTCTAATTTAATTCTTCATTTTAGCTTCTGTTTTTTCGACAAAGAATATTTGTGAAATATTTCTTCGAACGTATTTTGATTAAAATTCAAAAAAATTATTCTGGCAAATCTAGAAAATCTGTAGAATCAAATTTAAACCTTATTTCAAAGTCTTTTGAATTTCTTTTAAAATGTTTGTTCTGGAAAATCTAGAAAAAATAATGATTTGTCTTTGTTAGAAATATAGCTTGGTCCAATTTGTTATATATTCTAACAAAGTGTAGATTGGATTTGAACCTATTTAAAACATGTCATCAAAATTCTAAAATTAATCTTAATCAGGAAAAATTACTAATGATGTTCCATAAATTCTTTTTTTAAGTTTTTCTCTTCTTTTTTTCGGTTGAATTTTGAATTTTAAAGAGTCAAAATTGAAGATAAACTATGTTTCAAAATGTAATTGTCATTTTTTTTGTGTTTTCTCCTCTTTTAAACCGTTCAATTAAGTGTAAATATCATTAATTATTAATAATAACATAGAGTTAAAGGTAAATTGAGCAGATTGGCTATTTCTGGCAATTTATTTAAGTGTGTATCAAACTGGTAGCCCTTCGCATTAATCACTACCCAAGAAGTAGCTCTTGGTTTCAAAAAGGTTGCTGACCCCTGTATTAGCGTTAGCCATTTTTACATGGCCTAAGGTGCAGGTCACTGTGTAAAAAGTATGTTCCTTACAGTGCTAACACTTTTTGGGGCGCAACAAAAGATAAGAGTGGCACATTCAACCGAAAGGGCCCCACTAAACCTGAAATGTCATTTTCATCAAAAACACGTTCAAGATTAGACCAACACTGTACATGAGTACACGACAGAAAAGGTGATGGGTCGCCGGTGGGAAAAAGGTAGATGCAGCTGTCCCCAACAATCTTATTTGCAGCTTCAGCTTGTTGGCGAGGGATCTTAGTTGCATTTGATTAAAAAAATGCTTGGAAGCGATGGTTTGACTGGCAGCTTGTGGAGCCTAGCTAGCGCGCCAGCTCTGCAGCCCCGTTTTTGCTTCCTGTCCCTCCACCTCCTTCTCCTGGGTAATGTAATCCGCGGAGAGCCCGGTATCTTGTGTAAGCGAAGAAACTCAGCTGTGACATCTTACTCCAGGGGTGGGCAATTCATTTTTACCGGGGGCCGCATGAGCAACCCAACAATATTTCAATTAAATTTTGCTCAATATTATTTTTCATATATACCGTAAGATAAATAATAATAATAATAATAATTAATAATAATACTTTCATTTAACCTAACTTAACTTTATACAGAAAGCACTGCTTTGGAAATCATTTGTACCCCTTTCAGAGATCACATTGACTTCCCCTTAAACATCCTCATGTTGCACAATGAAATGTAAGCATAGGATGAAGTGTGCATTCCTGTAACTTTCTCTAGTAACAGCATTCCATGATTAATATAAATAAACTAACATTAATAATAAATGACAGTAAAATAAGCACACGTATGACTGAGGAGTCATAGTGTAACTTTGTGTGGTGTTTGAGTTGTCCGACTTTTTGTGTGGCCATAAACGCACCAGTGGTTTAGTGGTATGCGTGTTGGTGACAGATGACAAGTTGGTTTTGGCCTGGTTTGTACGGCAGAAAATGACTAATTTTTCCAGATAGAAGTGTTTTACTCATGTTTTTGGTGTGGTTATGGCCGAATATAAACAGTTCTGCTCAATATTATTTTTGATATATACCGTAAGATAAATAATAATAATAATAATTAATAATAATAATAATACTTTCATTTAACCTAACTTAACTTTATACCAAATGCACTGTTTTGGAAATCATTTGTAGCCCTTTCAGAGATCACATTGAGTTCCCCTTAAACATCCTCATGTTGCACAATGAAATGTAAGCATAGGATGAAGTGTGCATTCCTGTAACTTTCTCTAGTAACAGCATTCCATGATTAATATAAATAAACTAACATTAATAATAAATGACAGTAAAATAAGCACACGTATGACTGAGGAGTCATAGTGTAACTTTGTGTGGTGTTTGAGTTGTCCGACTTTTTGTGTGGCCATAAACGCACCAGTGGCTTAGTGGTATGCGTGTTGGTGACAGATGGCAAGTTGGTTTTGGCCTGGTTTGTACGGCAGAAAATGACTAGTTTTTCGAGATAGAAGTGTTTTACTCATGTTTTTGGTGTGGTTATGGCCGAATATAAACAGTTTTGCTCAATATTATTTTTGATATATACCGTAAGATAAATAATAATAATAATAATACTTTCATTTAACCTTACTTAACTTTATACCAAAAGCACTGTTTTGGAAATCATTTGTACCCCTTTCAGAGATCACATTGACTTCCCCTTAAACATCCTCATGTTGCACAATGAAATGTAAGCATAGGATGAAGTGTGCATTCCTGTAACTTTCTCTAGTAACAGCATTCCATGATTAATATAAATAAATTAACATTAAAAATAAATGACAGTAAAAATAAGCACACGTATGACTGAGGAGTCATAGTGTAACTTTGTGTGGTGTTTGAGTTGTCCGACTTTTTGTGTGGCCATAAACGCACCAGTGGTTTAGTGGTATGCGTGTTGGTGACAGATGACAAGTTGGTTTTGGCCTGGTTTGTACAGCAGAAAATGACTAGTTTTTCGAGATAGAAGTGTTTTACTCATGTTTTTGGTGTGGTTATGGCCGAATATAAACAGTTTTGCTCAATATTATTTTTGATATATACCGTAAGATAAATAATAATAATAATTATTATAATTAATAATAATAATAATACTTTAATTTAACCTAACCTAACTTTATACCAAAAGCACTGCTTTGGAAATCATTTGTACCCCTTTCAGAGATCACATTGAGTTCCCCTTAAACATCCTCATGTTGCACAATGAAATGTAAGCATAGGATGAAGTGTGCATTCCTGTAACTTTCTATAGTAACAGCATCCCATGATTAATATAAATAAATTAACATTAATAATAAATGACAGTAAAATAAGCACACGTATGACTGAGGAGTCATAGTGTAACTTTGTGTGGTGTTTGAGTTGTCCGACTTTTTGTGTGGCCATAAACGCACCAGTGGTTTAGTGGTATGCGTGTTGGTGACAGATGACAAGTTGGTTCTGGCCTGGTTTGGACGGCAGAAAATGACTAGTTTTTCGAGATAGAAGTGTTTTACTCATGTTTTTGGTGTGGTTATGGCCGAATATAAACAGTTTTGCTCAATAAAGTGATGGATATAATTCCTGGCCTCGAAGCATCTCGATAGACGTTACAATACTTGAACGGTGTTGACGAACACCGTTAGGGCCGCTTGTTGTCACTGTCACTCAGAGTTGTGTTGGAAAATTACCCAGAATAAATGTGTTTATTTTGTTTAGAATTCAGATGGGATTTGATTTGGTGCGCGGCATATATTTGCTGTGCGCAGAGGACACTTGAGCAGTGCGCAATTGCGCAGGCACGCACCTTAGAGGGAACGTTGCTTGGCAGTCCATGTCTTGTTGGAAATACACCATTCTTCATCAACTTTTCTCTTTTTAGCGTCTTGGGTGTAAACCGTGCATCACTTGTCGCTGCATGTGCACCTTCACTCGCAGGTTACACACGGACATACGCCCAATAAATAACACTTTTCAAAATAAAAGCAGCACAGTTGCATTGCGCGCACGACATAGATGTTTTTTCAACTTTATTTTGTCATTTGTGATTGCAGCTGTTCACATTCACTCACAATCACGCACGCGCATACGTCCACACGGAAGTAATACAAATAACGCTTTTCAAAACAAAAGCAGCATCGTTGTATTGCACACTCGACATAGATACTTTTTTAAATGTATTTTGTAATTTATGATTGGCCTCACGCGGGCCGGACAGGGATGCACAAAGGGCCGGATGTGGCCCGCGGGCCGCAGAATGCCCAGGTCTGTCTTACTCCATAGTCCCAATTTTAGAAGTTGGAGTCGACTGTAGATGTTACATACAGCAGTCTATCACCAGTCAGTCTACGGAGGGGGGTTCCCTTCGCTCGTTAGCCAGCTGTGTGTTAGTCGGAGCAGCGCGGCTACCTGTGGTCACGGTGGCTGAGTGGGCTGGAAGGTCCAGTTGTGATAGCGTTGGGCCCTGGCAGGTAGACTCTATCCTTGGCTGTCGAGAATGGCTTTCTTTAGTTTGTTGAAGTCTCGAGCATCCGCCAATACCAGGTCACGACACACACGTTGGGCTTCTCCAGTGAGAAAAGGTGCCAGTGCGCTCTAATTAATTTAGGTACTCTATATATTTATATGTATATACCCATATATATATATATATATATATATATATATATATATATATATATATATATATATATATATATATATATATATATATATATATATATATATACACACACATATATATGTATATATATATATATATATATACATATATGTGTGTGTGTATATATATATATATATATATATATATATATATATATATATATATATATATATATACAGTATGTCAGAATCAGAATCAGAATCGTTTTATTGCCATTGTTTGAGAACGGGTTCACAAACTAGGAATTTTTCTTGATGCAAACGTGCGACATAAAACACATATAACACATATTTGGTATAAAAAGAGCTGTAACTGAGCTATCAGATAGACTTAGAAGGACAACCTGGAGCTGAACGCCCAGAAAACAGCGGAGATGATAGACCTAGAAGGGATTCAAGGAATTCAAGGAGCTGCTGTTAGGAGTTATTGTTCATTTGCCTGATGGCCGAGGGGAAAAAACTGTTCAGGTGGCGGGAGGTGTGGGTCTGGATGGAGCGTAGTCTCCTGCCTGAGGGGAGAGGGGAGAATAGTGTGTGTCCAGGGTGAGAAGAGTCAGCTGTGATCCGACCCACACGCCTCCTGGTCCTGGAGGAGAACAAGTCCTGGAGGGATGGGAGCTTGCAGCCAATCACCTTCTCAGCAGCACGTACGATGCGCTGCAGTCTATTTTTATCCTAGACTGTGGCGCCGGGGAACCACACTGTGATGGAGGAGGTCAGGATGGACTCTATGATGGCTGAGTAAAACTGCACCAGCATCTCGGTCGGCACCTTAAGTTTCCTCAGCTGCCGCAGGAAGTACATCCTCTGCTGGGCCTTCTTGATGAGGGAGCTGATGGTCAGCTCCCACTTGAGGTCCTGGGTGATGGTGGTGCCCAAGAAACGGAAGGAGTCCACAATGGGGACGGGGGTGGGAGAGTCAATCAGGGTGAGGGGGGATGGTGGGGCTGTGACTTTCCTGAAGTCCATGATCATCTCCACTGTTTTCTGGGCGTTCAGCTCCAGGTTGTTGAGGCTGCACCAGGACGTCAGCCGGTCCACCTCTCTCCTGTAGGCGTACTCATCGCCATTCGAGATGAGCCCGATGAGGGTGGTGTCATCCGCAAACTTCAGCAGTTTTACGGATTGGTGACTTCCGGTTGAGGACGCATGGCGTGAAGACGTGTTAGCCTCCAGCTCCTGCTTAACTCTACCTTTTTGACATGCACCCGACCTGTATTTTACGAGCATCTAACCGCTGGTAAATTTATTTTTTACTACTACGACTCATAAAAAACTCGCTTCACCACGATAATGCCTCCCAAATCTGCAAAACCACAAGAGAAGGCAGAGGTCGATGCTGCAGCCGTTAGCAAGGCTGAGCTGATAGCCATACTGTCGGACCATAGATCAACCTTGCTAACAGAGCTTAAAACATCCTTTAACGAGGTGAACGAGAAGCTGGACGGACTTCAAAACACAGTCAACAGTCATAACCACAGACTGACCTCTCTGGAAGAAAATGCCGAATCGATACATCAGCGATTGGAGCAGGTGGAGGCTGTTTGTGACATGCTACAGACCGACAACCAGAAGCTAAAGGCTAAGCTCACCGACCTGGAGGGATGGAGCAGGCGGAGTAATGCCCGCCTAGTTGGCTTACCCGAAGGGATAGAAGGCCCGCAACCTACCAAGTTTTTCTCCATGTTGCTGAAAGAAGTACTTGGTGAGGAAGTATTCGCCTCTCCACCTGAGCTGGACCGCGCTCATCGCAGCCCGGCTCCCAAGCTGAGACACGGGGACAAGCCCCGACCTATCCTGCTTTCTTTTCATCGCTTCCAGAGCAAAGACCTGCTGATTCGGGAGACAAGGAAGAGGGGTACGCTACAATATCACAGGCACACGTTCAGAGTGTATGAGGACTACTCTCCAGAGGTAGTGAATCAGCGGAGGGCTTACCGGACTGTGATGGCGTCATTGTACAAGATGGGACTCAAACCCTCGCTACTTTACCCGGCCAAGCTCCGCATCACACAGACAGACGGCATCCGCGTTTGGCTCGGATCAGTAGCCGAGGCAGACAGCTACATCAAGGCGTATAAAGACTCTCCATAACGGTCTCATCAACAAAGTGTGTTTATGAGTCACAGTGAGTTTAAGACCTGAACTATATAATCATATTAAGTGTGTGTTTAGTGTAAATGTTTCACTGGAGGTGGATACAAATGTGTCATTTGTACAAAGAAAAATAAATTAAAATATAATGGAAAGTGAATTAAAAAATATCTTTACTAATATTGGTAATAAGGAATCTGAATGTAGAAGTACTGATAATATTCATAGTAGAGAACTGTATAATAATTATAATCATATTCAACTAGATTTTTATGACAACATCAATTATAACTGTAATTCAAATGAGTTTGGCAGTGATATAGATCCAGACTGTAATCTTTACAATAACATTACCAGAAACTGTGAGTACTACACAGACGAACAATTTAAATGTGTGAATATGGACAAATCTTTTACTGTAATACATTTTAATAGCCGAAGCTTGTATAAAAATTTTGACAATATTAGTGAATATCTGAGCCAGTTCAAAAAATTTAGTATTGTTGCAGTCTCAGAGACTTGGCTCGATGACAACAAGTGTTGTGATATGAGATTGGATGGTTATGAATTATTCACCACAAACAGAGTTGGAAAAAGGGGAGGAGGAGTAGCACTTTTTGTAAATCAAGATTTAAAATGTTGGAAAATTGACAGCAAATCAACTGCTATAGCTGGAATTTTTGAATGTATTACTGTAGAAATTGAAGTAGAAAAATAAAAAATAAAAAATGTTAGTTGTGTTTATAGAACACCTGGATCATGTCTAGACACATTTAATCAAAAATTGGACTATTTGTTTAATAAGTCAAACAAGCTCCATATTGTGTGCGGTGATTTTAATATTAATCTTCTGAATCCCATGGACAGTACCAAAACAACCGATTTTATAACAGGATTGTACAGTAATAATTTTTTTCCCCTTATCATAAAACCTACCAGAATAACAGTAGACTTTGCCACACTGATAGATAACATTTTCACCAATCAACCTGAGAATCAAATAACAGCAGGACTACTACTCAACGACATAAGTGATCATCTACCTGTATTCAGCATTTTCCACAATTTCTTTGATCAGAGAGGGACCAAAAAAGCAGTTCAATATAGATTTGTTAGACATCAAACGCCAGAAACTATGGCAGCATTCAAGTCTGAGTTATGTGCTCAAGACTGGGGGGAGGTTTACACCTCCACAGACCCAGATGAGGCATACGAACATTTTCTCAACATTTTCATAGCATTGTATGATAAGCACTGTCCAATGAAAAAACATTACATTAAGGACAGCACTGTTAAGGACAAACCGTGGATCACAAAGGGACTATTGAAGTCCTGCAAAAAGAAAAATTATCTTTACAGAAGACATTTAAAGCACAGAACCAAAGAAACTGATCACAAATATAAAACGTATAAAAATAAGTTAACACAAATAATAAAGCACAGCAAAAGAACATATTACTGTAACCTATTAGAACAACATAAAAATAGCATCCAGGGTACGTGGAAAGTTTTGAATGGTATCATTAAAAAAAACATGACAAATAAGGAACATCCAAGCTATTTCATAGAAAATAATCAAACTATAAATGACTCTAAGGAAATAACGGATGCTTTTAACACCTTCTTTGTGAATGTTGGACCTAATTTAGCAAATGAAATTGTACAACCCGAAAACAGTGTCAAATTTAATGAACATACCATTCAAAGCAACTTAGAATCGTTTTTTATTTCCCCCGTTCATGAAAGTGAAATCACAGAAATTGTAAATTCTCAAGAAAACAAGAAGTCAACAGACTGCTGTGACTTGGACTTTTCTCTGATCAGGGAAATTGTTGATTTTATAGCTGTTCCCTTCACTTATGTATGTAATATTTCTTTTATAAAAGGTGTTTTCCCAAAGAAAATGAAAACGGCAAAAGTTATTCCCATCTTCAAAAGTGGAGATAAGCATCAGTTCACCAACTATAGGCCTATTTCTATACTCTCACAATTTTCAAAAATCCTTGAAAAATTATTTGTGTCAAGATTAGACAATTTATTGACAAGCATCACTTGCTAAGTGAACACCAATACGGCTTTCGACCAAACAGGTCCTCTTCCATGGCAGTGATGGAACTAGTTGAGGAGGTAACCACTGCAATTGATAAGAGGGAGTTTGTTGTTGGCCTTTTTATTGACCTGAGCAAGGCCTTTGACACCATCCATCACACATTACTTTGAAACAAAATGCAGAGGTATGGTGTCAGAGGTCTTGCTCATGATTGGTTGAAAAGTTATCTTGGTGGCAGAGAACAGTACGTGCATATGAATAATGTAGATTCAGATAAAAAGATTATAACACATGGAGTACCCCAAGGTTCTGTATTGGGACCAAAATTGTTTTTATTGTACATTAATGATATCTGTAAAATCTTTAAAAAACTCAAATGTATTCTCTTTGCTGATGATACAAGTCTGTACTGTTCTGGGCAAGACCTTGGCCATCTCTTAGGGACTATAGAGAGTGAACTCCACATACTAAAGCAATGGTTTGATGCCAATAAACTATCAATCAACCTAAATAAAACAAAATATATAATTTTTGGAAATAGGAAAAATAACATACAGTGTCATATAAGAATTGATGATATGGAGATAGAAAGGGTGTATTCAACAACATTTTTGGGAATCCATATAGATGATAAATTAAATTGGAAACTGCACATAAATATACTTAAGACAAAGATGGCAAAAAATATTGCTATGTTACATAAAATAAAAAACTCCGTAAATCAAAAGGCTCTTATCATGTTATATAATTCTTTTGTACTCCCTTATCTTAATTATTGTGTCGAAATTTGGGGTAACAATTACAAAACAAACATTAAATCTATATTCTTACTTCAAAAGAAAGCGATTAGAATTGTAAATTATGCAGATTATCATGACCATACCAATGCTCTGTTTATTAAATTAAAAACATTAAAACTGCACGATCTTGTTGACCTCAACACTGCTATTGTGACGTACAAAGCTCATAACCACATGCTGCCTGGATGTCTACAGGAGAGGTTTAAACCCAGAGAGAATCTCTATGACCTCAGAGGTTCAGCTGTCTTCCAGAAAGCTAAGATAAGAACAAGCTTAAAAAGTGTTTCTGTCAGGGGGGTTCAACTGTGGAACAGCTTGGATTATTCCTTAAAATGTTCCAGTTCTATTCACACATTTAAAAAACACTTTAAGACCAATGTCTTGAAAAAATATATCACTCTTGAATCAACACAGTAGTTAATACTATGATCAATGTTAATTCAAATACTAAATGTGGGTTATAAATAATAATGGAAGTACAATTGTTTGTATATAGTATATAAATTGGTACAAAGGTTTAACATGTCTACAAGGATATTTCACATGCCTTTACTGTGTATATAATTGAACTGTGTTTATGTTATGTATAATGTGTATTTATAATATGTTGTACAATGGACATTCAATAATTTTCGGAAGTTTATTTTGTACTTGACATTGTTTATAGGGTTAGGCGCAATAAGTGTTCAACTTCAGCCTAAACCCTTTCGGTCTGCAACATTTTCATTTTCAATTTAAGAATGTACAACTGTTTGTTTATTTGTTGACGATTGACCGAAGAATAATAAACTTAAACTTGAAACTTGAGGTGCAGCAGTTTGTATACAGGGAGAAGAGCCAGGGGGAGAGTACACAGCCCTGAGGAGTACCAGTGTTTGTGGTTCGACTGTCCGAGACAATCTTCCCCAGCCGTACGTGCTGTCTTCGGTCTGTCAGGAAGTCATTAATCCAACTGCAGAGGGAGTCGGGCACGCTGAGCTGGTAGAGCTTGTCTCGTAGCAGTCCAGGGAGGATGGTGTTGAATGCAGAGCTGAAGTCCACAAACAGGATCCTAGCGTAGGTTCCTGGGGAGTCCAGATGCTCCAGGATGAAGTAGAGGGCCAGGTTCACTGCATCATCCACAGACCTGTTGGCTCTGTAGGCGAACTGCAGTGGGTCCAGGAGGGGGGCGGTGATGTCCTTGAGGTGGGGCAGGACCAAGCGCTCAAAGGACTTCATGACCACAGACGTCAGCGCGACCGGCCTGTAGTCATTTAGTCCTGTGATCCGTGCTTTCTTGGGGACAGGGACAATGGTAGAGGTCTTAAAGCAGGACGGCACGCGGCATAGCTCCAGAGAGGTGTTAAAAATGTCAGTGAAGACAGGAGCCAGCTGGTCCGCACAGTGTCTGAGAGTGGAGGGGGAGACACCATCCGGCCCGGGGGCCTTCCGCGTATTCAGCTTCAAGAACTGCCGGCGTACATCCTCTTCTGTGATGGAGAGGGTCTTTACAGTCTTATGATGTTTTTGGAGTCCTTTGAGTCCTTTAACTCCTTTAATGATGTGCTGGCATTGGTGGGGATGGTGATGGTGGGGGGAGCATGGCTTTGATGAGCTGAAGGCCGTTCATGACGACAGTAATGTGTGTTGAGGACCTGAGCGAGAGTCCGGTCATTCAGGGACTGGGGGGTTTTGGGCTTATAGTTCGTAAGGGCCCTTAGACCTCTCCAAACTGCCGCAGAATCATTGGAGCGGAACTGTTCCTGTAGACGGTTAGAGTACACAGATTTAGCTTTCTCCACTTCCCTGGTGAAGTGGTACTTCGCTTCTCTGTATGTACTTCGGTCCCCGCTTCTCCACGCAACCTCCTTCTTCTTGCGCAGCTGTCGGAGCTTGGGTGTGAACCAGGGCTTGTCGTTGTTATAACAAACCCTGGTGCGCGTTGGAATGATGCGCGCCTCATTGAACTGTATGTATGAGGTCACAGTGTCCGTATACTCGTCCAGATTGTTCGTGGCCGCTCCAATTGCCTCCCAGTCTGTCGTTTCCCAGCAAGCATGTATATGTATATATATGCATATATATACACACACACACACATATATATATATATATATATATATATATATATATATATATATATATATATATATATATATATATATATATATATATATATATATATATATTTTACATATATACATATATGTATACATGTATATACAGTATGTATATACATGTATACATATATATATATATATATATACGTGTTTATATATATATGTATGTGTAGATACATATATATAGGCATATACTGTATATGTATACGTATATATATATATATGTGTGTGTATATATATATTTATATATGTATATATATATATGTTTATGTGTTTATGTATATATGTGTGTGTATATATATATATGTATATATGTGTTTATATATATATATATATATATATATATATATATATATATATATATATATATATATATATATTATAGATGGATATATGACTATATTTATGTATTTGTATATGTATATTATATAAGTATATATGCATATGTATGTATATACGGTATGTATATATTTGTATATTTGTAAATGTATATGTACATGTACGTATATGTATATATATGTACATATATGTACATGTATATGTACATATTTGTCTATGTATATGTACATGTATGTATACGTCTATGTACATATATTTATATGGTAATGTATTCGTACATATATGTATATTTATGTATATGTCATATATACATTTATATGTACATGTACATGTATATGTTATATAGGTATAAGTATATGTCATATATGTACATATATGTATATGTACATATATATATGTACATGTATATGTATATAGATGTACTGTCCATATATCCATCCATCCATTTCCTACCGCTTGTCCCTTTTGGGGTCGCGAGGGGTGCTGGAGCCGGCTGCATTCGGGCGGTAGGCAGGGTACACCCTGGACAAGTCGCCACCTCATAGCATAGATTTATATGTACGTAGATGTACACGTATAGGTACATAGATGTATATGTACATATATGTATATGTACATAGATGTACATCTATGTACATATATGTATGTATATATGTACAAATTGAACATATATTTGTAAGTTATATACATGTTGAGTCATTATCTTCTTTGCGTGGGACACTCTAAGAAGTTCTAGTCCCACAGGCTAAATGTGGGCGTGTCCTGCCGTGTCTGCATGCTCAATGTGGGCGTGTCCTGCCATGTCTGCATGCTCAATGTGGGCGTGTCCTACCATGTCTGCATGCTTCATGTGGGCGTGTCCTGCCATGTCTGCATGCTCCATGTGGGCGTGTCCTGCCATGTCTGCACGCTCAATGTGGGCGTGTCCTGCCATGTCTGCACGCTCCATGTGGGCGTGTCCTGCCATGTCTGCACGCTCAATGTGGGCGTGTCCTGCCATGTCTGCACGCTCAATGTGGGCGTGTCCTGCCATGTCTGCACGCTCCATGTGGGCGTGTCCCGCCATGTCTGCACGCTCCATGTGGGCGTGTCCTGCCATGTCTGCATACTCCATGTGGGCGTGTCCTGCCATGTCTGCATGCTCAATGTGGGTGTGTCCTGCCATGTCTGCATGCTTCATGTGGGCGTGTCCTGCCATGTCTGCATGCTCCATGTGGGCGTGTCCTGCCATGTCTGCACGCTCAATGTGGGCGTGTCCTGCCATGTCTGCACGCTCCATGTGGGCGTGTCCCGCCATGTCTGCACGCTCCATGTGGGCGTGTCCTGCCATGTCTGCATGCTCCATGTGGGCGTGTCCTGCCATGTCTGCATGCTCCATGTGGGCGTGTCCTGCCATGTCTGCACGCTCCATGTGGGCGTGTCCCGCCATGTCTGCATGCTCCATGTGGGCGTGTCCCGCCATGTCTGCACGCTCCATGTGGGCGTGTCCCGCCATGTCTGCACGCTCCATGTGGGCGTGTCCCGCCATGTCTGCATGCTCCATGTGGGCGTGTCCTGCCATGTCTGCACGCTCCATGTGGGCGTGTCCCGCCATGTCTGCATGCTCCATGTGGGCGTGTCCCGCCATGTCTGCATGCTCAATGTGGGCGTGTCCTGCCATGTCTGCACGCTCAATGTGGGCGTGTCCTGCCATGTCTGCACGCTCAATGTGGGCGTGTCCTGCCATGTCTGCATGCTCAATGTGGGCGTGTCCTGCCATGTCTGCACGCTCAATGTGGGCGTGTCCTGCCATGTCTGCACACTCAATGTGGGCGTGTCCTGCCATGTCTGCATGCTCCAGCAAGCAGTCAGCGATCAGAGCTGAGGCAGCACAAAGACATGACCATAATGGAGCGTCCTAACTACCCTGCAGGGACGTGTTGAGCACCACTGACTCAGGAAACAAATTAGCCTGCAACAATGTGCACTCAGGGGACAGGAAGCAGAGTGGTCTCTTCAAAGATGTTTTACTTCAGGGCTGAAGACTATTTGGTCAGTGTGCACACAAGTGGAGGGATTGGAACCAGCAACCTTGCATCTGCTCCTAAATCAGACCAGCACACCTCAGCAAGGACTAAATGTCTTTCAATTCTACTAAACAATCATTTTTACTTATTACATTTTCTTCTATTTCTTGGTCCATATCATTTTTAAATACATGTTTTCCATTTTTCTTATTTAGTCTCTTTTTTCATTCCTGTTTTTATTTTTTATTTTATTGTATTTATTTCATTTATTGTGTGTATTTTATTTGATAAATGTTATGAATTCTATTGATTTTATGTATGTAATGTAGTTTATTTTTGTGTTTTGTATCTATTTTATTTATTGGATACAAATATTCTCCACCAGATGCAATAATAAATCAAATAGTTTCAATTAGGGATGTCCGATAATGGCTTTTTGCCGATATCCGATATTCCGATATTGTCCAACTCTTTAATTACCGATACCGATATCAACCGATACCAATATCAACCGATATATGCAGTCGTGGAATTAACACATTATTATGCCTAATTTGGACAACCATGTATGGTTAAGATAAGGTACTTTTTAAAAAAAAATTTGTAAAATAAGATAAATAAATTAAAAACATTTTCTTGAATAAAAAAGAAAGTAAAACAATATAAAAACAGTTACATAGAAACTAGTAATGAATGAAAATTAGTAAAATTAACTGTTAAAGGTTAGTACTATTAGTGGACCAGCAGCACGCACAATCATGTGTGCTTACGGACTGTATCCCTTGCAGACTGTATTGATATATATTGATATATAATGTAGGAAGCACAGACTGTATCCCTTGCAGACTGTATTGATATATATTGATATATAATGTAGGAAGCACAGACCGTATCCCTTGCAGACTGTATTGATATATATTGATATATAATGTAGGAAGCACAGACCGTATCCCTTGCAGACTGTATTGATATATATTGATATATAATGTAGGAAGCACAGACTGTATCCCTTGCAGACTGTATTGATATATATTGATATATAATGTAGGAAGCACAGACTGTATCCCTTGCAGACTGTATTGATATATATTGATATATATTGATATATATTGTAGGAAGCACAGACTGTATCCCTTGCAGACTGTATTGATATATATTGATATATAATGTAGGAAGCAGAATATTAATAACAGAAAGAAACAAACCTTTTGTGTGAATGGGGGAGGGAGGTTTTTTGGGTTGGTGCACTAATTGTAAGTGTATCTTGTGTTTTTTTATGTTGATTTAAAGGCCTACTGAAACCCACTACTACCGACCACGCAGTCTGATAGTTTATATATCAATGATGAAATCTTAACATTATAACACATGCCAATACGGCCGGGTTAACTTATAAAGTGACATTTTAAATTTGCCGCTAAACTTCCGGTTCGAAACGCCTCTGAGGATGACGTATGCGCGTGACGTAGCCCGGCGAACACGGGTATGCCTTCCACATTGAAGCCAATAAGAAAAAGCTCTGTTTTCATTTCATAATTCCACAGTATTCTGGACATCTGTGTTCGTGAATCTGTTGCAATCATGTTCATTGCATTATGGAGAAGGAAGCTGAGCAAGCAAAGAAGAAAGTTGTCGGTGCGAAATGGACGTATTTTTCGAACGTAGTCAGCAACAACAGTACACAGCCGGCGCTTCTTTGTTTACATTCCCGAAAGATGCAGTCAAGATGGAAGAACTCGGATAACAGAGACTCTAACCAGGAGGACTTTTGACTTCGATACACAGACGCCTGTAGAGAACTGGGACAACACAGACTCTTACCAGGATTACTTTGATTTGGATGACAAAGACGCAGACGTGCTACTGTGAGTATGCAGCTTTGGCTTCTAAACATTTGATCGCTTGACCGTATGTGCGCAACTTTTTTTTGCGTATGT